>NC_043714.1:6750593-6796673 GCF_006229205.1 Suricata suricatta | reverse complement strand
AGAGAGAGAGAGAGAGAGAGAATCTTAAGCAGGCTCCATGTTCAGCACAAAATCCATCATGGAGCTGGATCACACAACTCTGGGACCATGATGTGAACTGAAATCAAGAGTTAGATGCCCAATTGACTGAGCCGCCCAGGCGCCCCAGTAGTACTGTATTTTTACATTCCAATGTCCATGTTTTCATTGCTAGTATATAGATCTGCAATTGATATTTTCGTGTGGATCTTGAGTTCTGTGATCTGGCTAAATTCAGTTACTAATTCTAAAAGTTTTTTTCTTTCTTTTGGTAGATTTCTTGGGAAATTTTACATATATGATCATGCCATCTGTGAACAAGAAAGGTTCCCTCCCTTTCTTTCTGAGTTGTATGCCTTGATTTCTTTCTCTTGTCTTATTGAAGTGGCTAGCATTTCTTGTAATACATTCAATAATAGTTATGACCCTGGGACACCTGGGTGGCTCAGTCGGTTAAGCATCCAACTTCAGCTCAGATCATGATCTTGTGGTCTGTCATTTTGAGCCCTGAGTCAAGTTCTGTGCTGACAACTCAGAGCCCCGAGCCTGCTTTGGATTGTCTCCCTCTCTCTCTCTCTGCCTCTCCTCCTGTCTTTCTTGCTCTCTCTCTCTCTCAAAAATAAAAATATAAAAAAAATTTTAAATAATAATAGTGATGATACTGGTGGTCTTCCTTGCTTGTTACTTGTTTTTCCCTACTTAGGGGAAAAGTATTTAATTTTTCATCATTAAATATCATGTTCATTGTAGATGTCCTTTTTTTGGGATGTTTGTCAGTGAAGAACTTCTGTTCCTGGCTTTCTGATATTTTAATCATGAATGGGTGTTCAATTTTGTCAAATAATTTTCCTGAATCAATTGATAAATTCATGTGATTGTTTATGTTAAAATGGCAGACTGCATTATTAATCTTTACATCCTTACATTCTTCAAATAAATGTCATTCAGTAAGATAAAATTTTTTTTTCTACAAATTGCTAAAGTATGCTTACTAATATTTTATTAGAGATGTTTGTATCTATGTTCATGACTGATATTGGTTTTTAGTTTTCTTTGTTTTATTACTGTTTTTGGTTTTAGTATCAGGATAACATTACACACAAGCTTCATAAAATGAATTGACAAATTCTATTTCTATATTCTGGAAGATATTATGTAGCACTGGAGCTAATTCTTTAAATCTTTCATAATTCTTTAAATCAATTCTCTAATGCAACTATCTGGCCTGGAGATGTCTTATTTTGGAATGTTTTTAATTATACATGCAATTATTTAGTTCATGTTGGGTGAGTTGTAGTACACGTTTTTTGAGGAATTGGTCCATTGCAACTAAGTTGTCAAATTTATGTGTGTAGAGTTGTGCATAATATCCTATTATTACACTTTTAGTGTAGAATCTACCCTGTGCTTCATTCCTGGTGAAAGTTCTGACTCTCCACCAATTCAGGTCTCATATCACATCAGGGCAGAAATGAAAGAGCAACTCATTGCTACCAGCTGAGATGGGAGTTCAGGATCCTAGTATGATCTCCGCTAACCCCTCACAGAAGGAGGGGTCTCATGACCACCCAGCAGAGGTGAAAGTTTTGACTTCCTACTCACTCTTTTCTGATATCACACTGGTGGAGAGGATTGAGGTATCTTTTTATAGTCTGGAGAGGGTGAATATCTAGGCTTTCTATTCAATCTTTGGCAGGAAGGATAGGGAAACAACACATTTTTCCCCCTGTGCTATTGGCTAGAGTAAAGTGGTTATTGCCTAGAAGATTTTCTGTCTCTATACTCTGCCTTTTTCCTGATCATGTGACTTAAAAATAAATAAAATAAGAATCTTGCTTTCATATTTTTATTTTTAGTGTGCGCCCATTGACATTTCTAGGTTGCCACCTTCTCCAGTAGCCTGTCTGGGACATGTGAGGCAGAAGGAAAGCCAGAGAATTCATCTTCATGTTGTTCCTCAGGTCCCGATGTCTTCAGTTCATCTAACTTCTCCCCACCTTTCAGAATCTTCTTATGTTTGTTATATATATAATGTCTATAGAGTTTTTTTGGTTGTACTTGGTGGTAGGAATATATAAGAGTATTCTTTCTCTATCTATCTGAAAGCAGACATTCTCCCAAATAAGATACCTTTAGTCCAAACTTTTCACATTCATGTGCTTATTCTTCTTGAACTTTTAGGTACATATTTCCCATATACTTTTGGACTAAATTATGTAAGGAAGAAGATAATAAATGTAAGATAAAATTGTTTTTATTATAAAGCCTGTGAAGACCAAAAAATAAATCAGGAAGAGGAAATACGTTTCATTTTATTTCAATCAAAACTTTATCTGGGCAGCATAGCACCCAACAAACTATACTTTCCAGTGTTTATATTGCTTCTACCTTAGAGCAGAAAAGCAGGAATTTGGAGAAAATGAGCTATTTTTAAAAACTTTTATGTGTCTTTTGGGCCTAATCTTATACCAGACAGTAACTTAAGTAACGAAAAGAAGTTAAAATAAATGAAAATGTGTATTTTGACTGGATGACAGGCTCTAAACATATCTCCATTTTTAAATAGCACAGGAGAACTTAAAAAGACTTCCTTGGAAATGGCAGTTCTCACATAGGCATTACCAGCCAACATATGACTAGATTTAAACTACCTGGCCCAACACTGGTGGCAGTGGCATGTGCCTCACCTGATTTCCTGTACTGGTGTCTTAGTGACAAGGCATTTACATTTATTTCTGCCTTCCTCCATTTCTAATTGAGAAGGAGATTGAAATCCAAATTAATGTTTTGGCAAAACAGTATCTAAATGATAATGAGCATATGTATGCATTTGTGGTTAGGCAATTGAGTACCATTTAGATTAAGATTAAACTGAGAAGTCTACAATGTGATTTTCTACTTAACTTTACCCTCCTAGACACTGCTCTGCATAATGCACTGGTTCTAGAACACATGCAGTGTTTTGAAAAGCTTTAGATCTAGATGCTCACTACTTTTCATTCTTAATTATTTATGCTTCATTTACATAATTATTGCTCTCACTGGTTTAAATGTGTCTGAATTAATCAGATATTTCTAATACCAATCCCATTACTTAAATCATAATTAGATACAACTGTGTAAAATAAAATGCAACTTTTTCTCTTTTGATTTTGTGATCAAGTCAGCAAAAGCCCTTCATATTTCTGTAGTTCGTAAAATACTTGGTATCAAGGTTTATAATATCCATTGTGCTTAAGAATTACTTGTTCAACTGTAAAGACTCACTCAAGATTTTTAACAGCACATTGTCAATAACTTAATTTGTTCTAAGCAGATGACAATGATTCATTCCTTGGAAAAAGAGTAATAAAATTAAGGCTAGATAATTAAAAATTAGATAACAACGCACATCCTAACACCAGCAAACTGCATTATTGCCCTATGGATATAATGCAGAGTAAGTATCAAAATATTTTCTATTTTTCCCCCTTATAAGTAAATCATAACATCTATAAGAGGTAAGCATATTACTGTTTGCAGTTTGATCACACTGGGACTCTTTTGGGAACGGTAGTAAATGGATCTAATGAATTTCCAGACTTCAATTTCCAATTGCATTTCCTAATTAAACAAGACAAGATGCAGGAGCAGTATGTTCTGTGCACGATGCTTGATCTTGTGCTAAGCTTTACACGCATGGGTCATCCCTCACATCCCTCTCAGTGGCAATGGCTTAGAGAATCTAAGTTTTGTTGTAGTTGGGGAGAGCGCACTATATTTTCTCTCCAAGTTCCTTCAATGAGTAAGCTCCAAAATTGGAAATAAAGATCAAGTTCTGCTGACTCTAGCTCTCACTGTTATGCTGAGTCCAGTCCAAGCTCTTCTTTTTGCTATAAAATGGAAGCAGTTATGATGTTCTCTAACAGCTACCAAAGTGCTTGGCTAGATCACTTCTCTTCCAAAACTATTCCAGACAATTATTAACAAACTGATCCTTATGCTAGGAATTGCTTTTCTTTAAAAAAGGAAAAATACACCACTTGTGGTTTTTAGGGTAGCCAGCGCCTATTCTTCGGAGCATGTCCGGAATCAGAAGCCACAGTGCCTTTGCGTTCACAGAGGCCTCTCTCACAGTTAGCTGTTTCAAATGCTGGTCAAGGCCTTGTCCCCTTTACCCACCCAACGTTTGCAAAGGCACAAAGATAGTTGCTTCCTCCCTGTGCACGTCCACCTGCCAGATGTTGGAGGCTGGTTGGCAAATATGAAATGCTCCTCCGGGGAGCTCCTGGGGGGGGGGGCACATGACAAACCCTTCATTCTCGAAGAAACAGCCGACTCCTGTCGAAAGCTGTCGTGAGTTCCAGCCTCCTCTCTTTGTGAGGCAAACCTGACAGCTTGGGTTAAAACCATTTTTATATTCTCCCAGATCTGTAAACTTTTCCAAGAGGGGTGTGCTTGACCCGCTCTGCCCAGAGCTGGGGTTTCCGCGATGAAAGAAACGTGTGCCTTTCAGCAGAAATCCCCTGGAGGGGGTGTTTGCAAAACCAAGAAAACCACAACTCAATGCATTAGCTGCTCTAACTTCTACAGCGTCCAGGCTAACGATGGGTCTCCTGCAACAGAGACACAAACACGGTTGCCATCAAGTGCTGCTACTCCATAGTTTATTCTAAACAGTTCACAGGATCAGATTAATCAGGAGACATTACTGTAAGGAGAAAGAGGGAGAGAAGAATGAACAAATTTGTATGTGTTGAATGTCACTGTACCTATTTTTACCACTGGAGCCTCACAGCCTTCCTGTCAGGTGGATTCGATTTTCTGTTTGGATGGTCAGCACACAGAGACTCCAAGATGTAAATAATTTGCCCAGATTCACAAATCTGATAACTGGCACATAAAACAGAAACTACACTAAGCATTTCTAGTTATTAAGTATTTTCTACTGTGCATTTATTTTATTTTTTAAATTCAGGTATAATTAATATATAGTGATGTATTAGTTTCAGATGGGCAATAGTGACTCAACAACGTGTGCATTTATCAATGCTCATCAAGGTAAATGTGCTCTTAGTCCCTCTGTGTATTTTCCCCATCCACCACTCACCTTCCCTCTTCTAACCACCAGTTTGTTCTCTGTGTTTGACCGTCTATTTTTTTCGTTTGTCTCTTTTATTCTTGTTCATTTGGTTTTTTTCCCCTTAAATTCCACATATGAATGAAATCATGTGGTATTTGTTTTTCTCTGACTGACTTATTTTACTTAGCATTTATACCCCCTAGGTCTATCCCTGTTGTCACAAATAGCAAAATGTCATTCTTTTTTATGGCTGAGTAATATTCCATTATATATACATATATACTACGTCTTCTTTATCGTGAGATCATGACCTGAGCCGAAATCAGGAGCTCAACTGGCCAAGCCCATACATCTTTTTGAATTAGTGTTTTTGTTTTCTTTGCATAAATACCCAGTAGTGGAATTATTAAATGATATGTAGTTCTATTTTTAACTTTTTGAGGCACCTCCATACTGTTTTCCACAGTGGAAAACCATCTCACATTCCCACCAAAAATGCACTACATTTGATCCTTACATGACCCAAGAGTTGTGTTATTTCTCACATGACAGATAAGTAAGTTAAACCTTGAAAGGGTTAGATGCCTTTCCCAATGTCACATGGCTACCAAGTCAAAACTTTAAGGGCTGCTCTAACTCACTCCAGAGCTCAGAATTATCCTACCAGGTCCAGGACTTTCTGTCTGGGTGACTTCAAGACAGATTGCTGGCCACTGTCACAACATCTCCAGGCTGAATTATTTGTAATCAAAATACCAAATGTGGAAACACTGAGCTCTGTCAAACAGCTCAATTTAACGCACAAGCCGCACATCTATTAAAAAAAAAGATGAAGAAGAAGAATTCTAGGGTGTCTGGGCAGTTCTGTTGGTTGCCTTAGTTGGTTGAGCGTCTGACTCTTGATTTCACCTCAGGTCATGATCCCATGATTCTTGAGATCAGGCTCTATGCTGGGCATGGATCCTGCTTGAGATTTTTTCTCTCTCTTCAACTCTTTCCCCATATGTGCTCGCTCTCTCTCTCTCTCTCTCTCTCTCTCTCTCTCTCTCAAAAAAAATAAATTATAAGAAGTTTGTTAGTAAAATATAAGGTAGAGGGAATGAGAAGCAGGGTATGACAGCATATTGTCTCTTTGTGTTGATTTGTGGGTTTGTAAGCCATTTGCTATTCTGGAGAGATAATGGAATCCAAGTTTGGAGAAGCCCACCTGACCTGTGATCTAGGCTAGTTGTATTGGGCCAAATTTTCTCCTATAAATGTATTTGATTAGATTTAATAGTAAAACTAAGACACCCTCTTGACTTTTTTCTTTCTTCCTTTCTTTCCTTTTTTCTTTCTTTCTTTATTATTTAAAAAAAAATTTACATCCAAGTTAGTTAGCATATAGTGCAGTAATGATTTCAGGAGTAGAATCCAGTGATTCATCACCTATGTATAATACCAATGCTCATCCCAACAAGTGTCCTACTTTTTTTTAATGTTTATTTATATTTGAAGGAGAGAGAGACACAGCATGAGAGAGGGAGGGACAGAGAGGGAGGCACAAAATCTGTCAGCACAGCTCAGACCCATGAGCCGTGGGATCATGACCTAAGCCAAAATCAGTCGCTTAACTGACTGAGCCCCCCAGGCACCCCAACAAGTGTCGTACTTAATGCCCCTTTCTCATTCAGCCCATCCCTCCAAAACCCTTCAGCAATCCTCAGTTTCTTCTCTATATTTAAGAGTCTCATGTTTTGTCCCTCTCCTTATTTTTATATTATGTTTGCTTCCCTTCCCTTATGTTTATCTGTTTTGTATCTTAGATTCCACATATGAAGGAAGTCATATGATATTTGTCTTTCTCTGACTGACTGATTTCACTTAGCATAATACACTCTAGTTCCATTCACATTGTTGCAAATGGCAAGATTTCATTCATTCTGATTACCGAGTAATACTCCATTGTGTATATATACCACATCTTCTTTATCCTTTCATCAGCCAATGGACATTTGAGTCATTTCCATACTTTGGCTATTGACTATAGAACTACTATAAACATTGAAATGCATGTGCCCCTTTGAAAGATCATACCTGTATTCTTTGTATAAACACCTACTAGTGCAATTGCTGGGTTGTGAGGTAGTCCTATTGTTAATTTTTTTTTTTAAGAACTTCCGTAGTGTTCTCCAGAGTGGCTGCACCAGCTTGCATTCCCAGCAGCAGTGCAAGAGGATTCCTCTTTCTCCACATCCTCATCTCTTGACTTTTTAAAAAATATTGTTAACAAGAACCAAAGAAGCAAATGCTTCTTGTACTCATTTATAATGAATTTCACTCTGAAATATATAATGTGTAGCCACCCTAATGTCCCTTAATAAATTTACCACTCTCTTTCAAAGAAAAGGGGGTCAGGGCTAAGCTCCATTCAAAACATTACAGCATCTTGAAAAAATCACTTTAGGATTTTTTTCATATGTGTGTCATTATCCATAAAACCAAATTAAAAAATACAGGTATGATGGCTGAGGAACATTATGTTCTAAAGGCATCGGGCAGGAAACCCAAAGATACCTTATCAATTTGAAACATTTTCACTGTGATGATTTTTCATTTTACTTAAAGAATTTCAAAATTAAATAAAAAATTAAATGGGGGCCCTTGAATAGTGTCTGTTATGTCAAAGAGGTGTCTGTGGTGGCCCAGACACTGCTACCAGGTGAACCAAGGGGTTCATAACAGTCAGGTCTAATGTCAGCTTATCCTTAAGCACAGAAAATTAAGCCATCAATATAGAAACTAATGTATATAAGTATATGCTTATGGAGATACCATATTCAATTATTTAAATAACATAAAATAAAAATTAGTAGACATAATCTGTACATATTAATTCAAAATACCCAAATGGGTAAGGTTTTGGAAAGTAACAAAAAAATGTAGCCATTTGCTCTTATTTATTTATTTCTGGGCTCTTATGAAAATGATTCACTTAATATAGTTGTTAAAGACATAAAGGCTATTGTGAAGAATACCTGAAGAACTTGGCAATAAAACAATTATGAATATCTTCTGAGTTAAAATATAAAATCAAACTATAACGATTTGAATAAGAGATCCACAGGTCATCTTGGGGAGAAATGATGGCTGTAATACTACCCTGGATTGATCATAATTGCCTGAATGTATGAATCGGTCAACAAAAGGAAACTTGGACCACCAATGAAGATGAGCAGGAAGAAACAATGATCATTATTTCAATGTTTAGTTATTTTTGAGAGAGAGAGACAGACACAGAACCAGAGGCAGGCTCCAGGCTCTGACCAATCAGCACAGAGCCTGATGCTGGGCTCAAACTCATGAACCATGAGAGCCAAAGTCCAATGCTTCACTGACTGAACCACCCAGGCTTCCCAATGATCGTTATTTCAGAAGCTGTTTGCCACCAGGTTCACCATTCAAAGGATGTGCGGTATAATGGCAAATATGCATTCAGTCTTTGTCCCCAGTTCCTCATACAGAGCTAACTAAGACCCTATCAGTTTCTTGAGTGGGCATGAGCTTCCTTTGTTACTCACAACAAAATTCTGAGTTATGCTGATGGAGGGATTCTCGAGGGCTTTTAGACAGCCTCTGGGTGGGCTGGTTGCCAGAAACACCAAGATATGGTTAAAAGGTTGGAACTTTCAGTTCTCACTCCTACCCCCCGACTGCTGGGGAGCAGAGAGGAGCTAAGGGTTGAGTCCAATTACCAATGGCCAATGATTTAATCATCATGCCTCTCTAACAGAACTGTCATAGAAACCCCTTAGACAATGGGATTCAGAGAGCTTCTCGGTTGGTGAACAGGTCAAGGCGAGAGGATGGCAGACCCAGGGAGGGCGTGGAAGCTCTGTGCCTCGTTTCCTCACTTCCATCTGTCAACCCATGGATGTCTTCTATTTGACTGTTCCTGTGTGTATCCATTATAACAACCCAGTAAATGTAAGTAAGTGTTTTTTTCTGAATACTGTGTTATTGTAGTAAATTCTCAAAGCTGTAGAGGGGTCAAGAGAACACCTGAATTTACAGCCAGGTTAGGCAGAAGTGCAGAGACCCTGGGGACTTGGAACTTGCAACTTGTATCTGAAGTAAGGGTGGTCTTGTGGAACTGAGCTCGTTAACTTGGGCTGTCTGCATTCACCCAGGATAGTTCGTGTATTAGTCTGCTGAAGCTGCCACAACAACATGGACTGGGTGGCTTACACCATAAAAATTTATGTTTTTATAGTTTTGGAGGCTGGGAGTTCAAGATCAAAGTGCCATCATGGTCAGTTCCTGATGAGACCTCTCTTTCTGCCTTATAACAGCCATCATCTTCCTATGTCCTCACAGAGCCTTTTCCCACACATGTGTGGAGAAAGAGAGAGAGAGAAAAAGAGAGAAAGGGAGAGTCCCCACCCACTGGGGGTTGGGCTTCGGCATATGGATTTGGGGGAACACATTCAGTCCATAACAATTATTGTCTGAGAATTGGAGGATTGGGGTTAGGGAGGATTGGAAAAGACAACCGTGTATTTGGCATCAAGAAAAAAGCCTCTCAGGATGCAAACAAAATGCGTCTTCAGGAAAAGGTCATTTCTTGATCAGGAAAGCATTCTCATGCCCCTTTTAGGGTCTGTATGTTACTGCTCCAGAATTTAGTCTTGAAATATAGATTGAAATGAGAAACAGAGCTGCTCTTCAGCCCCCACTAAGATGGCCCATCCGATACCTCAGTCTCTCAGTTCTCTGTCTTTGCCCTGTAAAACTTTCTTCTCTCTGCCTCAGCCTTGCTCTCTCAAAGTCACACCCAGGACTTGTCACCACCTGACCTTGATCCACCCCAAGTAGTTTACATTCTTCCTAACGGGAAGAGACCTCCAAGGATGCCTCCTCCATGTCCCAATCATCATGTCCCAAATCCTTCTTTGTTTCCTTCTTACCCAACTTGGATTTCATGTCCCCCCCATTTCAGAGACAGCTTTGTCATGACCCTAAACTGCCTTTTCCCTCTTTTCATCATATCCATCTGCAATGATGTACATTCCACCCAACCTTTCCCTGACCAGGCAAAGATTAAACCTTTTTCTAACGGAAAAGTAGAAGGTGCCATTTGGAATATCCGTCAACATCCAAATTTATCCACCCTGCCTGTGTCTAGAAACATCCATTTTCTTTCTTCCTGTTTTTCCTAGCCGTGCCCTCCCTTATCCAAAGCTAACCCCTGTGCCAGTATTTTGATCCTAAGGCAACTAAAATGACCGAGAATCCCCTCTATCTTGTGGAATCACCATATAGATCCATCCCATCATCGTCATTGGCACTTAAGTCCCCCCACTAAATCACATACATGAACCACAAACACATCACTGTCTATACCCCAAACTTTTGCTTTTCTACTTCATAGAAAACTTCCTGAGTAACTGGCTCCTACTGACTGGCTCCATTCTTTACTGTGCCCTCAAGCTCATTTCCCTCCTAGTGCCTTGTGAGCTACTCATCACCCTTTATAGGCACACCCTCCTCTCCACAGCTACAAAATTTCTAGTTCCTCTAGGTCTCTGCACCCTCTGCTCTCCAACCTCAGTGGACATCTTCTGTTATCCCAAGGGACTGAACACCTCTTCCGCCTGGAAGGTTCTGCTGCTGTTCTCTCCTTTCTGTCTGCCTTCTGACCTACCATGCCTCCTGATGGGTGTTGATGTGCCTTCGCCCTCCCTGGTGCCCAGCCTAGGGTACAGACTATTGTTTAATGCTCCTAGAGACCATATTTCTTTTCTTCAGAGTACTAACCTCACTCTGTAATCATATACTCATTTGTGTAATTACTTTATTTAATTCATATTTGAGAATACGGGCTATATGCTTTTTTGTTCTCTGTTGTATACCAAGACTTATCACTGTGTTTGGCACATAGTAGACATTTAATAAACATTTTCTGAAAATGATAGTATGATTATGTAAAAAGGGGATTTTTAAAATTTAATTTTTATTAGTTTTTTTAAAAATGTTTTAATGTTTATTGATTTTTCAGAGAGACAGAGTGTGAGCAGGGGAGGAGTAGAGAGAGAGGGAAACACAGAATTGGAAGCAGGCCCTGTGCTCTGGGCTATCAGCATAGAGCCCAATGCCAAGGTTGAACCCATGGACCATGAGATCATGACCTGTGCCATAGTCAGATGCTTAACTAACTGAACCACCCAGGGGCCCCAATTTTTATTAGTTTTAATAAGAATGCTTCAGCAGTCATTTTATTAAAACTTCTATATGCCATCTTTTATTATTAGAATAAATGGTGCTTCTCTTTTATCTAAACAGCAGGAAAGTATACAAAGTTGCGAAAGTAATATATATGTACATTTGGGTCAAAAACCAACGAACAACTAACTAAACATTAAAATAACCATACAGGGACACCTGGGGGGGGGGGGCTAAGTGAGTTAGACTTTGGCTCAGGTCATGATCTCACAGCTTGTGGGTCTGAGCCCTCTCTGTCCGGCTCTCACGCTCTGTCATCTGTCTCTCTCTCAAAGACAAACATTAAAAAAATAAAATCAAGTAATCCTTCAGATTATGCAACAATATGAATAATTTTTAAAGGAAAACTAAGTGCAAAAATAGGATACATAATTGTACATGTATTTTTTGCAAATAAGGGATTTTGTTATTTTTACATGTACACTGAAGAAGGTAGTTTGGAAGTTTAGGAGCAATGAGAGAAGATAGAGATAGAGATTTTTTTAATGTTTATTTATTTTTGAGAAAGAGAGAGACCATGCACATACACGAGGGAGAAGTAGAGAGAGAGGGAGACATAGGATCTGACAACAGAGAGCCCAATGGGGGTTCAGACCCACAAACTGTGAGATCATGACCTTAGCAGAAGTTAGGCACTTAACCAACTGAGCCACCCAGGCACCCCAAGATCTCTTAGTAGGCTAGTTTTTGCAACAACATGGCAGTGCAGAAATTACCACTAAAGGATGGTCTGTGATGGACCATGGCCAGTAATATTTGGGAGAAGTGCTAGCTGGTCAGTCTGGTTTTTCACCCCTTTCCTGTTTTGAAATTCCCTTATGACACATATTTCCAGAAAACCAGTTGACCAGGACAGTTAAGTGTTCCACTTTTTTGGGGAACGCGTTGGGACTCAGTAATATGACTGAGTGATAAAACAACATAGAGATCATAGTAAGTCGGCAAGAAGTGACTGGGGAGGGGGTTTGAAGAGCAGGACTTTGGAATGACAGACAGTAAATGATAACTAGGACAAAAATTCTCAGAAATATTTTAGAAATAATTGCTTTATTCTATAGTCACACCATATGGGAGCCATGAAGTATTTGGTTTGGATATTAAAAGTAAGGTATTATTAAGATTATAACACAGGATACTCACTTTACACAAAAAGAAAGAATCATTCAAGATTCAAACATTGGTAGCACCTGTGTGTGAAGCCAATAGACTGGAGGATGGTACTCACGACTGTGAAGATAAATGCATCAGGCTATCTTAGTCGGATGCCATTAAATATTCAAATCACTTATTGATTTTCCCTTGATCTGACTCCATGCTCATCCAGCAAACTCCTGATTATATCTGACTTCCCACATAGAACTAACCAAGAGACATTGCCCTTCAGTGTTTATGACAGTTCATTTCTCACTGTGAATTAATAAATCGATGTTCTGATTTTATCCATCGACCTCATGCATGCGTTTATCCTAAAGACGAACCTACTCTCCATTTGCTGTTGGAATCAGTTTCCAAAGCTAACAACGCAAAGAACTAGCCTCTGTACTGTGAAAAGGCTACCGGGGAAATGTCATCCTTCGAGGTTCTTTTCCCAAATCATCTGTCTCTTTTCCCACTTGCACATTTTCTCCATTCATCCACCCTATATACAAGGATCTGTGTTAAAAATATATATTTATTATAGGGACACCTGGGTGGCTCAGTCTGTTTAGCCTCCAACTGTGGCTCAGGTCATGATCTCCTAGTTGGTGTGTTGAGTCCTGCCTTGGGCTCTGAGCTATTAACACTGCTTTGGATTCTGTGTCTCCCTCTCTCTCTGCCCCTCCCCTGCTTGGGCTCTGTCTCTCTGTCTCTCTGCCTCTCACTCTCTCTCTCTCTCAAAAATAAATAAACATTAAAAAATTTAAAAATAACATTTATTTTAGGGGCACCTGGGTGACTTAGTCGGTCTCTTGATTTAGCTTAGGTCATAATCTCAAGGTTTGTGAGCCCCAATTCAGGCTCCACATTGACAGCACAAAGCCTGCTTAGGATTCTCCCTCTCCCTCTCTCTCTCTGTCCCTCCTCTGCTTGTACTCAATCTTTCTAAATAAATAAAATTAATAAAAAAATTTAGTATAAAAATAAGTATAAGCATGATCCCTAATTTTGAGAGTTTATAGCCTTTTGAGGAAGAAGAAATCTTCACAAATACCTTCATTCATTCAGAGTATTTATTAATTGAATAGTACTATATGTTAATGATATAGAAAACAAGTACTAGAATAAATAAAACTATCTTAATGGATTTTTTAATGTTTATTTTTGAGAGAGAGAGAGACCACGTGCGCACATGAGAGGGGGAGAGGCAGAGAGAGAGAGAGAGACAGAATCAGAAGCAGGCTCCAGGCTCCAGCACAGACCCTAAGAGGGACTCAAACTCACAAGCTGTGAGATCATAACTTGAATCAAAGTCGGACACCTAACCAACTGAGCCACCCATACACCCCAAAACTATTTTAAAAAGAAAGAAAAATAACTACATCTAGGATTCCAAACAATTAATTCCACTCTAGCCAGAGAAATCAGTGCTACATGAAAGAGGTGAGCATTGAATTAGACTTGAAAGATGCAAGAGATTTCAGTAGAGAGATTTTAGGAGTGTAGAAAGAGCAGAAAAGAGAACAGAGGAGGGTGGGTTAAGATACTCAAAGTAAAACAATACCACTTGTTATGAGTTGAATTGTCCCTCCTCCTTGCTCCTCTCACTTCATATATTTAAGTCCTAACGCCAGGACCTCAGAATGTGAACTTATTTGGAAATAGCATTGTTGTAGATATAATTACTCAAGTTAGGATGAGATCAGTGGTGTGGGCTCTAGTCCAGTATAACTGGTGTCCTTGTAAGAGGGGCAGTTTGGACATATAGAGGCAGGATGCCATGTGAACATGAAAATAGCTTTCCACACACCAAGGAGAGAGGCCTGGAACAGACCCTCCCCCAAAGCCCTTAGAATAGACCAACCCTGCTGACCAATTGCTCTAGGACATCTAACTGTCCAAGTGTGAGACAACCCATTTCCGTGATTTAAGCCTCACAGTGTTGCAATCATTTGTTACAGCGGCCCCATCAGACTGGCATACCATTGTTGGAATAAGAGTTCCAGATGTAAAACTCATAGAAAAAAAGACGAGATAGGTGTTGGAAGTGGGTTTGTTTGTTTGTTTGTTTGCTCGCTTTTGGTTTTGTCTCTGGTTTGTTTGTTTTTAAGAGCCATAAATATCAAGCATGTTATCTTGAAAAGGTTGGAAAAGGGACCAGAAAATAATTATTTACTAATTCTCTACCAGTTAACAAGTATTGTTAAGTAACTTTATCTCCTTTATTTCTCACAAGAACCCCTGGGAGCAAGTGTGATTAACACAGCTATGAACTGAACACCAGTCATCAGAAGTAATCAATGAACGTGTATTAAGTGAATAAGCAAGCAACGGTGCTTTGTTCTTGCTTTGGCTCAGCCACTATAAAGTCTTCATAATGTGTTTTCTGCTTGGTAGGTTTCTCATAATATTTCTTGAGTAGGTCGCTCAAATGTCCTGACTCTCTCCACAGTTCCTGTTAAATGTGAAAAATAATAAATGTTCTCACTAGTTGAAGGGTCAGTATCTCAAAGAGGAAGATTCATTTCCTCCTGAGTAGCAAGTTCAGAAACAGAACAAATTATATTTTAACCTGAAAAACATATTGTACAACCATAGTTCCTTATATGTCCTAAATGCCTTCTCTTCTTTTAAAGAAAATAAATTCTTTGGTTTCTAATTCATATCCCTCACTAGGGCATGGAGAATATAGCAGCATGACTAGTCTAAGATTCTATCTCCCATAGTCCTTTGTCTTTTCTAAGACTCCTTTGTTTTTCTTAAGCCTGTTCACCTGGAGACAATGGTAATGTAGAGCTGCCCAGATCACGGTAAATCCTGTTGCAATGAAACAAGAAGAGATAAACCCTCACATCCAGACAAGGAAAACCACTGACTCTACATCTTTTCCAAGAAGCATCATGGAACTTTGTGGTTCAGTCCACGTAGCTCACCTATACGATGTACATTTCTCAATAGTGCTAGGAAGAGGTGCTCAAGACAGAGTCACAGGTAAGTAAGCACTCCTAAATAAATAACCAACTTGAACCCAAGCCGAACCCTAACTACTCAAATGTAAACCTTGCTGTACCCTTAGAAAACTGATAGGAGTACTACCACATGAGAGACTAGAGCACCTCCTTGGAAAAGAAAGAGTGCACCTCAGAGGAAGAGGAAATGGAGGTGCTAGGATTTAAGGATCACTGAGAGGGAAGGACATCTTTCAGCCACGCCTGGGGCCTATTCGTCAGTGTGTCTCCACGTGTGGTCACCAGATGCTCCAACTAAGTCCTAGTGAAAGAAGACCGCCACACAAGGAAAGCATGAACAAAGGGCTGTGCTAACGTCACTATGGAGTCATAGTGGCTGAGATAGACACATCTCTTCCTTTTAGATCTCAGGGGACACCCTTTCCTGGAGACACCCATGCCTCTCTGAGGGGTGCTTGCAGATGGGAGTGGTACTGAAGAGCATTGGGTGGTAGATTGGACAAGTGCAGTTTGGTACTTGCCTGGCCCTTGTGGCCTTCCCGTCACACTAGACTTCTGTTTGCTTCTGGAACATGGCAGTTCTGTTCTTTCCCAAGAGCCTTTGCCCCACTGCCCACCCTGGAAGCCCATTCTCTGGGTCTTGGGTGGCTATTCTTCCCATTATTCAGGTTTCTTTTTTTTTTTTAACTTTTTTAAATGTTTTTGTTTATTTTTGAGAGAGAGAGAGAGAGAGAGAGAGAGAGAGAGAGAGCGAGCAGGGGAGGGTCAGAGAGAGAGGGAGACACAGAATCTGAAGACAGGCTCCAGGCTCTGAGCTAGCCATCAGCACAAAGCCCATTGCTGGGCTCGAACCCATGAACCGTGAGATCATGACCTGAGCTGAAGTCGGACGCTTAACTGACTGAGCCCCCCAGGCACCCCATGGTTTCAACTTAAGTGTCAGTCTTTCAGAACATCTTTCTCCAGCTTCTCCACCCACCAGCCCAGCCCCATTGTATGAGAACTGTTTCACTTCGTAGTTCTCACATCACTTACACTTATGACATTTTAAGTGTGTGTCTACTCTACACGTGTTATGTTTACTTATTGCATTTCATCATCCATCTCTCTCCCAGTGAACATGAGCGCCAAGAAGATGACCCTGCCTATTCCATCACTTCTTTGTATCTCATGCCTAAAACAGTATTTGGCAAAAGACGAGCTCTGGATAAGCACCTATGGCTTGCATGCGTTCTGACTCTGGGACAGGTGTGCAGGAAAGCCATGGACTAAAAATGCATGGGAATGAGCTTATTTTGTTGGTATCTGGGTATAAACTGAGCATCTAGAATAATCTTGGGACTCAAGGTGAGCAGGAGTTTAAAAGACAAGGCAGAGTCATTGGTGATGAGAGGAGCCTAGATTCAGTGGCTCATTTGCATCCATCCTTCAGTCATTTCCTGCACTTGGGCAGTACAGAGAGACAGCCATGCTCAGACAGCCCAACCTCCCCTGTGGCAGGGGTCCAAGAGCAGCGGGGCACATAGTCTTGGACAGACAGTACCTTTCATCTCAGTCGAGTGGCACTAAGTAAGCACCTCCTCGGAGCATGCCTGCACCTCCCTTGCTAACACTTCTTCATGCAGTGGTTGCCATAGCACCCACCTGCCTGGCTGACGTCTAAATATAGTGATAAAAGATTTCATCTGCTCTCAACTCCTAAAAGACAAATTTGAAGAGCAAAGAAAAATAAATGTTTCTGGGCCATTATTTCTTTGAGGGGAGGGGGGAATACCTTTTCATCATTTTTGTTAAGACATAAGAAAGAGCGATCGATGGTTTTTATTTATATGTGAGGTTATTTGTTGCATTTTCTATTGATGTTATACTAGAGTTTGTTTTTTTAAGATCATCAGCTATTTTGGATGTGGGGGTGATAAACAACTATGTTCTAGAATGACTATTTTAGTAATTCTCGAGTAGGTATGACATACATGGAAATAACTCAAGAGAAACACCTTGTGATGACTCAAAGCATTTTAGGCTGAGGGGAGAAAACACATATTAAGGAGAAAATGAGGGGGTATTTGTTTACCTGAAGGCATAACCAAAAGAAAAAGGAAACACTATATTGTTTCGTGGCCACAGTTCAACTTTCAATGTATTATATGGCACTTCAGTTTAGGAGAGCCAAGATGACAATCCTTTGTAATGCTTACATTATTAAAAGGCCTTTGAATACCATATAAGAATTTGTCCCCTTTTCCAGAATAATGAGCAACAACTTGAACTTTGAGAGAACTCACAAAATGTAAAGCTTTTAGAAAAAGATATAGTGTACGAAATCATAAAAGTACCAGTTTGACTCTGGAGTCATAAACTGTTTGTTCATGTAAAGCAGGTTGACTTATTTTAAAACCAGCCACTTTGAACAACAGGTCAAACAAGTTCTCTCTTTCTCTAGGGAGATTCCTTCCCCTTGACGTGGTTTGCATGAGAGCCCTGTGCTCTTAATCAGGGGAATGAGTGCTTCTGGCTGTGGAAGAGGGCTCTGTCTGCTCATCCTTCATCTCTGGGCTCCCCGGGAGCATGCCACACAAGAAGGACCTCTGTAAGCCAGTGTGGTGCCTTTGGTGGATGCTGACAGAATCTGGACAATTGTCCCTTGGAAGCTAGCATCCTGACAATAAAACGGAGCTGGGCTAAGGCTGAATCCGCGTTTTTCCAGCTCTAACATTGGTGGACACCATGCCGACTAGTAGAGAAGAGTTTACTCAGGCTGTGTGCCCTGGGGAGTCTAGCTCCAAAGCCTTGGAAATTAATGGTTTCAGAGGTAGAGAATAGGGCTGGGAGCCATGCTTATCAACAAGGCATGTGTGAAAAGATCTTAGAAGGTGCTGCTTGCTCTCAGTGCTGCCACGTCTCGAAGCGGCACCCCTGTCTGTAGCCATACAAAGTCTGGAAGAGCAAGCCATTGGGCGCTAGCCTTACTCACATCTATTGCTCCAAACACTGCCTTCCAGGAGCTCTTTTTACACAACATTCTATTTAAAATGGCTGCCTCCGTGGCGAGCTAAGTGGGCACAGTGTTCACATGAGGACCCTATGTCTATCTTCCTTTCTAGACTCAGTAGGGTCTCCTCCATTTTCCCCACATGAACCAAGTGCTCGGCTGCTCCAAAGTTCTTTCTATCCTAAAACAATTCTGAAAAATTGATTTCCACTAAGGTGTCAATCATATAGTAGAGTTCAGCATCAAGGAACATCAAAGAGTGTTTATTTTTTTAATAGTTTATTGTCAAATTGGTTTCCATATTACACCGAGTGCTCTTCCCCACAAGTGCCCTCCTCCATTACCACCACCTCCCTTCCCCCTCCCCCTTCAACCCTGGTTCATTTTCAGTATTCAATATTCTTTCAGGTTTTGCGTCCTTCTCTCTCCCCAACTTGTTTTTTTTCCCCCTTCCCCTTCCCATGGTCCTCCATTAAGTTTCTCCTGTTCTCCTGTTAGACCTATAAGTGCAAACATATGGTATCTGTCCTTTTCCACCTGACTGATTTCACTTAGCATGACACCCTCGAGGTCCACCCACTTTGCTACAAATGGCCAGATTTCATTCTTTCTCATTGGCATGTAATACTTCATTGTATATATATACCACATCTTCTTGATCCATTCATCAGGTAATGGACATTTGGGCTCTTTCCATGATTTGGCTACTGTTGACAGTGCTGCTATGAACATTGGGGTACATGTGCCTCTATGTATAAGCACTTCTGTATCCCTTGGATAAATCCTTAGTAGTGCTATTGCTGGGTCATAGTGCAGTTCTATTGATAGTTTTTTGAGAAACCTCCACACTGTTTTCCAGAGCGGCTGCACCAGTTTACATTCCCACCAATAGTGTAAGAGGGTACCCGTCTCTCCACATCCTCACCAGCATCTATAGTGTCTTGATTTGTTCCTTTTAGCCATTCTGACTGGCATGAGGTCGTATCTTAGTGTGGTTTTGATTTGTATTTCCCTGATGATGAGTGATGTTGAACATTGTTTCATGTGCCTGTAGGCCATCTGGATGTCCTCTTTGGAGAAGTGTTTATTTATGTCTTCTGCCCATTTCTTTACTGGGTTATTTGCTTTTTGGGTGTGGAGTTTGGTGAGTTCCTTGTAGATTTTGGATACTAGCCTTTTATGTGACCTGTCATTTGCAACTATCTTTTCCCATTCTGTCAGTTGCCTAATAGTTTTCTTGAAGCTTTTTATCTTCATGAGGTCCCAAGAGTTCAGTTTTGCTTTCCTTTCCCTTGCCTTTGGGGATGTGTCGAGTAGGAAATTGCTGCAGTTGAGTTCAAGGAGGTTTTTTCCTACTTTCTCCTCGAGGGTTTTGATGGTTTCCTGTCTCACATTCAAGTCCTTCAGCCATTTTGAGTTAATTTTTGTGTATGATGTAAGAAAGTGGTCTAGTTTCATTCTTCTGCATGTTGCTGTCCAGTTATCCCAGCACCACCTGCTAAAGAGACAGTCTTTTTTCCATTGGATACTCTTTTCTACTTTGTCAAAAATTAATTGGCCATATATTTGTGGGCCCAGTACTGGGTTCTCTATTCTATTCCATCGGTCTATGTGTCTGTTTTTGTGCCAATACCATACTGTCTTGATGATGACAGCTTTGTAGTAGAGGCTAAAGTCTGGGATTGTGATGCCTCCCATTTTGGTTTTCTTCTTCAATATTACTTTGGCTATTCTGGGTCTTCTGTGGTTCCATACAAATTTTAGGATAGCTTGTTCTAACTTTGATAAGAATGCTGGTGTAATTTTGACGGGGATTGCATTGAATGTGTAGATTTCTTTGGGTAGTAATGACATTTTCATAATTTTTATTCTTCCAATCCATGAGCATCGAATGTTTTTCCATTTCTTGGTGTCTTTTTCATTTCTTTCATAAATTTTCTATAGTTTTCATCATATAGGTCTTGTATATCCTTGATTAGGTTTAAAGAGAAATCAAGAAACTGATCCCATTTGCAATTGCATGAAAATGTTTATTTTTGAATAGATAAATGAAGAAATCAGTTAATATTTAATCCAAAGACCTAAATTGCTAATTACCACTGTAGCTGTTTCTCAAAGTGTGCACATAGACATTAAATTGTCCTATGTATGCAAAAGGTTGAGTGCAGGAATTAGTCATATTAACTTCAGCCAGAGGAAAGTCATGTAGGAGAAGAAGAATGAAGCCTGTGGACTTGATAAAGAATGAAAACAAACTTTGGGGGATGTCTCAACAATCAGCATCTTCAACTCCTATTGTTTTCTTCTGTGATGTGTGAATTGGTGCATCATTAATGAAGCCAACTGTACCTCATTGATTGCCTTATGAATTTAAGATAATGGAGTTTCTGTTTTGAGGGGGGTGGGTGTGAGAAGAGAAGAGGAAGAGGTAAGGTGAATATGAGCAATGTGTTGAACTCCTTTGCAAACTCTTCTGCCAAATCTATCCAGATCCTCAGAGGGGGAGTTAACGGAGTTCTGGGAATTGGGTACAGCTTAAACTCCATCAGACCTATACTGTGGTCGGTATTCTGGGCAAAGGTGAGGACTCAGGAGCAACATCTACCATAAGTGCTCTAGGAGCCAAAAGGTCAATCAAGTCAAAAATGATTTCTCTGCTTTAGTCGGTTCTTCCTCCCCCTGACACCTGTGAAGCAATCTTGCAGTAATTCTCATCCCTGCCTGAGCATTCTCCCCACTAAACCACCTCTCCCCGCCAGTTAGATCACATCCATTCAGGCTTCTGTCCATTCAAAACCTGTTTCAAAAACTCTAATTTGTATCACTCATTTTCCCTAACTGCAGTCAGAGACTGTTGTACAATTGATATACCTCCCTTTATATAATTCTCTGGCTCTTTTTTTTTTTTATAGTTTTGTGTCCCCACTGCATTGCAAGTGCTCTTAAAGTCAGGGGTCATTCCACTTTCCTTTAAAAAGCACACGCTAAGGGCCCCTGGGTGGCTCAGTTGGTGAAGCATCCAACTTTGGCTCAAGTCATGATCTCATAGCTCATGAGTTCGAGCACCACATTGGGCTCTGTGCTGTCTGCTTAGGGCCTGGAGCCTGCTTCAGATTCTATGTCTCCCTCTCTCTCTGCCCCTTCCTTGCTCACACTCTGTGTGTGTCTCTTTCTCAAAAATAAATAAACATTAAAAAATTTTTTTAAGAAAATAGAGCACAGTCTAAAAGCTCATCTCCCCATGAACTGGTAGAAAAGACACTGAAAAAAAGTACATGCAAATAGATACATGATTATAAATTGTGACCGGTGAAAAGAAAAAGAACCAAATATGAGCAAACCAGTATTGAGAGAAGCTTAGTGATGGAGGGGGAAATTGATAGAAGATAATGTAGCACAATTAATCAAAAGGGTGCACCTGGAGGGTCTCAGAAGTCACTACCACGAATCTAAGGTTTTATTCTAAGGACAAAGGAATCCAAAGAAAGGATTTAGGCAAGAGAGTGCTATGATGTTATATTCCCATCACATATTTCTATGAAGCAATCAGCTCAACGTTAGACACACAGCAAAGTTTATTATTCCATCCATGTGGAAGAAAGAATGGGGAGTAATGCTGGTTGAATGGAGTTAGCACTGCAATTACCTTTAGGGAGACACGTGCCACAGTGACCCTTTACTATTACAAATGAAGAAACACTAGAGAAAGCTAAAGCCTGCTGTATTACATTCCCTTTTCCCCTTTCCATTAGAAATTTTGTCATCTTAAGTAATCTGGCCAATTTACATCAATGTATATTTAGAGTCCAATCACTATTCCTGAAGAAATCTTATTTTGGAGAGGAGTTTTTTTTTTTTTAATCAAGGAGTGATTTTTAACATGTTTAGATTCTTTATGAGTTGAAGCAACTTATGTCTCTGTCAGCTGAGGAAAGAGACGCAGATACATAAAAAGTACATTACCTTCTCCATATGCTTTTCAAAGATGCAGCTTCTCTAAAATCACATGGAATGGATCACCAATATCTTGAAGCCTATCCCTGAACCTGCTCAAACATACAGATCAGTTGTGATGACTTCTTTCTTCATTCAGTCAACAAGTAGATATTAAGCATGTATGTGACACCTAGGGTCTTGCTCTACGCATTGTTGGGGCAAAATCCCCAGAATGGTCGTAATTTTAGAAATGCACAGTGCTACTATATCTTTGCCTTATTTATCTTGTGGATACTGGATGTAATTTCCATTGTTACTGTGTTTGAATATAAAACTGAATGTTAAATTTCATATCCATTGACCTACAGCTGGTGTTCGGCTCACAAGGGGAAAGAATATATCATTTTCTAAATGAGCTTTCAGTTCATGGAAAATCATTTTGAATGTTGGTGTTTTCCATTTTCCTTTGCACCTTACTAGTCTTTGGGGTGCAACAGACCTAATATTTGTGTTCTCGGTCATTGGGTTGTTATATAACTACTGTAATATTTTGACAGCGCTTTATTTCAGGGGTAAAATATAGTGGCTGTTTGCTAGCATCTTTGAGGCAAGATGAAGCCTCACAAGGAAAAAGAATACTTTTTTAAGATGGTCAATGCAGCTTTCAAAATTAAAATCCCATCTTTTTTACCCTCACAAATGTTTTTTTCTTCTAACCCTATTAGAGCATTTTTCTCCTTGAAAATGATGTGGAATTTAGGCATAAATGACAATTATACCTTTTGGATACTGTCTTTATCTCACTAGCTCAAAACCATATTTGGTCATTCACTGGATTAATGTATTTAATGATATTATCTTATTTTTCAATATCTAGTAATCCTGCACATTTGATTTTGTATTGAAACTTTCACTCGACCCGAGATAATGCTAATGAGCATGTAATAATTCATTATAGCATCGTGGTTAAGAGTGAGGTTTCTGGAGACACTGGATTTGGGTTAGGGTTAGGGTTAGTATTGAGGTTCAAACTTGGGCTTTTTCACCTTCTATCCATTCTTTACCACTTAGAGGAAGTTATTTAACTTAACTGTAGCTGAGTTCCCTTGTTACAAAAAGGGAATATTAAGAATGCTTAAATTATGTCATCGTTTTACAGATTCAATGCTTAAGACATACTAAGTGCTCAATGGACACCTGGCACAGGGGAAGAACTCAATATAATTAGTTGTATTTCGGTCAAATAGAAATCTGAGGACAATGCCGGCATGAGTCAGGATTTCTTTAGGAGAAATGGTTCTTTCAAAGTATCTGTAATGACTGAGAAGGAAGAGTGTGCCGTTGGGCAGGGCCTTGTCCCCTGCTCCTCATCCTGCCAGTCCTGAGTTTCAGGGAGGGCACCTGGGACAAGTCCCTGCCCCCCACTGGGGAAGGCAGCTCTACCTTCCAGAGGCACCCTGCTTACGCGGAAGGGCCCACTGAAGTGCGAGGAGATTCCAGTTCAGCAGAAGGAGACCGCAGTGTAAACCCATCCAGAGGCATTTAAAGCTTATGGAGTGGGGCGCCTGGGGGGCTCAGTCAGTTAAGCCTCCGACTTCAGCTCAGGTTATGATCTCACCTTTCATGAGGGCAAGCCCTGCATTGGGTTCTTTGCTGTCAGCACAGAGCCTACTTCAGATCCTCTGTCTCCTGCTCTCTTGCTGCCCCTCCCCCACTAAAGTAAATAAACAGTAAAAAAAATCTTAAAGTTTAAGGACTTGGAAAGTCAGGTTTTTCTGGGCTCCCTACTGCTGAAGCACAGCAGACTTTGAACTGAAACCTGTATTCAGATTCCAGTCATGCTTTTCATCCAGCAACTGCCTGCCAGGCCACCATGTCCAATGGAACAGGGATTTGAAAATGCATCCATAGGTACTGTAGTCACTGGAGATCCTAATGCCTCTAAAGGCAAGATGCCAAAGGTCAACGACCTTACACCTTACACTGGCGTTCATTTCAGATTGGCCAAAGAGCTCAAGCAAATTCAAACCTAACCACGTACACACACGTAAACACTGAAAGAATGAGAGAGAGAGAGAGCAAGGAAGGAAGGAAGGAAAGAAGAAAGCCATGGGCATGTCAGAACTTTTCTATCCTGACTCCTTATCCTGAGAGTGCCCTCTGGGTTTTGTAACTGTTCTTAGAATTGACCTTCTAAGATTTGGGGTAGACTTGCATTTATTATCTGTCTACGGTCAGCTGGGTACTGGAACTCCTGGAATAAACTGAGGTCCTTCTGAGGAGGGGGAAAAGGTGTCTGTCAAGATAGGGAAAGGAGGAGAAGACAACATTTGTGTCCCACACGGTTTCCTCTGCTAAGTTGGCATGAGTTGGTTTGTCTGTCATTCACTGTGCATTCCTTAGCTGCCTTTAATGTCACCTAATTCTAATCAGTTTAACATATCAGGAAAGGAACTGTGCTCAGATGTGCAAACGATCTTCCTCAAAGGCAACATATTATGTTTAAGAGAGAAATTTCTTTTTGAATTTAGAAGTATCTGTGACCCTCAGGGAAAGGTAACTACGTCACTCAAGAAGTGTCTTTCTGGGGCGCCTGGGTGGCTCATTCGGTTAACCGGCTTTGGCTCGGGTCATGATCTCACGGTTCATGGGTTTGAGCCCCGCATCGGGCTCTGTGCTGACAGCTAGCTCAGAGCCTGGAGCCTGCTTCGGATTCTGTGTCTCCCTCTCTCTCTAACCCTCCCCTGCTCGCACTGTCTCTCTCTGTCTCCCAAAAATAAATAAAAAACATTTAAAAAAAAAGTGTCCTTCTGGGACTTGGGTGTGTCTAAAAAGCCCAAGGTCATTTTCCAAATACCCTCTCAAGAGTCAGGGAGGCAGACACTTACCTTTAGAGGGTGTATGGTCTCACTTAGGCCAGTGGAGTTCAATTTTAAATAATGGAGCACTGGACTGTTTCCTAAAGAATATGGCAAGTTTTTTAAAGAATTCATCTACCTTTAAAAGTGAGAGAAATGTCAGTTGTTATAGCTCAAGCACTGAAAATAACTCCTGATGTAGATAGTAATTCTCAGATTTAGTTTTTTAAATGAGAACACTGAGGCACCAAACTTAAATGATTCTGCGTTACTGTTCAGGATTGCATCTGTCTCTTATACTGAATGTGGCTGTGGCTGAGGGAAGTGATAATGACGACCAGCTCAACTAAATTCTGGGCAATGCTGGATGTTTTATAGGTCCTGGGCAACTTACAGGTCTGTCTTCTCCAAAACTCTAGGAGTTGGTACAAAAGTTCTAGGAGGTTTTTCATATTTGTTTCATAAATTAAAGAAAAAGCACAGAGAATGTTTTGGTGGCAGAAGTAGGATTGAACGGGGTACCTGTCTGTGTAGTATGAGTTCCTAACAGCCGATACTTCCCCAAGGCAAGACACAGAGCTGCAGTAACCAGCCTTGGGTAAGTGAGCAGGGAGGGAAAGGAAAGAGGATGAGAGAATTGTCTGAGGAGGGCAAATAAGTGGTAGAACCAGAGAAAGAATGATGCCCTCAGATAAGAAAAATAGAGGTTTGTGGAAGCATACTGAGAGCGAGTTGGAAGAGGCAGAATATGGAAATGGAAATTTTTCAATCACAGAAAAATGATCTGATTCCTAGAGAAATAAGTTACCTAAAAGAATACATTTTTATATTCACGCAACACCCATCCCCCAATTCAAAGAAAAGGAATATAAGAAAAAGTCAGGAAATCTGCAAAAGTATCACCCACTTTTTCTCTTGCTGATCAGCCTTCTCCCAGTGAGAGCTGAAAATTCTGGTGCCTGATCCTGGGGCTTGTCCGTTAAGACATGGCTTCTCGTTCTGAAGCAGAATGCAGTATCTCGTGTGAGCTTTTGACCTAGTTTATTCCCATTGTCAGTGAGAGACTGAGCTATGGCAAATCCAGGACCTCCCCATTGTGATCAATTTTACCATACTTTGATGAAACATAAAGTTCTCGGCCACCCTCGGCCACTGAGTATCCATCTGCATTTGGGAAGAACTTTTGGAAAGGCTCTGTGGTCAGGAACTACTTGAGCAGAACATACAGAAGAGAATAATTATTTTTCAGAATGTTTAATAAGTTTATTTATTTATTTTGAAACAGAGACAGAGACTGAGGGCAAGCAGGGGAGGGGCAGAGAGAGAGGAAGACACAGATTTTAAAGCAGACTCTGGGCTCCAAGCTGTCAGCACAGAGCCCGATGCAGGGCTCAAACCTATGAAATGTGAGACCGTAGCCAAATTCAGATACTTAACCAACTGAGCCACCCAGGTGCCCCAAGAATAATTTTTATAAGTAGTTACTCTGGTTAAATGCTACCCTAAGTACCAATAGTTTCATGCTATACAAAACATCACATTATTTTGGGATTAAAGCAATAGACAAAAGAAGAAAGAAGTGATCTGGTTGATGAGGCATCTAGGGACTTTTTCTACCACTGAGATTCCAGGAATAAAATCTTGTTTAATTGACAGATCATGCCACAGCTCAAGGGGATAAGAACATCTTGCTCTGGGCTTAACCTGGATTTGCAACACCATTTTTTTTCCTAATAACTTTCCCCCTGGCCCATCTTTTCCTCTTAAGAACAACCTTCATATCCAATGAAAAAAAGAATTTTAAATCTCCTTGGACAGCTGGGTACGGTAGAAATTTCATTGAATTAATAATTCTGGCTTTCTTCCACATTAATTCTACAGGCCTAACAAAAATTTCAGAGAGGAAAGCTCCATGACTGGAGTAGCAGGGTAATTTTAAATGAACATCAAGAAAATGAGTGACAAAGCACGTTGATCTGGTTTAGAAAATGTTTCTACTATAAATATAAATGTATAGAATACAGGTGTTTATGGAGAAATATTTTACAATACCAGAAATTATTTTCAGTTTCCAATGCACATATCAAGAATTCTGCACTCTCTATTTTATTTTTAGTTTTGGTTTTATACAGTGGTTGTCAATTCTACTACTTCTCATTTATCATCCACACATACATATAATATTCTTCTGGTTAAGAGGAAGGAAAATATATTGTCCCTTATCTCAAAGCACCTGTGTTTGCTTTTGCCATTAATTAACTGAATGGCATAGATGTCAAGTTTAATATAATCACCACCACCTAGCTGCTCATATACCTTGAAAACCAATTCACTGATGTGCTGAGTCTACTGATCTAATGAACAGTTGGGTCCCTTGGTAAGTACACTCTACCAGAATGGCCATGCCTCGATGATGGTATTGTCACCTAATCAAAAAGAACGTAAAACCTAAATCCATATAGTTTTTCTTCAAAGAATGATAACCCAATGAAACCCAGATCAGGATTTTTAAAAGTGATGTCTGAGGGAAAAAAAGACATAACTAAGCAAGACATACAAACAGAGATGGCACTTTACTCTCCACCAACATCAGACTGCCCATGGTTCTCTGCATGCCTGAGGCAATTTCTCTCTTCTTGTCTTTGCTTATTCTGGCTTTCTCCCCAGCTGGGATAAACTTCCCTTTTCCAATCTTCTTAACTGGTTAAGACTCATTTATGCTTTTAAAATTTAGCTCAGTTGTCATTTCCTTCTGATGGTTTTCCTTGTTCACCCTTGATTTTACCTGTAAACTTTATTGTTCTCCTGTTTTCTGTAACTCCCAACTGTCCTTGCATATTCTCTTGGAGCCCTTCCTCACTGTTTCCTAAGTCTGTCTTCTCACGTCTGATTCACCCACTAGAGTTATATATGGTTCATAAATGTTTGTATCATAAACACCTAATGATCATTAGGTTGGATTAGTGCCTGAGTTAGGTAATAACCTACAGGTAATAAAACATAATTTATTCATATGTGATTTAGTGATCTTCATTTTCTAATAGCTTTACAGGAAGGGATATAATTACACTAAAGTTTGAGACTAATGTAGAAGATACTGTAACTCCATGAGAGCAAGAAAAATGACTTCTTCATCTATATTCCTAGAATCTTAGCATAGCAGCTAGCACCTGAAAACTGTTTGTGAAATAAATGAATTTAAAGGCAAATGAGTCAGAACAATCCAGAAAAAGTAACATAAACAGAAGTAGATTCTTTTAATAGATAACCAAGACTGACAAAATTTTGGAGAGGTGAAGTGAGTGGCTTAAACAATGGACATGTATTTCTCATAGCTGGAAAGGCTAAAAGTCCAAGATCAAGAGTCTAGCCAATTAGGCTTCTGATGAGACCTCTCTTTCTGTCCTATAGATAGTTTATCTTCTTGCTTTGTCTTTAAATGGCTTTTGTTTTTTTGTTCTTGCACACGGAGAGAGAAAGGAAGTTCTCTGGTGTCTCTTATTTAAGGATGCAAATCCTGTGAGCTCAGGCCCCATTCTTACAATGATTCAGAAGTCATCAAAACTGACCTTTCCACCATGAAGCCAGAAGGCAAGACTGGTTCCTCCTTGATTTTGAGGGGTACATAAACCTCTCTGGTTTGAGGAAGAAAGTATACCCTTGCTGAGGGCCTCAGAGCAGGATCCTCACAGAAAGCCGTGTGGGTAGGATGCTCCCAGAGCCCAAAGGGGTGTGGCCACTCTGAAGACCTGAAAGGTCAGGGCTACTCTGAATCTTGTCGGTGATGCTGCCACCCCTGGGAGCCTGGAGTGCAGACCATTGAACCAAAGAGGATTATTTTCATGCCTTAAAATCTAATGAAATTTGCCTAGCTAGGTTTTGGACTTGCTTGCTTGTCATCAAAGGGATGACAGAATTTACCCTGTTCCTCCTTCCAATTTCTCCCTTTTTGGAAAGGGAATATCTACAGTGTGCCCATCCACCATTACATTTTGGAAGCACACAACTTGTCTGGTTTCATAGTTTCACAGCTGGAGAAGAATTCTGCCTCAGGATAGACCATACCCAGAGTTTCACCCATATCTGATTTAGATGATATTTAGATGAGACTTTAGAGTTGATGCTGGAATGAATTAAGATTCAAGGGTTGTTGGAGTGGGATGGATGTATTTTTCGTGTGAGAAGGACATGAATTTTGGAGGGCTGAGGTGGAATGTTTTGGACTGAATATTTGTGTCTTCTTAAAATTCATATTTTGAAGCACTAATCACTAGTGTGACTATATTTGGAAATTGGGTTTTTAAGAAATAATTAAGGTTAAATGAGGTCATAATGGTGGGACCTTGATCCAATAGGATTCATGTCCCATTAAGAAGAGACATCAGAAAGCTCATTCTCTCTCTCTCACTGTCTCTCTCTCTCTCTCTCTCTTTCTCTCTCTCCATGCACACAGTGAGGAAAACCCATGTGAGCACACAGCAAGAAGGTGACCATCTACAAGCCAGGAAGAGAGCTCTCACCTAAAACGAATCAGCCAGCACCTTGCTCTTGGAGTTCCTAGGCCTCTGGAACTGTTAGTAAATAAATTTCTGCTGTTTAAGCCATATGGTCTGGTTTTTTTTTTGCTATGGTAGCTTGAGATACACCAAAAAAAAAAAGTTTGAGATATACCAAGCAACAACAGCAACAACAACAAGCCCAGAACACTAAAATTAAAAAACCAGGTATAAGAAAGAGATGACTTTACCGAAACAAAAAGGATTATAAAAAATCATTACAAAAACTATTTGCCAACAAATTGAATAGCTTTAATGAAATTGACAACTTCCTAGAAAAACACAAACCTTCATGACGCAAGAAGAAATAGAAAATCTAAACAGATATTTAATAAGTAAAGACTGAATTAGCAATAGATTGTTTAAAATGACCCACAAAGAAAATCCCAGGTCTAGTTGGCTTTACTAATTAATTACATCAAATATTTAAAGATTTTAACACCTAGGGGCACCTGGGTGGCTCAGTCGGTTGAGCATCCGGTTTCAGCTCAGGTCATGATCTCACTGTTTGTGGGTTTGTCAGGCTCTGTGCTGACAGCTAGCTTAGAACCTTGAGCCTGTCTTCAGATTCTATGTCTCCCTATCTCTCTGACCCTCCCCTGCTCATGCTGTCTCTCTCTCTCTCTCTCTCAAAAATAAATAAAAACATTAAAAAATTTTTTAAAAAGATTTTAACATCTATACTTCACAAGTCTTTCCAAAAAAAATAAAGAGAAGGAATTACTTCCCAACCAATTCTAGAAGGCTAGTGTTACCCTGATATTAAAATCAGACAAAGATACCTCAAGAAAATGAAACTACAGAATTTTCTTTATTAATACAGATGTAAAATTATCAACGAAATGCTATCTAACCAAATCCAGCAATATATAAATAGATTAGTATGCCATAACCAAGTGGGATTTATCACAGGAATGCAAACTTGGTTTAATATTTGAATGTGAGTTAACGAAATACACCATTTTAATAGGAAAAAAAGGGAGGAATCCATATTACCAACTCAGTATAGGTAAAAAAGGCATTTGACAAAATGCAACACCCTTTTTTCATTTAAAATAAAAAAGCAACTCAACAAACTAGGAATAAATAAAAGGGAACTTCCTCAACCTGACAAAGGATATTTATGAAGCAAGCCATAGCAAGCCGCATAACTAATAGTGAGACCAAAAGCTTTCCTTTAAGGTCAGGACCAAAATAAGGATATCTGTTCTCACTAGTTCTAGTCAACTTTGTGTTGGGGGCTTAGTCAGCAGTACTTGACAAGGAAAAAAAATAAGTGTCATCCAGACTGGAAAGGAAGAAGTAAAAATCCCTGTTTGCATCGGGTGCAAATGTAGATGTAGAATTAGAAGGGGTCCAAGTCAAAGAACTATTAGAGGGGAGTGTCAGGGAAATGGCAGATGAGACAGCACAAGGGGCCTGTCTCTTTACAGAAACATCAAGAAATCAAACAAAATTCGTCTGATTTAATTTTGTCATAATTCTGGAACATTGTCAAAGGTTCACAGAAACCCAGCAAATGCTTAATCAAGAAAAAGATAATTTAGAACAGTAAGAAAGCTTTGTGGCATTTTTATATTTGTGGCATTTTTACTTGTCTTTGTCACATTCTGTCCCTGCCTTATACACAATGTATAAAAATGTAATTTGTGACAGTAACAACCTAAAACCAGCATAGGGGATGGAATTACTTAGAAGCAGAGTGTTTGTATGCTGCTGAAGTTAAATTGATATCAACTATAAGTAAATTGTTATAAATTAGGATGTTGGTTGTAATCCTCACAGTAACTACTAAGCAAATAGCTACAAAATAGAGATTGGATTACCAATCAAAAATCTTTCAATGAAAAAATGTTCCAGACAAAATGGCTTTACTGGTAAATTCTATCAACCATTTAAAAAAGAATGAACATCAATCCACCAATCTTTCTTAAAATTTTCCAAAAACCAACAAATAAACAAAACTAAAAGAGGAGGGAATAGTTTATAACTAATGCTACAAGACAGTATTACCCTCATACCAAAGCCAAAGAAAACACAAGAAAATTATAGATCAATATCCTTTATGAGATTCAAAAGTCCTCAAAATATGCTATAAGCAGAATCCAACATCATAGTAAAATGATTATACAACATGACCAAGTGGGATTTTCCCCAGGAATTCAAAGGTGATTCAACATAAAATCCATATATTACATAATTAACAGAATGAAGAAAAATTGATCATTGAAACTGACAGAGAAAAAGCATTTGATAAAAACCCTTTTATTTAAAAAACTCAGGAAACTGGGAATAGAGGAAATTTCCTCAACATAATTAATTAAGGGCATTTATGAATAACCAACAACTAAGATAATGCTCAATGGTAAAAGATTGAAAGCTTTCACACCAAAATCAGAAATAAGACAAGGATACCTACATTTAAAAAATCTGTTTATTTATTTTGAGAGACAGTAAGTAAGAGAGAGCAGAGGAGAGTCAGAGAGAGAAAGAGAGAGCATCTCAAGCAGGCTCAGCACTGTCACCACAGAGCCTGATGTAGGGCTCCATCCCATGAATCATGAGATCACAACTTGAGGTGAAATCAAGAGTTGGAAGCTTAACCAACTGAGCCACCTAGATACTCCAAGGACACCTACTTTTATCACTGTTATTCACATTGTACTAGAGGTCATAGAAAAATTAAGCAAGAAAAAGAAATAAAAGCCATCTAAATTAGAAAGGAAAAAATTAAACTATTTTTATTCACAGATGATATGAACCTTTATGTAAAAATTTCAAGTGAATTCATACCACAAAACTCAAAAAACAAACAAACAAAACAACCCAAAACACTTCTCAAGCTAATAAATGAATTCAACAAAGTTGCAGGATATAAAATCGACACACAAAAATCATTTACATTTCTATATACTAAGCATGAATAATCCCAAAAGGAAATTAAGAAAATAATTCCATTTACAATAGCATGAAAAAGAATAAAATACTTAGGAATAAACAAAACCAGTGAGGTGAAATGTTTTACACAGAAAACTACAAAACATTTCCAAAAGAAAATTAAAGAGATCTAAATAAATGGGAAGACATCCTGTTTTCATGGACTGGAATGCTTAATATTATGAAAAGAGGAATACTTCTCAAAGAAATCTACCGATTCAATGTTATCTCTATCGAAATCCTAATGCCTTTTTCTTTTTTTTTTTTTTTTTTTTTTGCAGAAATAGAAAAACTGATCCTCAATCCATTTGGAATTGTAAGGGGTCTAAATAGTCAATACAGTCTTAAGAAGAACAGTTGAAGAACTCACATTTCCTGATTTAAAAACTTACTGCAACACTTGAGGGGAAGAGCACTGGGTGTTGTATGGAAAACAATTTGACAAAAAAAAAATAATAATAAATAAAAATAAAAAAATAAATAAAAACTTACTGCAAGACTTTATAATCAAGTTCTAAATAGTCCTGGGATAATAAGAATAGACATATATTCTTTTTTTATAGTTTATTGTCAACTTGGTTTCCATATAACACCCAGTGCTCATCCCAACAAGTGCCCTCCTCCATGCCCGTCACTCCCTTTCCCCTCTCCCCCACCCTCATCAACCCTCAGTTTGTTCTCAGTATCTAAGAGTCTCTTATGGTTTGCCCTCCCTTAACTATTTTCCCCCTTCATCTCCCTCATGGTTCTCCTGTTCCACATATGAGTGGAAATATACAGTATCTAGACATATATTCTTATATATTCTGATACATTGAAAGTCCAGAATTGAATTTATATATATTTATTTATAATATATTTATAGTATAGCATATATTTTTATATTTATATAAATATAATTATATATATTTATAATGTAATATATATACATAACCCATTGATTCCACTTATATAAATATACAGAATATGTACATCCATAGAAATGGAAAGCTGACTGGTGTTTGCCAGGTGCTGTAGGTAGATGGGAATAGGATGTGACTCCTTATGAGACAGAGGCCTTTATTTGTGGTGAATAAAAATATTTTGGAAATAGACAGAGGTAGTAGTTGCACAATACTGTGAATGTACTAAATGCATTGAACTGTATACTTTAAAAATCTTATGTGAATTTCATCTTGATAAAAAGCTATTAGAACAAATAAATAAGTTTAACAAGGTTGCAAGACTCAAGACCAATATAAAGAATTAATTACATTTATATCCTCCTATAATGAACAATCCAAAAATCCAATTAAGAAAACAATTGTATTTGCTACAGGATAAAAATTATAAAATAGTTAGGAATAAATCTAACAAAAGAAGTATAAAACTGATATTGTGTACAAAATATTGTTGAAAAAATTAAAGCAAATCTAGGTAAATGGAAGGACAACCATGTTCATGAATCAGAAAACTTAATATTGTTAAGATGGGAATACTCCCCAAAATGTTCTAAAAATTTAACACAATCTCTATCAAAATCCCAGCTGGTTTGCAGAAAGTGGCAAGCTGATCTTAAAATTCCTATACAAATTCAGGGGACCAGAATAGCCAAATAAATCTTGAAGAACAACAAAGTTAGAGGACTCATACTTCCCAAATTCAAAACTCACTACAAAGTTGTAGTAATCAAAACAGTGTGAAACCAGAATAAGGATAGATGTAAAAATCAATGGAATAGAATTATGAGTCTGGGAATAAATCTTCACATTTACAATCAATTGATAATTGACAGGGCAAGACAATTCAATGAGAAAAGTCTTTTCAACAAATGGCCCTGGGACAATGGATATCAAAATGCAAAATAATAAGGTAGGACCTTTACCTCACACAGTATACAAAAATTAATTGAAATGGATAAAAGATCTAAATGTGAGACCTAAACCGATAAAGCTCTAAGAAAAAACAAAGATGTAAATCGAATGCCTTTGAAGTAGATAATTGTTTATTGTATATAACCCCAAAAGCATAAGATACAAAAGCAAAAATTAATAAAGTCAGCATCATCAGAATTAAAAGATTTTATGCTGCAAATGAAACCATTTAGATATGAAATGGTGACCCATAGAATATGAGGAAATATTTGCAGATCATGTATCTGAGAAAAAGCATATTCAGAATGTATAGAAAAATCTTACAAGTCAATAAAAAAGTCCAATTAAAAATGGACAAAGGAGTTGAGTAGACATTTCTCCAAAGAAAATATACAAATGGCCAATATGTATGTAAAAAGATATTCAACATCCTTAGCCACCAGTGTAACTCAAAACTACAGTGAGGTACCACTTCACGCTCACTAGGGTAGGTCCAATAAAAAAAGATAATAAGTATTGGTGAAGATGTGGAGAAATTGGAATCATTGCACACTTGTAGGAAATGTGAATTGATGCAGATAGTGTGGAAAACAGTCTGGCCATTCCTCAGAAGGCGTGATATAGTTACCCTTTGACTTGTTACCTTATGCCAAGTCCTACCTATATACCCAAGAGAATTGAAAACACATGTCCACATGAAATCTTTGATATATATAAACCAGAGTGAATATCAACCCACTTATGAATGGATAAGCAAAATGTCGTGTATCTATAAAATGAAGTTCGGATACAGGACTGTGATTGTGGATCAAGTAATTTCAACAGAGGTGAAGCTCGAAAACACTGTACTGAGGAAAAAAAAAAAAAAGCCCCATCAGAGGTTCGTTATGCACTTACGAATGTGAATTATGCATCATGTGAGGTGAATGAGTTGAGTAACTTTTCTAAGTTGCTCCAGTGTCCCAGATGTGTATACGCTGGAATGCAAAGCTACTAACAAACCACCTAACGGGCCGTCATATAAGCCTGTGACGTTAATCAGGTAGGTGACCAGGACAATTTTCAAAGAACACATAGGTTATGTTTTGAATGATTTGTAAACTGAAAACAGACATCACAGTGCAGTTACACATCCTCGTACTGGAAACCAAAGATAAGTTTTGGATAAACTGGAAACCAGTTAAGACTTCTTCTATAATACTGAAATCCCTATTAAGTTCAGGCAAGAGTGAACTGCCCCAAGTTCGGGTGACTGAACCCCTTGTCCCTTTAAGACATTTAAGTGCCTCCAAGAAAGAGCTTTCCTTGAAGAGAATCAAACTGTCAAAAAAATTAATATTTTCTATGCCAGAAACCTGAAAATGTCTTTAACAGTCAACTTTGTGAGTCTCCATCAAGAGGTACTGAGTCCTGCATGCACATGTTCTGGTTCCAACTTTGAACTTGACCAGATGACAGCCCTTCCCACTAATTGGTCCCAGAATTCCTGGATTTGAGATAATAGAAATTGGTCATAGCTAAGATTTGAAGAGTGTGTGCCCATTTACACTGCATATTTATACCTCTTGGCTCCCATGGTCCTCTGACAACTCTAACTCACAGATGTGAAGATGGATGCCCTGGCAGGTTAAGTGTCTTGCTCGCAGCTTGTGAGTGTGCGTCCCAGATCTGGGCTCAGACCCCAAAGCCTGTGCCCCCTTCGCAGTAGCCACACAGACAGGAATTCTGAAGTTCCCGACCAAGTGTCCCAGTTTCATTTTCAACACCCTCTGTCACGTATCCATCGTCACCACCCATACTCCGTGACCCCAAGCCCATGCAGACACAGGGTGAAAACACCTTAAGGTAAGGATCTAGGACTCCCATTAGGGCTGTGGTAAAAATGCCTGCTGCTTCAATGACACAGACTTCGTCCTGGAAAAGAACACGGCTGGAAAAGATGATGTAGGAGTTGCTAAATGACTGAGATATAAATTTCCTTTATGAGTGTACAGATGGCAAGCCTCGAAGCATTGGTCTGCCTCTGGCAGGGACCCTGTGGCTTTATTATCATTCTGGGCTGGTTCCCTCACTCTTCATAACATCAGGTTCTCCCAGATGGGCATATTCTATTCTGGAGGCAATGAAATGCTGAAGCTGAAGCAACCCTGAACACGTCCTCCGGTCTGGAACGCCACTGAGGCAACACAAACCATTAGGATCGGCTCCCCAGACAGGCTGCAAGTCAGTGCTGGGCCAGGTCACCATGGGCATCCTGACATCCATGCTTAATAGTGCCCTGTTTGAGGACGCACTGATACCAGCCTTCGGTTTAGGTGTTCTTGGCTCACCTTCGCTGTGGCTCTATTGAGAGAAGAGGTAAACATGAAATCGGGAGTCAGGAAATTTCATCACAGAACCCCAGCATGGCTTCCTTCCCATGTGGTACACACCCCATCTAGATTATTTTACTGTTTTTTTTATGTTTATTTATTTTTGAGAGAGAGACAGAGTGTTAGCGGGGGAGGGGCAGAGAGAGGGAGACACCAAATCCGAAGCAGGCTTCAGGCTCTGAGCTGGCAGCATAGAGCCCTCATACGGGGCTCGAACCCACAAACCATGAATTGAGGACCTGAGCCGAAACCAGAAGTCTAACCAGACTGAGCCATCCAGGTGCCCCCATACTGTTTTTTTTCTTTTTCATTTCAGAGGAACATCAAGTCAGCAAGTACATATCCAAATATTAAAGGCAACTAAAAATTGTATTTTTTTATCGTAAATGACAGTATTAATGATGGCACTTCGAAGTCAAAGGCCCCTTGTGAGAAAAATCCTGAAAAAAACAAACTTTAGTGACTCTAAAGGATGATCATGCACATAAATACTTAATGCATAAATGTGCATTATTTTATGCCTGGTATTATTAGGCTGATATTGAATACTCTTGACATTACATCAAATTGAAGACCACGTGTAGAAATTCTGGCTCTGACTATATTCATTGCAAAGGGCTTTCAGGACAATTAGCCGATGGTGCGTATGGGGCAGGCACAGAGCCCAGAGTGACGGTCGTGAAGCTCATCAGACCTGAGCACACCTCGCAGCAAGCCCTGCCCCTCTGTGTTTGCCACGAGAAAATCTGACAGTTAACAGCGCAGGGGACAGCCATGCCAAATTGACACGCCAGCTGTGCAAACCTTCGGTATTGAATTATTATTATGACTTCTCTCTCTCTCTCTCTCTCTCTCTCTCTCTCTCTCTCTCTCTCTCTCTCAGCTTTGGATCATCACCGGCTTTCGCAGAGGGTCCTGTGCCAGGAGTTAATTACAAAGTTCCAGCCCTGAGTATGTGTCTGTCATTGAGATGTGCCAGCCAGTGAGTGCAGTCTTTAAAATCACTTTTAAATGGACCAACTGGCCTAACGGGTGCATCTTTCACAGGAGAATGAAGCTGAAATTGGCAGGTGGGCCTGAAGATTAATGTTCGCTGTTTGTTTCATTATCCCTACCAGTGTCAACACTTAACAACTGATAAGGAGGGTTTCTTTCTGTTCTCACACAGAAAAACAACAAGATAGTCTTAGATACAGGCTTGTGAACCTTCAAGGGGAGGTGTTTATTTTTCCCTTGCTCTTTTTCTTTATTGCCAGGACAAATGGATCAGAGTCTAATCTGCTTACGACTACAGTAGTTGCACAGCGATTTTGATGTGATCAGAGGATTATCTTCGGCATCCTCACACACTTAGATGACTCATTTCATTTTGAGTATGTGAACCACCGTGGCAGACATTTTTGCCCAAAGGCATTTCCGGAGTCTCAGTGTATTGCCTCTTTGGGATTATATGTCTGGAACATATAGCAGCCAATTTGGAATTATGGTAATAATCTCTTGCATGCTCACAAATAAGTAAAAATGCTTTGAACTGGGGCAGCGCTCAGCTTGACTTTCACATGAAACCGCCTCCTGCTCTCTTCCAGCTAGGAAGAATTTTACAATTAACAGATCATCTAATAAGAATGCACAAGTGGTATGTTTTCCCATCACATATAAAACCTTCAATGCTGAGACTTAGCAGCTAAAATAACTTTAAAACCAAGCCCCTTGTGTGGTAGTGCATGTCATTAGCACAACTGTAAAAGAGCAAGTCAAATCATGCTAAGAGCTTTACCACTGAAAAAGATCAGGCAAAAAAATGTAGAAGTGAAGGCAAAACAAGAACATAAGAAATAAGAGAATGAAAGGATTTATTTTTTGAGGTGACGGCATGGGAAGGTTCTGGACACCCCGCTGTAGAGGCCCGCCCTATTTATAGACCCATCTATTTGCACTGCTGTCTCATGTCCCTGGTGCTTTGGGAAGAGAGGCTTTCAGAACCAACACCATTGCACAAAATCTCTGATCACAGCAAACTACGAAGGTCACCTCAGGGCTCAAGCTTTGGCAAGCACATCATGAGTTTCCATGGTGATTTCCCAACTTTCAATGCTTTTTTTTTTTTTTAAAGCACATGGCCATCGATATATATGCGTTTTCTCCAAGAAGTATAAAGATAAACAAAACATCTTTTTTTCAAGGAGGTTCAGTCATTCTTCAGAAAATACCTAAAGAGATAATAATGGTACTGAGATGCTCTGTTTCTAGAATTGCTCCAGAATGATCTAGAACAATGCTTTCCGGATGAAATGGAATGCGGGCCACATATGTAGTTTTGTCATTTTCTAGTCCCTTTATTATAAAGGTAAAGGAAAGTGAAATTAATTGTAACAGTACATTTTATTTAACACTGTTCTAAAATATTACCATTCAACTTGTAGTCAATATAAGCATAGTAATGAGTGGTTTTACATTTTTCTCTTTCTGAGTGTTTGAAAGCTGTGGTAGATTTTATAGTTACAGCACAAACTGACCTTAACCCTCTACCTTTCAAGTGGTTAATAGTCACATGTGATTATTTGATTGTAAAGTGAAGATCTAGATATTGCAAAATGTAAGTTTTGGACTTCATGTGATACTTGTGGTGAATTTGATCACATGTGCTTTATACATTCTTCATCTCGGTATTACCTTTTTTTTTTTTTACTACATTTGTTTATAAAAATTTTTAATGTTTATTTACTTTTCAGAGAGACAGAGAATACCAGTGGTGGTGGTAGTGGGGGAGGGAGAGGGAAGGAGAGGGAGACACAGAATCCAAAGCAGACTCTAGGCTCTGAGCCGTCAGCACAGAGCCCAACATGGGGTTCAAATTCACAAACCATGGGATCACGACCTGAGCTGAAGTCGGACGCTTAACTGACTGAGCCACCCAGGCACCCCTTCACTACATTTGTTTAATGTTTTGCTTCCTTGTGATTTATTCCCTTGTTTGCAAGGTTATCAACCAGTGCCTTCATGAGACAGGCCCTCTTAAATAAAGGGGTGACTTTCCTTCAGGACACCTAAAGATGCTGTTTGCTTAGGGAAATAATCAGCACATCAAAGGATTAATTAAGAATTGTGGAAAAAGCCCAAATGTCCATCGACTGAGGAATGGATAAAGAAGATGTGGTTTATATACAAAGGAATACTACTTGGTGATGAAAAAGAATGAAATCTTGCCATTTGCCACAATGTGGATGGAAGTGGAGGGTATTATGCTAGGCGACGTAAGTCAGTTAGAGGAAGAAATGTATGATTTCACTCATATATGGAATTTGAGAAATACAATATATGAACATATGGGAAGGAGAGGAAAATAAGGTAAAAATGGAGAGGGAAGCAAGCCATAAGAGACTTTTAATTTTTTTAATGTTTATTTATTTTTGAGAGAGAAAGACAGAGCATGAGGTTGGGAGGGGTGAGAGAGAGACAGACACAGAATCTGAAGCAGGCTCCAGGCTCTGAGCTGTCAGCACAGAGCCTGATGTGGGGCTCGAACTCATGAACCACCAGATCATGACTCGAGCTGAAGTCTGCTTAACAGACTGAGCCACCCAGGTGTCCCAAGAGACTCTTAAATACAGAGAACAAACTGAGGGTTACTGGAGGGATGTTTGAGTGGGGGGATGGGCTAGGTGGGTGATGGGCATTAGGGAGGACACTTGGTGAGATGAGCACTGGGTGTCATAGGTAAGATGAATCACTGGGTTCTATTCCTGAAGCCAAGATTACACTGTATGTTAACTAACTTGAATTAAAAAAAAAAAAAGAATTAGGTATGAAAACAAATAGATGCAGTTCAATCACAAAGTTATGGCTAATAAAAATCCCACAGAATAAAGCTCTACATCCCTATTGTGGTTTTGGGTGCCTTTCAACAACCGAACCCTGCCTTCTCTGGCTTCCTTGCTCTCCAGTGTCCCCAGGCAAGCACCGCATGATCTAGTCATACTGATTTATTTGCAGTAACATACACAAGTCTATAAGACAGGTGATATTTGCCACTAGACTGAAGGTAAGAATACTGTGTTTCAAGAGGTTAAATGACTTGCCCAAGCTCATATGTGTGCTAAGAGATAAAGCTGGGAAAAAAATCTTCTGACACCTTCACTGGGCACATCCCCCCTCCACAAGAGGCAAGAAGAGTCAGACTCCAGACTTTTTGGGAAGGGTGTTCTTAGCTGCTCAAATGATAGCTCAAGTAGCCAGACCAACCCCAGGAACTGCTAATCATTCGTTTGCTGCTCTGTATGAGACAAACACAATATTTTATTGCAAGCAGTTGACTTGTGTTTTGCAGTAGAATACTGTAACATTCACCAAACACAGAGAAGCAAAGAATTATGGTTTTGTTTCCATTTGAAACTGTACTAAGTGTTTAACTTCTGTTATTTCAAAGGCTGATCAGTCTAAGAGCTTGACAAGGTAATTTGAGGGAACGCTACAATTGATGCCTTTGAAACTACTGTTGTGGCTTTGAGTTTTCCTCCTGTTGTTTTCAAAAACCTAGTATTTTATGTGGGTGAATAAAAAGTTGTTTTCCTTGAGGGAATTGCTGGTATTAAAAGAATGAGTCTCTTGGTTAGCAAATATTTTAAAGGAAAGACCATGCAGTGACACATAGAAACCATTTCTTTGCTTTTGAAATGACAGGAGCTTTATGTTTGTCCAACCTGTTTGCCTTCATGCTTTTTCCTGATTCTTTCCAAAGCCTACTTTATGCAATGTGTCACCACTGATAAGGACTGACACCACTAAATCAAGATGTAAAAAATTAAAATGTGTGTATCCTATTTTACCAGGCTTCTTCATTATACTTGATTGTGGTCATCATTGAAGTCAATAAAGAATCAAGAACAGAATCTGTAACACATTTTAGAGCGTGACCAAAGTGTGATGTATAACCAATTGGTTAATTTTAAATTTTCAGACGTGCCTGAATACACACCACAAAAGCACCATCAACTCTCTGGTAACCATGGGAGGAGAAAGCTTGAAATTTGAGATGGGATTCACTGGGAATGTCTGCTGGTGTGGGGCAGGCAAGTCGGGGACACAACTAGCTTTGATGATATGAAGGGCAGAACCAGGAAGATGTAATATATTATCTTGAGCATATAGTGTATCAAAAGATTAGAGACACAGTAACCAAGAAGCATGAGAATGTTACCACAAGAAGCAAATGTATCCCTAATGATGGACACAGTATAAAGAACACCTCTGAACAAGAAATGCAGAGTTCCTAGTTGGTTATCAGGGGCTTAGGTAAGAGATAGCAGGGAGCCAGTCATGGATCGAATGTCCTGTGCTAGTCTCTGAGTAGCATTCTATCACTTGGTTAGCTTTAGGTGAGTAGGAATTCCTATACCTCCCAATATCTTCAAGGAGGAAACAAACGAATAAAGGAAACAAACAAATTAGAACAAGTCTTGTGTGATAAATATGTGCAAATTTATAATTATTGAATATATCCTTAAAATGGGTTTGGAAGTATATTTGGAAATAACGCTGTTTGTAAAAGCAACAACAAATAGGGAATATTTAAGAATTAAAATGATGTGCTGGGCACTAAGAATTAAAATGACGTGCTGGGGCATTTGGGTGGCTCAGTCGGTTAAGCGTCCAACTCTTGGTTTCTGCTCAGGACATGATCTCACAGTTCATGGGTTTGAGCCCCATGTCCAGTTCTGTGCTGACAGCACAGAGCCTGCTTACGATTCTCTCTCTCCCTCTCTGCCCCTCCCCTGCTCATGCATGCTCTCTCTCTTTCTCTCAAAATAAATAAATAAACTTTAAAAAAAGAATAATACCAGTAATATAGAAAAGAGCAGCCTGGAGCAGAGAGAAGGCATGTAGAAATGATATCATTACATGTGGCTTAAAAAAAATGCACGTTTACTTACATAGATGTTTGGTAGTTTCTGATTTGTAAACTTTACTTTCTATTAAATAGTAGCCAGTAATTGCCTCTGTTATGCTCCATGGCTAGCTATAGGGAGCACAGATATCCATGAGACAGCCCTTGTGTTTTGATCCTGTCCCCCCATCTACTGGATTGGACAAGAAGACTTTCTGGAAAAACGATGCCAAAAACCATTATAGATAGGGTGTTATATTCAGTACCATTTTGTACTGGAAAAGGCAAAACTAAATTCAAAGAGTTATAAGCTCAATATCTACAAAAGACTGAATACACCTGTTTTAATTAACCAGACAACTGATTAAGTAAATGTAAAGATAGCATGTTTTGACATGACCAATTTTAGCAAAAACTGCACTAATCCATAATATAACCGAATATATGCAAGCACATTTGACAAATAGATACACCCAGAAATACTGTAAGAGGAACCAGTGCTGGATAACACATTCTCTACTTCAGAAGGCCCCCCCAGATTTTGCTTAGAGTGAGTAAGAAAGTTGCTGGAGATCTTTTTTCTTTAAATAATATATCATCTGGAATAATAATGTCAGCCCTGAATAATATATAATTTGGGAGTCTCTATAAAAACAGTTATGCAAAGCTCTTCAGGCATATTTTACCATAGTGGTTAATTTTTTAAAGAGTAAAAATTTTAAATATAGGAAACTATGCCACCCAAAGAATTTTTTTTAAAAGTATTCTAAACACACACACACACACACACACACACACACACACACACACACACTGAAACATTGGGGAAAAAAGCTGTTTTCAGTCCAGTGGTTCCCTTATGCATCTGCTTGCCAAGGTCAGCTCCCTTGGACTATTATTAAGCAATAGTATTTGCTTCTTGATCCATCCAAAGAGCTTCACCTCCCTTCGTGACCAGTCAGTAAGTTCATCAGGAAGTCTTGCTGGTGGGGAAAAGCAAAGCCTTTGTTCCCCCTCCTTATTCCTGGATAACCTCAGGACCAGAAATGACATCCAGTACTCTCTTGCCTAAAGGGCCCCTGTCTTCACCAGCCCCTGTCAACCACATGGGGAGTGAAGGTGATCAACTAATCAGGACCAAATCACAAAATCGACACAAGGATACTCAAGTGTAGGGTAGAATTCTGATATACAAATGTGATGGTTTGTGGGCATGGTTGTTATTGTTAGAATTCCTAGAAAAGCCAATACAGAAACCGTAAGGTGGTTAACAGGAGTGTTTTTTCCTTTTTTCCTGCAGGGGTTCCTTTAAGTGAGGATTTCAACCACAGCCTTTGAATGAGTACATTCATTTGGTCTCACATTTCAACAATGGCAGTTTACAATCAGTGCGCTGGAACTTCTGATGGGCCCTAAAACTCTCACAGATGTGCCTTCCAGTGTTTCCCAACGCGTACAATTTGTTTTTCTAAAAATGATGGCACATTTCGAGTGACTTGTGTCGGCAGAGCTGGAAGCTGAGGGATCATGGGATACCATGCGAAGTAAAGTTAAATAGGTTGCAAATTGTGAGATGCATAAGAAAAACCTCTGACTGGATCTAAAATGGGGCCAAGCCAAGACTGTCAGCAGGTTCTATTTAACACCGAGCTATGTGGGGTTTGGAGCACAAAGTAAATAGTGCAATAACTGTAAAAGTAATTATTTTCCACTTTCTTGAATTTCTTTTTTAGAACTAGTGTTTGCTTTTCACATCCTTCAGTATTGCTACCATAAATACCCATATTGGAGGGTGTGTCGTGAACATAGCAAGGTGAAGAACCTGTTTGCTTATTGGATTAGGGCCCACCATAAATGGCTTCATTTTAACTTAATTGCCTCATTAAAGGCCCTATCTCCAAAAACAGTCACATTCTGAGGTGCCGGGGGTTAGGGCTTCAACATTCAAACTTGGGGGAGACAGAATTTAGCTCAGACCTGGCAGTTCATTGCTACCAACTGGGCGGCAGGTTTTTGGACACTTTGGCCCTTTCTGCTGTTTGTCTCTTCTTCCCCACTTTATGGTCCAGACCGATTAATTTGAACATCCCCATGGACATCCCACCAACATTCTAACTTTACAAATCTTCAATATATCACAGGTGGTAATAGCTCCCAGGTGCTCATCAAGAACCCCACTCCAAAACCGCTTCACCTCAAAGGTGAACTTGTGTATCTCTCTGTCAGGCTCCACCCCCATCTGAGAGGATGACCAAAAATACTGAAGTCAGAACTTTTAGAAAGGACAGAGTCATCATCGTTTAAGAAAATGCTCATAGGGGCACCTGGGTGTCTCAGTTGGCTAAGCCTCCTACTTCGGCCCAGGTCATGATCTCATGTTTGTGGGTTCGAGCCCCGTGTCGGGGCCTGCTTCCAATTCTGTGTCTCCCTCTCTCTCTGCCCCTCCCTCCTCTCATGATCTGTCTCTCTTTGTATCAAAAATAAATAAAACATTTTAAAAAATTTTTTTAAAAAAGAAAATGCTCATAAATGTGATCTGGGAGTCCTCAGGACCTGAAAAGGAGAAAGGAAACTCAACTGGTTAAATCTTCATAAATATGCAGGAAACAGGAATCTGAGAGGAAAGGTCAAGGGAGACTAGACAGGATGAGAGCTGTGTTTCACAGCGGGAGGCTGGATGTGGAGTTGGTGGAGAGAGATCTTTCAGAACAGGTTCAGTCAAACAGTCCATTTTAAGTGATTTGTGTCCTGTGATGTGAGCTCCTTCCACATCTGCTGATCTTCTGTACAGTCTGCTCTATATGAGGCCTCTTTCCTGTGGCTTCTACATGTAGACCCCAGGGGAAGTTAGTAAATCTACATTTGGTCTAATGGGGACAGTACAAGGGCACCATATACAAAGTGAAGGGCGCAGCCGCTAACCGCATGGCCCTTTGAGAAGCCCACAGCCTGAAGGGACAAAGTCTCTGTTTTCAGCCCTGAATCTGCAGAGGCGACGGGAGGAATGAGGTTTTCATGACACCAGAACGGGGATTCCAACCAATGCCGTCTGAATCCAGAAGGACGGTGTTACACAGATGACTCTGATCAACCTTGTCTCTCTCGGCACCCTCCTACACTGTTGGTGGGAATGTAAACTGGTGCAGCCGCTCTGGAAAACAGTGTGGAGGTTCCTCAAAATACTATCCATAGAACACCCTTATGATCCAGCAATAGCCCTGCTAGGGATTTACCCAAGGGATACA
>NC_043714.1:6559672-6750493 GCF_006229205.1 Suricata suricatta | reverse complement strand
TCATCTGAATACTTTAATGAAATAAAGCAATTGAATTTTTCACACTTAAAAAAAAAAAAAAACCTTGTCTGTCTCTCCAGCTTTCGCTGTTTTCCCTGCTTGAAAGCATTCTAACTTTATCAGAACCCCACTTCCAAGTCTTACTTTCTTCTCTTTCCAACCTGCAATTCATTATCTACTACCACATAAAACATGTCTATTTCTGACCTGCCTTCTAGTTGTAATTTTCAAACATGTTTAATGTTCTCTGTTAAAAACTTATTTCTAGAACCCCTAGATTCTGCCAGTTACTATCCCATTTCTCAACTCCATTTATTTTTATTCTTTTTTAAAGTTTATTTACTTTGAGAGATATGGAAACAGTATGAAAGGGTGAGAGGTAGAGAAAGAGAGAAAGAGAGAATCCCAAGCAGTCTACACACTGTCAGTGCAGAGCTCTATGTGGGGCTTGAACTCAGGAAGCCGAGAGATGACGATGAGCCCAAACCAAGAGTCTGACACTTAGCGACGGAGCCACCCAGGTGCCCTGCTCAGCTCCCTTTAAAATGAAAATTCCTCAAAGAATTTTTCTTACCAGATGTGGTACCTCTTCATATCTTGTTTGTTTCTTACTTTACTCTGACTTAGACGTTTGGTACCACCACTATATTGGAATTTCTTGTCAAGATCAACAAAGATCTCCATCTTGCCAAGTTGTATGGGCAATTGCCAGACTCCATTTTTCATGACTACTTGGCACTGTTGATCATTCTCTCTAACTAAAGACAATTTTTCACTTTAATTTTAGGATACCATGCTACTTCCTCCTGAATTCATTGTTCATCACTTCTCTTCTTTATAGGCACCTCTCCATCTTCCTAAAATCTAAATATTGGCATGACTCATAACTCAAACCTCAGCTATTACCTGTTTTCATCTGTACAAATTGCCCGGGTCTTTTCAGCCAGTGTATGGTTTTAAAATTTATCTATACGCTAATGTACCTCAAATTAATACTTTTATCCTGACTTTCCCTTGAGTATCAAAGTTGAATATTATCCTCAACTGCCTTTCCAGCATTCTCTACTTGAAAAATGGCAATCTCAAACTTAACTGGTCCAAAATAGAATTCTTAATCATCTCCCATCCACAAACCCCCTTCCCGTCTTCCCTGTTTTTAATTAATGGCGATGCTGTGGGCTTAGCTATTGAGTTATCAAATTCTTTGCATTCAAGCCCACATCCATTCTGAAAGCATAGCCTCCTGACCTATCAACTCTACTTTTAAAGTATTTCCTCCAACCCAAGCACTTTCCCTGTTTCCATACTATTCTAAGCAGACACCAGCTCACAGCAACAGTATTACAGTAGCCAATTTATGGCCCTCCTCTTGCCCCTTCAGTCAATTCTTTAGACAGCAGCCAGAGTAATCTTTTTACATATAAATTAGATGACACCACTCTCTAGTTCACCACCACCTACTGACTTCCTGTCACACTTCAAATTCCATTTAAGATATATGTGATGCTTTCCAAAGCTCCACATAATCTAAAGCTTCTACGTCTCCAAACATACTTCTTATGTCATTCCATTGTCTTCTCTTCCATCTGGCAATGCCCCAAGTGTGCTTTCCTCTGCCTGGATACTCTTCCCAGATCTTCTCTGGGACTTCCTTTCATTTTATCAGCATTCATATTCAAACCAAACCCCCTCAGCAAAGTCTTGTCTGATCAACATGTCTGCAATAGGCCTCCTGATAAGTCCTTATATATTTATTTTTCTTTATTGCACTACTTGACACTATCTTATACACTTGTTTATTTTGTGTCTCACCTGCTAACATGTAAACTCCATCCATACAACTCAAGACCAAAAAAAAAAAAAAAAGATACAAATAATCCAATTAAAAATGGGCAGAAGACATGAACAGACATTTGTCTGAAGAAGACATCCAAATGGCCAAGAGACACATGAAAAGATGTTCAACATCACTCATCATCAGGGAAATACAGATCAACACCACAATGAGCTATCACTTCACAACTGGCATAATAACTAAAATCAACAACACAGGGAAAAACAAATGTTGCTGTGGATGTGGAAATAAGGGAATCCTTGTGCACAGTTGGTCAGAATGCAAACTGGTGCAGCCACTGTAGAAGAGCATATGGAGGTTCCTCAAAAAATTAAAATCAAATTGGTGCTTGATCCAGTAATTCTGCTACTGGGTATTTGCCCAAAGAATACAAAAACACTATTTTGAAAAGATATATGCATGCCTGTGTTCATTACAGCATTATTTACAATAGCTGAGTTATGGAAGCAGGCCAAGTGTCCATTCATAGATAAATAAAGATAGATGCAGTATGTATATATAGATAGAATAAAGAAGATACAGTATGTGCATATATATACATATATAATCATATATATATTATATATATATATATATATAAAAAATATTCCACTGTGTGGGTGTGTCTCTGTCTTTCAGTCAGAGAAAGACAAATACCATATTATTTCACTCAGATGTGGAATTTAAGAAAAAAAAACAGACAAAAAGGGGACAAACCATAATAAAAGAAAAAGACTGTTAACCATGGAGAATAAACTGGTGGTTGTCAGTGGGGAGCTGGGTGGGGGATTGGGTGAAATAAGTGAAGGGGATTTAAAGGACATTCATCATGATGAGCACTGAGTAATATATAGAATTATTGACTCACTATATTTAACACTCAAAACATATTACTATAACACTGTATGTTAATTAAAATTTTTAAAAATAATATAGTTATAAAATAATAACTTTAAAAAATGTAAACTCCATGGGATCACTGTTTCCTCACCTCAAAAAAGTCTCTAACAATGCATTCTTCTAAGGGCGCCTGGTTGACTCAGTTGGTTAGGTGTCCAACTCTTGATCTCAGCTCAGGTCTTGATGCTCTGCATTGGGCTCCATGCAGAGTGTGAAGCCTACTTAAAAGAAAATGCATTCTTCTAGTGCTCCACATCGTCTAAACCCAATTGAAAAAGGCGAGAGAGTTCATCGATGTGGTCTGTACGGGCCAAATTTACAGGTAGAGAATAATATGGAGAGGTGGAAGGTGGATCTCAAGGTACAAATGGAGGTTATCTAGGGAGCCTGGGTGGCTCAGTCAGTTAAGTGTCCAACTTCAGCTCAGGTCATGATCTTGTGGTCCATGAGTTCGAGCCTTGCACTGGGCTCTGTGTTGATAGCTCAGAGCCTGGAGCCTGCTTCAGATTCTGTCTCCCTCTCTCTCTGCCCCTCACCTGCTCATGCTCTGTCTGTCTCTCAAACATGAATAAATGTTAAGAAAAATTTGAAAAACAAAAAACAAATGGAAGGTATCTAGCATTGTCAACCTTATGTCCTTTAGCCACCGCAGTTACCTTTCTGTCCATTGAAAAGTTTGGGGTTGACTCTTCCCAGGGGACACACTTCAGGGACAGAGCTACACTGTCATCACAGAGTGATATCAGTTTGATCATATTTCTCTCTAAAACTTAAACATTAGCCATCACTAATGTATTTCATGTAAGTTAGTGGGATAAGGAGAAGATAGAAGACACAGTAACATAAACATTGCCATTACACCCATTTCTATAGCTGCCCCAAAGCCTCTGAAGGCAATCAGTGGTTGATGGAACAGGTCAGATATTGTCAACTGGCCAGAAGAAGACTCTACAGGGGACAATCATACACTGAGTCTCAGTGTTGGCCTTTCTTGTTTACAAATTGTGTGTTCAACAGTCACAATAGCCAGATAAATTTTGGTGAAGACTAAGTCCATTTGGTTGAGCCTATCCGTGTCCTCCATCCCTGCCATCATGCCCGCTCTACACATAGGCCTACTGGCTAAAGGGTTTGTCAAAGAGGCTGTGGTGTATACTAACTGTCATCAGAATATTTCCACATCTCAGAACCACTCCCAAAGTTTCATCTGTGTACCCCTCCTTCAGACCATCTTTTCAACAACTACCCAGTCCTGCTTTTTTTCCTTCAGTCCATGTCCAGCCTGCCAGCCCATTAACCATTGCTCATGAATCAGTGTAGATTTGTACTTTAAGCCATTTCTCATTTCACACAATGCTTTCAGTGAGTGATAATGGTGCCTCGAATAAACCTCATTGGCTACAATACTGCCACTGTGTGAAGCTTCACATAACATTTTCAATCTGAGATTTTAGCCACTGAGTTTTCTCTCCATGGCTGCCTTCAGGGCCACCCCAGAGCCAAGCACAAGTGTAGCAGAGGCCTGTACTTTTCCTCCTCAGTTAATTGGTCATTGGGAAATCCAGTGAGGCCAAGGAACTGGGCTAAGAGGGAAAATGGCAGATGATTAGGAACAAGTATCCTGGGAGTCTGAGTAACTTGCCGGCACTATTTCCCTGTGTTGTTTTATAATGGAACGTTTGGAGTATGTCCATTTTGATCAATAAATAGATTCTATAATACCTATTTCATGGGTGTTCTTTCATATACCATGATTAAGCATGCATTATCTGTCAGGGACAGTTGTTATCTATGAGATTCTTGAAGGAGAATAATTCTCAGAAGAATTATCGGTACAAAACAGAGTGAATTTACTCCAAAGCCCACGGGACTAGCACTGGTTCCCTTTCTAGGTCTTGTAGCAGACTCTCTCAGATCATGGAGCTTATTGAGACATAGGGCCCATGAGGCAAAGCCATGGGACCTGCTGCTGGGCCTTTAAAATGTTCATTTTTGCTTGGTTGGTTGATTTTCCCACAGGCCTCATTCAAAATCATGTCTTATTGGTTCCCAGAGACAAGTAGGTCAAAATAGCATGTCCAAATATGGGAAGTGTTGCCTCTAAAATCCAAAAAGGGTCACCAACCATTGTATTTCTTTATATATGGTGTGCAATGCAAGATGTACCAATGTATCTGTCACTTCAGGAGAGATCTCACAAAGACTTCTGAACCTCAGAATCTTCACTGGTGTGGTATAGGTCCCTGAATCATTTACCCCTTGACTTACCTAAAACTTGCAAAGACATCGAAGTGATGTCCTACTTCTTTCTTACTGGGTCTGGTTATTTTGATTTCATCAACTTAATGGATATTTATGATGTTCTATTGGTTATCAATATAATGTCATTTCCTCTAGACCAACGTTGTCCAATAGATTTACAAAATGAACAGTAGATGCTAGCTACTGTTGGCAGTTAATATTTTCTAGTACCCCCATCAAGAGTAAGCATAAGCATGACATTAGTTTAATATTTTACTTAACACAATGCATACACATGTTATTTCAATATGTGACCAATATAAAAATATTAAGAATATTTATTTTTTTCTCATACTCAGTCTTGAAACTCTGGTCTGTATTTTATTGTTACAGCACATCTGTAATTGTACCAGCTACATCATTAGTGGTCAATAGCTCCATGGGGCTAGTGGCTACCAAATCGGTCAGCACAGCTTTAGGCAATATGATGACAAAGAACAGAGTTGCTGATGAAGGTCTTCCTTTTATCTTTGCCACCTTTGGATTATCTACTGATACCAGTGGGGAAAATACAGTGTTTGACAGTAAATAGGTATCTGGGACTATGTTTATTTCTGCAATAAAGAAATAACATCTGGAATCACAGATGCGATTGCATCATCACCTGACAAGGTTTGCAGCAATACAGAATCTTTCCCCATGATCCATCTGGTTTTGCATTGTCAAAGAACATAAATTAAATGTAAATATGGTAGGAATAACTACTCCTGCACCTCTCAATTAGTTGACGGTAGTAAAAAACTCTGTGGTTTCCTTAGGAATGTGGTATTGCCCTTGGTTTACTATCTTATAAACTATCCTGATGCTCACCATGTCTATTCCCATTATATATTTTGGGATTGGGGAAGTAACCACAGGATGGATCCACACTCCTATAGGACTCTCTCTGGGATGAACTCAAGCCAACACTCCATCCATCATGACTTTCAAAAGCTCCCACTTTGATCAGTGTGCTACAGGGATATTTCCAGTTTCTGGGTATTAGCAACAATTTAAACCCAGTAATAATAATCCTAGAAAATCTATGTATTTCCTTTTTTCTAGAGCAGTCACCCTGATAAATGGCCAAGGTCCATCCAGAGAAGGTTTATGAGAAGAATCACTATATAGAGTCCACAGAGAGGGAGCCACATTGGAGGGGTAACACAGACCCCGGGTTCCCTGTCATTCCTCTCCCCAGTCTCAATATTTCCTCTCTGTGGAGGCCAACAGGAAGCCAGAGTTCAGGTGAGCACACTGACGTAGCCCATACAGGCCAACCTCCCAGAACACAGAGCCAGGCAGAGAAGGGTGGAGACCACACCTAGAGAGGAAGACAGAGGATTGCTAGAACAGGCCCCAAATACACACAGACACTTAGGTGCACTGGTGTATCATTTCTTTTAACACAAATTTACTTCATTTTTCTGCTTTTACTCAGTGTACATCTCAGGAACCATTCTGTATTGATAGCCAGGAATGTTTCAGACTTTTAACTACTGCATATTCTTTTTTTTAAATGTTTTATTTATTTTTGATACAGAGAGAGACAGAGCATGAGAGGAGGAGGGGCAGATAGAGAAGGAGACACAGAACTGGAAGCAGGCTCCAGGCTCTGAGCTAGCTGTCAGCACAGAGCCTGACTCAGGGCTCGAACCCACGAACGTGAGATCTGACCTGAGCCGAAGTCGGAGGCCCAACCGATTGAGCCACCCAGGAGCCCCTTAACTACTGCATATTCTTATCTATATTGTGGATACATTAAAATTTATTTTACTGGCCCCCTAGCTAAATAAAATTGGTTCCAAGATTTTGCCATTGCAAGTAATACTTCCATGAATATCTGTATAAATATGTTCTTTTACACATGTGAAGGTATGTGTGCACAATAAATATCCAAGGTATTTTAATTTATAATTTTGTTAACAACTCACAAAGTGCATTTTATACTTAATTCTCTTATTTTTTTAGAGCAGAGCTTCTCAGTGAGTATTTCACACCATGTTGTATGGTGGCTTCTAGTTGTATCATCAATCACAGGGTGGACGCAGGGGCTCACCTCTATGCTGCATTTGGTATGTAAATATCATTTCCTATGTGGCTCCTGATGTGAAAAGACACCACGTTGGCTATTTATTACCTAATATGGGCAGAGATGAAATCATTACATTTACTTGATATCGGCTCCCTTTTCTCTTTTGCACCACCCCGATGTCACTGATTACATGAATGTAATTCCTTAGTATTCCCTTCAAGTAATTTTCTGATGGATGTGGCCGATCGGTCCTACCTGCTGTCCTTCTAGCTGTTTCCCTGTGTTGCAGTGACTTAAAAGCTGAAGTCTCCATTTCTCAGACTTTTAAGTGGTTACCGCTGCAGATGTGATTTAGATTTGACAGAGCAGGTGCACTCTCGGGTGCACCGGGAGGCAGAGGTGAGATGGAAATTTCACTTCTGCTGTTTCTCTTGGCAAGCGTGGTGGTGTTGCATGGATTTCTGAAGCAGTCCAGTGTCCAGTCACCAGTTGCCATGGATGTCATGAAGAAGGACAGGGGGTATTTATTCTACTGATGGGGACCTCAGCATGGGTCTGGGTTTGGACCCGGGAACAATAGCTCTGCTCAGAGTGGTTACTTAGTTTTAGGTGGTAATGTGGCTCGGGGGTCAATGGGTTTTGGGTAAGTTCTCCTCTTCTCCAAGCCATTTCATACACTTTAATACATCCTTGTTTTGGATTCCATTCCATTTTATTGTCATTTGCTTCAACAAGTTGTCAAATGCATAAAAATCCATTTGGGTGAAATTTTCATTGTTCTCTTCCAACGGTTTTCTAAGTGTTGTTTATCTTCAGTTTGTTTTCTCTATTCCATTTCTCTTTTCCATTTAAAAAAGGAATCTAGGGCATCTGGGTGGCTTAGTTGGTCAAGCGTCTGACTTCGACTCGTGTCATGATCTCATGGTTCATGGGTTCGAGACCCATGTGGGGCTTTGTGCTGATAGCTCAGAGCCTGGAGCCTGCTTCAGATTCATGTCTTCCTCTCTCTCTCTGCTTGCTTGTGTTCTCTGTCTCCTTCAAAAATAAATAAACATTACAAAAAAATTTTAAAAAGAATCTATTGATGCTTTCTATCCAAAATAGAGTTTTGAAGGAGAACATTTTTCTTGGGCCAGTGGTAGTGAGCAGTTCCTATGAGGAAGGGGCCAGGGCATTCCAGGTTTTCCAGTGAAAGCTCTGAGGAAATCTCCCTGGGACACAACAAAGTTCCTTATGACACAGACTTGTGTGAGTGGATGAGGAGTCCCAGCCACAGTGGCCAGGAGCACCATAGCTGCTCCTCACACAGGGACACTCCTCTCTCACCTCAGCAACACACTGCTTCCTAAAATATGGTGTCTGCCTCATTTCTTCTTCAATCTTCCTTGTCAAAAGAGTGTTGGGAAGACCCCACAGCCAGTTTGTGTGCCAAGTTCTCATCGCTTTGAACAACAAATATATTTTGTTTCAGCTATTTCTCTTAGAATATGGCACTCACATTGGAAAACTGAGTGGAGAGCTGGGCTCTGGGAATTCTGTCTGGACTCTCCAGGCTCAGACATCTTCTCTCTCTACCTCGGCTGGCCTCCCTTTCTGCTTAACTGTTGTGGTTTGAATCTACAGAGATCTTCCATTTCCATTGACTATGGAAGTTTTCTTTTTCTTTGTTGTTATTAGTAATTTAGGCCATTAAGAACAGGTAGCAACATCTGTATGGGTCCATTTTTAGAATTGGGATGCTAGATTTGGAAATCCTGGTTGTGTTACGACTGGAGGCAGGGGACATGGTGCAGACGCTAAAAATCTGAGATAGAGTGAGAAGGTGATGGGACCACGATCTGGGGGAGGCAGAGAAGAAGAGACTAGGACAAGTCTAGGACCATGCTGTCCCACACCTTTTCCACATACAGCACGTCAGAATTTGCACAGAGAATTATGACAAAAGCACAATGCTGCTCATACCTAGATAGCACCAGCCTAAAGACTTTCACCCCATGCTTCCTTGAAACCAAAAGTTTTCAAGATCGATATCTCAGTACCCGGTGACTATCTTCAGTTCAACAATTTGCTCCAGTGTGGAGACACTGAAGGAGCAGAAGGTTAGGTTTGGTGAGATATGTAGCACAGCGTTCTCTAATTTGGGACATAAGCAGAATAACAAAGGTAGTAAAATAGATTTTAAATTTTCAATTTAAAATTAAATTTAAAATAAATTTTAAAACAGAGAGGAGACGTGGGATGTTTAGTGACAATTACAGGATTAGCTGAATCTGATTCAAGGGCTCCACAAGTATTGTGGAAAACCTGATCACTTTACACACACTTCTTCGCAGTAATTGTAAAATGCCATGGAGAATCAATCTCTTCATCTTGGGTTGATTCTGCCATGGACACACGGGTGAATGTGTGGGTGACACAAAAGGGAGCAGGTGGAAGGGAGAAGCAGGAAGTTCAACCCTTTATTGCCAAGCACTACATCATTCGGGGAGTGCCAAAGACCAGAGGGACAATGACAGATTTGGCATCTAAATCCAATTTCTCTTCACCCACTCAATCTGCTATATGAACGCAGTAGAAAATTTGCTAGTTGCAGAGTGCCTAGAAAGGAAATATAAAATGGGGGGAGGAAAGTCTTGAGCCATGGACTGATTCTTCTCTGCAGGGCTGCTGCAGGACTGCTGTTTTTAGCCCAAAGTTATTCTTCCCTTTTTTAAAACTAATACAAAACAACTGATTGGTTTTTCTTTTATCAGTCTGGATTAATCTTCACTTACAAAAATCTAGTCTATGTGAATTCTATTCATTTTTTCCCGTATGACATAATACCGAAGAAGCCAATCATAAACCACAGATTTTGGGTCTAATATTTCCTAGTCACTAGACACCAGTGGACACTATCAGTCATTATTTTGAGTTAATTCTCATCATATTTTCCATGATACAATTATTACTAAAGTGATATTTTATACATGATGCCTACCTTCTTTGTTTTTTAATTTTTCTCAGTATTCAGGGATTTATTTCCATCCTATAATTGCTGGTAATGTAAGATTTTCAAATCTGAATAGTCTTAGAATGGTTAACCTAACTTAAATCAAACGTTTTCAAGGAAATATTAGAATTTTTGTTCACAGTAATCCAAAAAATTAGGCCAAAGATAAAGACAAGTATATTGATAAGATAATATTAAATTTACAATAAGAAGTATGAAACTCTGTAATATCTGAAATTAACTGATAGACCAGAATTAATTACTCATCTATGACAAAGTCGTTGTTTCAATTGCACATTACTTTGAGAGTTAGGAGAGGTGTGGGTTGTAATTTTTAAAAGAGGTCATTAGTAAGAAATGCCAGAAAATATAGCATACCCATTTCTTGTCATAAAAGTGATGACACACTTAAATATTTTTTACTATTAAGTTACAAATATTAAACTGATGTTTAACCAACAATGTCTTCACTCCTATGTCATCAGTAATACTTTCCATACTGTTCTAACCAATATTAAGTGAGTCTATGTATATTCTTCATACATACTATAAGCAAAGGCTTTCTATTTTTTTTTAATGGCTGACCGAATTTTGCGCATTCTATCACAGAAGAAAAAGCCACCTGGTCAGACAATGCAAAGGTCTCTCATATCCATTTACTCAGAGGAACTTACATTTACAAACCAGGCTCCATTCTAAGGGCTTCTATTTTATTTTTACTATGAGACTGTGAAATAATTATTATGACCTCCATGTTTATAGATGGAAAAAATTGAGAGTTAGAGAGGCTCAAGAACTAGTCCAAGGTTTTTTATTTTATTAAAAACTTTTAAAAATATTTTTATTTATTTTTGAGAGGAAGGGGGAGGTGCAGAGAGAGAGAGAGACATAGAATCCGAAGTGGGCTCCAGGCTCTGAGTTGATAGCAGGGAGCCAGATACAGGGCTCAAACTCATGAATCATGAGATCATGACCTGAGCCAAAGTTGGACACTTAACCAACTAGGTGCCCCAGGAACTAGACCAAGGTTAAAGAGCAAGAATGCAAATACAGTTTTGTTCCACTACAGAATAAGGGTTCTCATAAATTCTTAATTTGATAGTTGATGTGGCAGCCATAAAAATTGTGTCCTGCAGAATACATAATCTCTAGAAAGCTGTATAGTTGCTTGACGGCCTTGCTGCTGCCCCCACTGAAATCTGTCCCGATGTTCCTTAGAATCTCCTTGAAGGGGCAATTGGGGGTCTCATGAGCTCTTTATCAGTCTGGCCAAAAATTTCTGGGAACTGCACTATAGTCCAAGATGTTTCCTAGCCAATTCCCTTCCTTCCCTTTCCCTTCCACAAGTGTCAGACCTGCAGTGTGGGCAAATCCCACAAAGCAATTCCCACTTTTTCCTGCTCCTTCTTTCAATAAATTTCTTGCATAGATAATCCTGTTTTTGAGCATGCTTTGTTGCAGACACGCTAACATAAGATTTACTGGGAGAGGTCAAAACAATAGCAAATAAGACAAGAACGGGACAGGCTTACCCACGGTCTCGACATAATTGTATTCAATATATATCAGCAAGAATACATAGAAAATCACATCTATCTTGTTATCAGAATTTTCCTAATCCTTCCCTGGTAAAACTGTATTCAGATCCAAATGTGTGGGTGTGTGGGGAGTACCTTGGTGGGGTAAATGACGAGAACTTACATTGTCTTGAAGAGAGCTAGTGACCTAAAACTCATGCTTTGTAGGATTACACTGGGGCCCAATCTTAGTGACAGTTCTGGGACAGGATGTTGGGGTTCCTTATTTCTCTCTTAGAATAATGGTATTTGAGGCTTAAGACAATCAGTCCCTTGCAGGAATCTCACATGCCCTATGAAGTTCTATATGAGCAATACACACTCATACTTCATGCTTTGTTTAGTGATCCATATTTCCTAGTAATGGAGCACATTTAAGTATCATTTTTTTTCTCTCATTGTGATTTTCAGTGAGATATTCTATCCAGGGTCACACAGATCATAACACTAATGATCTTAGGTGACTAGAGTTCCTTGATCATAGATATATGCCAAATAGAACAATAGGTTTGTAATGAGTCCTGCCCAAAGGCAATAGGTTTTACTCATTTAGGGAGCCCAAATACAAATATATAATTTATTTCTCTGTAAGTGTCACTCCTATGGGATCCTTTGGAGATAGGAATCTTCCCTTTATACCTGACATTGATCAGACTATAAATTGAGGACATTTTTTCTTAAGTGGTACCCTGAAAACCATTCACCTCCATCTCTATACAGGTTGAGGCCAATTGGAAAAAAAAAAAAAAAAAACCTCAGCAGGATCAAGCAGGTTCATCTAGGACTGAATTTCTTAGAATTTTCTTAAAGGAAGCTGGAATTGGATCAGTAAGAATTTGTTGGCATGGAGACACTTTCTTGGGACATGAGGGTTAATACCCTGGCCAGGACCAAGGGAATGGACAAAATCACTGCCAGAGTGGGCTTTAGAAGCCTGGTAAAGGTGACAATCAGTGTCAAGCAAAGGGAAGACACCTTAAGTGCCCTGTCAGATGACAGAGGAAGAAATAAAAACCTCAGGGAGGAAGTGGAACCTGTACATCCAGGATTGACCCTGAGTGGGATGAAAGGACATGCCTAAGCTTCCTGAGCAGGGAGCCCTGATGCCCACGTTACCCACCATGGGTTTACCAGGGCCCTCCCCCAGCTCACACTGATGGCCATGGACAAGTGCAGTTTCCCACATTACTAATGCAGAAGAAATGGCCAACCTTGGCTTATGGATAGGTCCCTTAGGGAGGTGAGGATGAGCGTAAACTGTTGGAGACCTCATCACTACCACAGACAGGAGACTTGAAAGAGAGTGGAGAGGGAAACAATATGAACTGGCAGAGGTGCAAGAAGGGCTCCTGCTCATCACCTTGGGTGGAAGAAGAAGCAGTCCAAGGTAAAAATATATCCAGGCAACTAGGAGGTGGCCTGGCCTGTAAGGGAAAGGAAGGGGAAGGGCAGGTCTGAGGATAGAGACACACAGACAGACATACAAGAGGGAGCACATAGAGTAAAGGTTTTTGTATCACATATTAACATTCCGCAGAAAACAGCCACCAGAGAAAAGTTATTGAACAACCACGTAGACAAAATCATATAGTTACTTGGCTGCAGCCAGACTTTGTCATTGGTACCTTGGAATCAGTGTAAGTAGCACAATGAACACATACGCAGGGTGGCTTATATGTTGGTAGAGATGGAGGCTGGTTATGGGCCCAAAGGCATGGACTCCCACTTACCTAGGCTGAACTAGCTACTACTGCCTCTAAATGTCCAATTGTGAGCAACATAGACCAAAGCCAAGTCTCTGATATGAAGTAATGAAATAAATATGAAATAATTCCCTCCTAAACGAACCACCTATCCTGCCCTGGAAGGACAGCAAATTATCCTCAGAGACCTATTTTGTGAACAGGTTTGCATGGCCTGGTGCTAATCCTCAGTCAACATCCCTGTCTGGTGCTGATATGAGGCCTTACTCACAGGCACAGAAGCCCACATGACACAGCCTTCACAAAAGCACCTGCTTCACCACATCATTCACATACTGCATGGCCTGGAAGCAGCAAGTTTCACAGAGAACTGGAAGAGTCTTCCAGAAGACAGCTAAATGCCAGCTCCAAGGCAACACTTTGAAAGGATGAGGCAACATTCTTCCCAGTGGGATACACCCATGAAATCAGAAGCACCGTCTCTCCCAATGGCCCACTGGGGGTTATTGTGTTTCCCATTTCAATAACTCTGTGCCAAATGTTCTGGTCCCCAGAGGCACATACTCTAACAAGGGGGCACAACATGGCTCTATTGAATGCAAGTATGGCTGATGTCAAGGAGCTTTGGACTCCTGGTGCCCAGGGTCCAGTAGAAAAAAAAAGGGGGTCACCATTGTGACGGGAGTTATTGCCCTTGATCTGCAGGAGGAAAGCTGTTTTTGCACATGGGAATAGGGTCATGCACTTGGGTGCCCCTGGATGGCCCCACGGTAACTATGAACAAACACAGGCAACTACTTTGGCCTGAAAAGCTTATGATGCCCAGGGCTCAGAACCTTGAAGAAGGAAGGTTTTGGTGACATCAGCAGGGAAGCCTGTGCAGATGATGGTGGAGGGTGAGAAAGACTCAAGATGGTTCATGTGGGATGGCAAGGAGGAGAACCAGGTGTAGCCCCTGACCAGTGGTAGCAAGGGGGCTATAGTTCCTCCTCCACAGGACCATGGAGAAGTTAGCTCCAAGCTTCCATGGAGAAGTCAATCTGTGTGGGGCAAAGTTTAAACTTGGGTGAGCATGAAAACGCAACACTAGGAACTCCTGCTACAAAGGACCACGTGTCTGATGGCCCCTGCTGCTGGACCTACTGGTGAGCTCTGAAGCCACACCTCTGCTGGATGCTTTGGCTATGACTGGGCGTGGTGCAGAAGCAAGGCCATCCCACCAGCTGAGGTGTGGGAAGATGTCCAGCAGCAACCAGCTTGAGGAGTCCGTATTGGCGTGGCCCAGTCTTTCTCAGAACTCTGCTGCAGCTCAAGTCTCTTTGGGCCCAATGCCTTCCTCCCTAACTCTTCCCTGCAATGCAGTCTTAAGGCTTTCCTCACTTTCTCCCGTTCCTCCTTTAAAAACTCTCTTGCAAAGCATCTGACTTTTCATTTTGGCTCAGGTCATGATCTTAAGGTTCTTGAGTTTGGGTCCCGCAAAGGGCTCTATGCTGACAGTGCAGAGCCTGCTTGGGATTCTCTGTCTCCCTCTCTCTCTGCCCCTCCCAAAGTTGCTCTCTCTTTCTCTATAAAATAAATAAACATTTAAGAAAAATTCTCTTGCACTGCTGATTCTATTTGGGGTCTGCTTCTTAGAGGACCCAAACTAAAGCAATAAAATTAAAATGTTATCTGTTCTCCGGGTGCCTGGGTGGCTCAGTCAATTAAGCGTCCTACTTTGGCTCAGGTCATGATCTCATGGCTTATGAGTTCAAGCCCCGCATCTGACTCTGTGCTGACAGCTCAGAGTCTGGAGCCTGCTTCGGATTCTGTGTCTCCCTCTCTCTCTGCCCCTCTCCCACTCATGCTCTGTCTCTATTTCAAAAATAAATAAAAACAAAAAATTTTAAAAGAAAATAAAATGTTACTATTCTCTTTTTTTCCCCATTCTACATGTTGATGTTATACTGAACACACTCACTGACCATATCTAAGGTACATCTTAAATGTAATTATTCATAAATTAAAGTACTAGTTTAGGTGGAAACATATAAGGATATTTTTTATCATTTCCTCTATCAGAGCATATAAAAATAGTAGATTTCCAACAAATTTGTGGAGGATACTCTAGCGATTGTTAAAATTGTCTATGTTGGTCAGGGTTTTATTTTTTAAGGATGTACTCAGTCATCTTAATTTAATCATTCTAGGTGACTGTGCTTTTGAAATTCACCAATAGAAGCAACACTGACTTCCATCAACAATGTTTTAACCTATGATTATCCAATAATTAGCCTTAAATACATATAATCTGTAGCTCAAGTGACTTCTCCCTACTGCCAAAGCATATACATAAATAATTCCTGAAAAAATTCTTTGTACTCTCATACTATTTATTATCTCTAGCTCCTTTCCCTCAAAAAGTGGCAACTATAATACAGGTGTTCCTAATTAAATAGTCCCTAATTGAAAAATAAAGGCAAAAACAAAAACAAGAAATAGCTGAGAGCCACTCTATTAGACCAGGAGCAAATTAATCCAACAAATTGGGAGGATAAATTTTTGTAGTATTATTTTTGTGTTAGCTGCAAAATTTTTCCTTAGAGTTTTTCCCTAATATTACCAGTTATCTTCAATCTGTTTTATTTAACTTTTATTTTTCTTGTATATGTTTTTAAAGAATTTTAGCTTTACCTTTATATCTGTTTTGTGACTTGCTTATTGCCTTGTCTCTGCTATTTTAGGCTGTTGACTTAATTGTTAAAAGAGAAATTGCTGTGTCTTTGTATCTTATACACTTTGTGATTTTTTTAAGACCTAGCTTTCAATATAGCAGCATAAACTTTACTGCAGTGTCAGTCCAAACATCAATATCCAGGAACCATCAACAAAGAAATGGAAAAAGGAAAACCCTACCAATTTTTTTAAAATCTTCACTTAAATATTACTAACAAGATATTTTTGAAGACTTTGTTTTTAAAAATCACCCTTCTTCATTTATTAAACTATTGTTTCAAGTAAATTATTTTTAATTGTGTTTGTTAAAGAAATGGTATGCTAAGCAGGCTAGGACATATGAATGTGCACTTATAGTATTGTCTTCGGGAGTTTCTACTGACATCGCCTTTTCCAAATACGCCCTTATGCTGATGCAGAAATATTGAAGAGTTATTTTATAAGAATAAGGATGAATGATCCTCTCCTTCATATGGAAGGTGTCTCTGTCAGTTCCAGATGCAGATTACACCTCTGTATGGACTCTGGCCAAGTACAGCATCGTTGTCAAAAAAGAACTTTGTGGAAAAAAAAATGAAGTGGGAAACAGCTTTATGCTATTATTAATGCAAACCCCGGGAAAGAAGCCTTAATAACAGATACATATTACTTCCTGAATCCAGAATTCTATTGGGAAATATTTTGTTCAGTTTATTTTTCTCGAAATAAAACAATGAGCCCATCACATATGCTTTCCCCTGAACCCCCAACAGAAATCTTCATTGTGAGGACGTATGGACTGAGTTACCCCATAAGTGTTCTTCTCTGAATTTATGTACTGTCATTTTTCAATGCTTCTAATGACCCAATGTAGAATATAATATTCTAGTTCAGGGTTCTGTTTAAAACATGACTCAGCCCTTCAGTTTGACAAGTTGTAGATTCCCTGCCTGCTATAGAACTTTAGGAGTATAAAGAAGAAAATTCACCATGAAGAATTTCTAGGTAGTATGAGAAGTAGGTAGTATGGAGGGTTAGAGAGATCATCTCGGCCGCCTCTGATTAATGTGGTCTGGAAGGGGCACCACCTATCCGATCACGAAGCGTCAACATTTTTCATGCAGGACAGTAATTAGCATGTAGGGTGTTTTCTAGATGATGACTTATAGGTAGACAGCACAAAGTCCTTAGGCAGAGTGTCCAGAATATAGACTCATATTAGACTCAGTGTAGAACTGAATGCCATGAAGGTCCTCCCTGCGCAATTTCACCAATGTTCTGGCTCTGAAGCCAGTTGGCCAGACAGCTCTGAGCAGTATTATTGGGCAACATTTTCCCAAAAGGACAGACAAAAACAGTCTCCATGGGCCACAGAGACTCCTTTGTGTCAACAGTGTGTACACCAGTGTGGACACAGATGGGTCTCATCTGCAGTGCCACACATTACTTGGTCAAAATTTCCTCAGGTTGTTCTAAACACTTCTTTTTCTTTTTTATCTGCTTTTTGGCATTGCATTTTAAAAATGATCATGAAATGACAGCCATTTGTGGTTTAAAAAAACTTACAGATGTATAAAGTGTGTTTAGCAAGAAATGCTATTGGTCAAAAATAGTAAACAGAAATAAAATTGAAATCTCTAATCTCCAAACGCAAGATGTGACCATGAATGCTTGAAATCAAGTGGGTTTTTTCACATTTATTTATTTTTGAGAGACACAGTAAAACAGAGCACAAGTGGAGGAGCAGCAGAGAGAGAAGGAGACACAAAATCTGAAGCAGGCTCCAGGCTCTGAGCAAACATTCAGCACAGAGTCCAATGTGGGACTTGAACCCATGAACCATGAGATCATGACCTGAGCTGAAGTCGGATGCTTAACCGACTGAGCCACCCAGGAGCCCCTTAAGTCCAGTGAGAACGTTCTGCAAGTTTGGCTTGCTTAGCCAATGAAGTGTCTGACAGGAGAATGACCTGGGAGAGACGCTTGGATGGGGGAGCACCTGCCACATTTTCCCACCCACCCACACGGTATCTAGAAAGGCTAGCTCTTCCCTCATGTCCTTGACTTTGAGCCAAAGCTACAAGAAAAAAGCCTATATACAAACTCATTTTTAATGTAATAAAAATGAAATGAAATGAAATAAAAATTGGATGATTTATTTACTATTACTTTTAGTGATTATAAATACTTTTTAAAAATTTTTAGAGGTGCCTGGATGGCTCAGTTGGTTGAGCATCCAGCTTCAGCTCAGGTCATGATCTCACGGTTCGTGGGTTTGAGCCCTGTGTCAGGCTCTGTACTGACAGCTAGCTCAGAGCCTGGAGCCTGCTTCCAATTCTGTATCCCCCTTCTGTCTCTGACCCTCCCCTGCTCACACTGTCTCTCTCTGTCTCTCAAAAATAAATGAATTTAAAAAAAAATTTAATGTTTATTTTTGAGATGTAGAGAGAACACAAGAGGGAGAGGGCAGAGAGAGAGGGAGACACAGAATAGGAAGCAGGCTCCAGGCTCTGAGCTGTCAGCAGAGAGCCCAATGTGGGGCTCGAACTCCCCAGCTGTGAGATCATGACTTGAGCTGAAGTCAGACACTCAACCAACTGAGCCACCCAGGCACCCCTACAAATACTTTTTAAAAATAAACAGTAGATTATGTGTGCCTAGATTTTCTTAGATAGGCTGGCTTCATGTGGCGTGCCCTGCTTGCTTTTGGGCAACTTCCTTAACTATCAGTCAAAAAATGCAAAGTCATTTTAAAATCACAGTTAGTCAGCTGACTGTCAGATTAGAAACCCCCTAGATCTGTTATTTTATATTGGTTACACTTTGTTCACTTTCCTATATTTTTATATCTATTTGGAGGATACTGGTTTAACTAAAATTTATCTCTTTCTTTTTCTTCCTCTCTCTCTATAATATAACAGCTTCTTTGCCTAAGGCCTTTTAAGTTCATTTATATTTGTAAACAGAAGGTTTAGATATAAATACAAGTATGATTTTGCATTTTATAAAGGCCAATAGCAATAATAAAATTAACCATTATGTAAATGTGTTAAGCAAGTGACATAGACCTTTCTCTCACATTTTACTTTGCAAAGTCTCAGATCTGGGGCTCCTGGGTGGCTCAGTTGGTTAAGTGTCCGACTTCGGCTCAGGTCATGATCTCACGGTTCGTGGGTTCAAGTCCCACGTTGGGCTCTGTGCTGACGGTTCAGAACCAGGACCCTGCTTCAGATTCTGTGTGTCCCTCTCTCTCTCTGCCCCTCCCCTGCTCATGATCTGTCTCTCTCTGTCTCTCAAAAATAAATGTTAAAAAAATTTAAAAAAAGAAAACTGTTTCCAATGTTTAAAGTCTATATTCACGAATAGTTTTATGAGTGGCACAAATGTTTTCTACAACTAATATGATAATAGAGGAAATATTTCCAGAGAGCCACTTTGAAAATTTTCTTGCTATGTTATGGGTTTCTTTTGAAAAGTAGAAAATATTAGGCATTTTTTTAAAAAAATCACTTTAATCTTTAGACAGTGATTGAATGTATTTAATATTTTAAGAAATCGGTGCTTAGTAACAATATTAATCAGAAAATTATAGAAAATGTCTGCAAATTTGGAATGCCATTTTTTATTTTAAAAAAGTAGTATGTTTAAGTTCAGCAACTCTTTATTACTACTTTGCCATGAAATGAAAAGAAGTCGTGTATTTAAGACACTTAATGACCATTTCCTGTTTGTTACAGAATATTGCCAACATTCCGTCATGTTTTAAAGGTCTTATTTTAAAGTTTAACTCTATAGATATAGATGCTGACCTCTGGGACATCGTGCATTCCTGGTTACAGCTTCTTTGCTACAATAACTTGCCTATGAATAATTCAGTGAATAAAGACTGTGAGAGGTTCTAGCTCTGTAACCTTATCCTGTATCCTTTTTTTTTAAATTCCAGTCAAAGCCATTGCTTCATTAGTGGTTACACTTTTACATCTTTTCCATAACATAATTTTTTATTAAAAGGATTATTCACTTCTTACATCTTCTCGGGCACCTCTTTCCATCAGTGATCCCCACAAAAAGTGGCTTTTCGTGCAATTTATAAATGATCTGTAGGCTATTCAATAACACAGCTACAGCATGTTAGAAACCTTTGTACACTTCCAGCTAACTCTAGTCAGCATTTGTCCAAACCTGCATAATTCATTCTAATGCACGCTTTTTCAAGTTCAGGGAATATTTTCTTTGTCTACCCCCACAATATGAGTATTTATTTACTCATGAAGGAATATGCTTTACTTTGCCTTTGTATTGTTATCCTGATGTGCGCCAGCCACTTTTTTCACTGTGATAGAAAGAATGAATGTTTCTCCAACAGCATGTGACTCTTGTCTTCAATGAGTAATGTCTCAAACCTGGAAACCTGTAGCATAAAGTTTGGTTAAGTTGTATAAAATAGGGATTGTGTACGAAATCATTTGAACTTGGTCAAAATATGTACATATTTGTTTTTCATAGCCTATTTGTTCAGTTTCTGAATGCCTTGCCCATTTTGATGGTATGCTGTCATACTACTTTTTGGTAGTATCTGAGGACACGGGACATCCTTCAAGAAATTTTTTTTATCATTAAAGATAGTGAGTTCAGATCCATATTCTGAACTGTCTTTCCAATAATGTAGGGTTTTTTGTTGCTTTTTGGGTTTTTACATTTGTTGGTTTTTTGGGTTTTTTTTTTGGTTGTGGTTTTTTTGTTTATTTGTTTTTTGCTTTTTGGCATGACTTTCTGTCAAATTTTCATTTGGCCTTACCTATAGTATGGCCATAAAACACCAGGTAAAGGAGAATTTGTCATTGCGCTTGACATTCCTACTTTATCTTTGGTCCATGGATTCTTTGCAGGATTCACCTGTCCATTTTGTGAAAGTTCATTTACTAAAAGTACATAATAAGATGCCTAATTTCTTCTCGCCCTGAATATTTTATGAAACACAAATGCCAAACATTTATCATTTACACTGAAAACAAAGAGAAAAAAATCAAGATTCTAATATTTTCTTCCCATAACACATTGGATCATGTTACAACCCTTTGGTTGTATAAATCCGTCCTGGCAAATGTAATAGCGGAGACTTACAAACGCTGTTTCTTATGACAACAGTGAGAATCCACTTTAAGTTGCAGTCCTATTGACACACACCCACACCCCAAAAACAAATGTTTTTAAAGAATAAGACTGTATATGATGTGCTCTAACATGTTTATTATTTCATTCCATTACAGTGGCTTTGATCTAAAGTTCGAACCAGACCGCACACCCTGGTCACGAGGAGGATCGCAGCAAAAATCCAAATGTTTTGGAGTCTGACTGGCACTGGAAACTCAGCTTGGTCACTATGTAACCTTGTGACACTCTGGAGCTTATTTGACGCTTCCTCTCTGGCTTGTTTCATCTGGAAAATGGGGCTAATTATGGTTACCTTGTGAGGTTATGGCAATGAAATGAAATAATGTATGTAAGGCATGTAGCACATTCCTGGCCCAGAATGGGTGCCCAGTAAAGATGGTAGTCATCGTTCGTGGTACTGTTATCACTGCAATATTCCTGGCTTTCTAATTAAAAAAAAAAAAAAAAGATAGGAGGGAAAGAGAAGCCAGAAATGGTAACGATGGCCGGGAGTGGGGGCGGGGCGGGGGAGAGAACAGTAGTAAGGATGCAGGCCTAGCAGAAAGACAGAGACAGAAATGTCAGTGTGGACTCTCCTTCTGATCTCTTAAATCATGCCTTTACGGGACTGCCCATCACAGGACGGTGAGGTTCTGTCTCGATTCTCCTACCGTTTCTAGAATGCAGGCAGCTCCACTTTCATTCTCTCCTTCATCTTACAATAATCCTATAAAATGTATAAGCAGACCTATTTCACCAAGGAGGAAAGAAGTCTCCAAGACATTAAGTTGCTGCCTACAAAAGTGGAAATGGCACACGCCCTCGGGTCCTGTAATTGTAAAACATTTTCCCTTTCACCTTTTCCTTTCAGGACCAGGCATAAGGCAGCCAGCCTAGCAGGGGGTCAGCTGTTACATTTGAGTCGTAAATCCTCTAGACACAAGGAGTCCTGTTTGCCCATTTCCTCAAATTCCAAATGTTTCTGTATCTTCTTCAGCTTTCAGCGATCTTACCAAGCTGCAAGTTGGTTGTTTTGTTTCTGGTCTTCAGGCTGGAGCTCGTTACGTAGATAAGTTGTTACATCCACAGAGCTTTTAAAGCTTTCCCACAGGTTTTAGTTTTGGTTAAATGCAACCTTTATCCAAGACGATGTGCTTTCAGATTTCACAATCCATGGCCACGTCAATATCTTCTAGTAACCTGATCTGTTAACAATTCTGCAAATCTATGTATGGCTAATTGGTATTTTGTTATAATTAGTAAAGTTATTCTGAGATTTTATCTCCCAGGAGATAAGAGAGAGGGAGAGAGCATCTTGGCAGTGATTTATTTGCAGAGTTCTTTTATTTGGACAAGTGGCTAATCTATCAGTTTACCACTCACAGTGGGACCCTTTCCACCCTGTTACAGTGTGACAAAAGGGCCATTTGTTCTTTTTATTCTTAGGAAAACCTCATCTTTTTCTAGGACTATTCAGCCTACCGTAAATTTCCAATGTCTTGCTATCTTTTCAAAGAAAAATACCTATAAGTACGTTATAAACAGATATCTATTTCATAAAAAAATTAAATCCCTAAATGCATCAATATCCAATTAAAGCACTTTAGAATAAATATGTCTTATGATACTTCCTTCGATTTTATTAAAAGTAGCTCTTGTATACTTTACTTTTCACTTTTCTCTCTTTGAATATCATTATGAATGTCTCATAGACACAAATGTAACTTGTCACAGTTAGTGACAGTAACTTGATGTCAATCAAATATTTACATCCTGACTACAAACAGCAGGTTTCAGATGGCGTTTTGTTCTTTCAACATTACCCTAGACATTTCGTTAAAGTGCTCGTTAGCAATAGTAAGATATTCCTGCTATCTCTGGATTCTTCCTCAAAATGCTCAAAAGGGAATCCGTTACGCTCAAAGAGACCGGGTCCCTTTATCTGAGAAATAGTACCGGGGAAAAGCGTATCCTTATGGTTTCGAACGACTATTGCTGTTGGTCAGGGGAATTAGCCTCTATACTGAGAAGGCCATATTTTTTTCAGAAAAAAAAAAACCATACATTAGGACCCAAGTTCATAAGAGTGTAACTTTAATTCCCAAGTTAACTCCAATAATGCAAAGGTATAGTTTTAAAGATTTGGTTTCAACACAAAAATTGCAACTTACTACATCATTTAGATTTTTAACCTCCTACCTATGAAATCATTTTCCTCTGTATAAAGATCTACTACATTGACTAGAGAAATTACATTCTTTTCATTGTCAATAAAAAATATAACAGGGGCACCTGGGTGGCTCATTGGGTTAAATGTCCGACTCTCGATCTCAGCTCAGGTCATGATCTCATGATTTGTGGGACAGAGCCTCTTGTCCAGCTCTGACAGCATGGAGTCTGCTTGGGATTCTCTCTTTCCCTCTCTCTGCTCCTCCCCCACTCTCTCTTTCAAAATAAATCATTGAAGGTAAAAATGTATATATCAGAGAAGAGTGAAATGCACAGTATTATCCAAAAGCTTGGATCTGTCAGTGATACGTTACATGTATCTATTTAAATGTAACAATTTAATATGCACTATGGAGAGTATCTTACGTAGCTTAATTCCTCTCTCCAAACATAAGCCATGTAATAGAAAAGAAACTCCATCTATAGCACTGTGCTCTCAACATGCAACTGTAAAATGACAAAGAACCCAAACAGAATAGAAAGGCAATATTAGCAAGAATCTTTCCATACTAGAACCCAAAGCATATTTGGTTGTTGGCATTGTTTCTAAAATAGGATGATATCTGAGCAGTTTTGCTTCCTCTCAACACTGTTACGTGTAACATCACAAAGCCCAGTCTCTGGAAAATGATTCAGAGCAGATACACTGAATTACCAAGGAGTCTGCCAAGATTCTCTGGCATTTGGAACTTGGCAGAATGTTGCAAAATAAATTTTCTTAGACAATTCTGGTTTTTGCTACATACCCAAATGTCTGAGAAGTAGATCCAAATGTTCCTCTGACCACAAGTTTTCTTCCACATCTCTTTCTTTTTTTAAGTAGACTCCACACCCAGCACGAGGGGCCTGGTCTCCTGATCTTGAGATCAAAACCTAAACTGAGATCAAGCATTGGATGCTTACCTGACAGAGCCACCCAGGTGCCCCTCCACATCTCCCGATTATGCCTTTTTGTCTGCTTGAGTTAAAACAGCACATCACACAAACTTGGGGAGAGATCGAATGCCAGGCTTCCTTATACTGTTTCAGTCAAACTTTTCAAATTCTCTTTAAAAAGCTAACATATGCTTAAATGTATGTTTTTAAAAGTAAACATGCCAAATACAGGATACTTTAAAAAAGCTTTTTATGTTTTTTATTTATTTTTGAGAGACAGAGATAGACATTGTGAGCAGGGGAGGGAGAGAGAGAGAGGGAGACACAGAATCTGAAGCAGGCTCCAAGCTCTGAGCTAGCTGTCAGCACAGAGCCCGATGTGGGCTCACGAACAGCGAGATCATGACCTGAGCTAAAGTCAGATGCTTAACCAACTGAGCCCAGGTGCCCCTATGGGTCACTTTTTAAAGACTTTATTTATTTATTTATTTATTTATTTATTTATTTATTTATTTTAGAGTCATCACAGGTTCACAGAAATCTTGAGAGGAAGTACAGAGGTTTCTCATATACCCCTTGCTCCCCAAATATCCACAGCTTCCCCCACTAGATGGTATATTTTGCAATTGATGAAATCTCATCAACACATATTTAACACCCAAATTTCATAGTTTACATTAGGGTCTTTGTGCTGTATATTCTGTGAGTTCAGACAAATGTTCAATGACAAGTATCCAACACTATAGTATCATACAGAGAAGTTTCACAGCCTTCAAAATCCTCTCTCTCCACCTATTCATACCTTTCTCCCCTCTAGTGCTCGGCAACCACTTTTAACTGCCTCTATGCTTTTGCTTTTTCGAGAATGTCAAATAATTGGAATCCTACTTGACATAGCCTTTCAGACTAGAAAGAAGGCTTTCTTTTAACAATGCACATTTACATTTCATCCATGTCTTTTCGTGGTTTGATGGTTCATTTCTTTTTTAGTGCTGAATAATGACTTCATTGTCTGGATGTGCCACCGTTCATGTACTAATTCCCCTGCTGAAGGACATCTCCGTTGCTTCCACGTTTTTGGGAATTACCAATAGAGCTGTTCTAAACATGTCTGTGCGGGGTTTTGTGTGTATATCAGCTTCAACTCTTTTGCTTAAGTATCAGGAAGCACAACTGCTGGATCTATGATATGTAAGAGTGTGTTCAGTCTCGGGCGCCTGGGTGGCTCAGTTGGCTGAGCATCCAACTCTTGAGTGTGGCTCAGGTCATGGACCTAGGATTGTGGGATAAAGGCCTGCATTAGGCTCCATGCAGAGTGCGAAGTCTGCTTAAAATTTTCTCTCTCTCTCCCTCTGTCCCTCTCCCTGACTTTTCTCTCTCTCTAAAATAAAATAAAATAAAATAAAAGCATTCAGTTTTGTTAAGAAACCACCAGGTGGTCCTCCTACGTGGCTGCACCATTTTGCATTCCCACCAGCAATGAATGGGAGTTCCCGATGCTCCACGCCTCACCAGCATTCGTGGTTTGGGATGTGGGCCTTTTGCTCAGATGTAGAATGGTATCTCACAGTTATTTTAGTTTGCGTTTCCCTGATGAAAATTAATATGATGTGGAGCATATTTTCATATGCTTATTGGCCATCTGTGTATCTTCTTTCGTGAGGTGTCCTTTAAGGTCTTTGGCACAGGCTTTTAATTGGATACATGTCACAGGTGTTTCTCAGTTATGCCCTACCCATCGTGGGTGGCAAGGACGGCTGGAACTGGCTGGAATCCATCATTCCCTTTTTGCCCGGTCATGTTAGGCTCTGAAGAAACACCAACATGCAGGCCCTGTTAAATACTTTCTCCTTAGAGTTGATCTTGTTAGGGACAACATGATCTGGCGGATTTCAAAAATGGTTCTCCTTTTCCCCTCTCCCTGACAGAAAAAATGAGATTTTTTTCTTTTTCTTTCTCATACCTACTATGAGAGCCTGATCAAGGTCCTGAAGACAAAACTCATGAAATTTCTCCCTCCTTTCCCACCCCTCCCTTCCCCTAATCTCCCTTTGGAATTTTTCGCTCTCAGACTTGTCCGATCTTAGCCTCCAGTAATTCCTCAAGTACATTTAAGTTTTCCTACTCTACTGTGTTTCCTGTGGAGATTCCAGCTCCTGGGTTTCTGCTCTGATAAGCTGCATATCTGTTTTTGCTTATTGAAATTTCTCTAATTTTGGGGGGCAGCCTTTTGCCCTATGACCTCGCCTCTCTCACAGGTCTAAGAAATATTATTTATTTTTCAGTTTGTTCAACTTTTTGCTCGGACAGAGTGGTGGCTTCCAAACTCCCTAAATGTGGAGCCAGAAGCTGGAATCCCCTGGGTGATTTTTCAAATTGTTAATTTTCCACGAAGCAGATTTTCACTCATTTCGACGCAGTCCCAACAATTGAAGCACATGTCCTTTGATATTGTGAGTTATAAAAAATATACACTTGGTTATTCAGATGACCAAAATATACTTTTATATATATTTGATCTTCATCAGTTCCTCACTCACATCTCCTAGGACGCTTGCACTTGCCTGTGTGGAAGTCAATAAAGATGTCTTTTGTTATGCTAATGAAGTGGTTTCTGGACCCCTCCCAAGGGCTGGGGCTTGTTCCCGGGAGGATCATCCAACCCTATGATTACAAATCCCCCAGACCTCCAGGGGGAAGAGGGGCTGGAGGTTGAATCAGCTAATGGCCAATCACTTAGTCAATCATGACCAGGTAAGGAAGCCTCCATAAAAATCTGGAAGGACTGGGCTCCCAGAGCTTCAGAGCTGGTGAACTCAGTGGTAATGCAGAATAAATGGCAATCTTGGAGAGAGCCCAGAAACTTCATGGCTTCTCCCCAAACCTCCCCCTATGTATCCCTTCCTCTGGCCCTTGATTTGTTCCCATTGTCCTATCTTTTATTACACTGGTGACCTTAGGCATTTCCTTGAGTTCTGTGAGCCACTCTACTACATTAAAAGTACCTAAGGTGGAGGACATTGGAACCTCCAATCTGTAGCCAGTAGGATCAGAAGCACAAGTTCTGGGGTTTAAGACTGGCATCCAAAGTGGGGGATTGGGGACAGTGTTATGAGATGGAACCCCTAACCTGTGGAATCGGATGCTCTCTCTGAGTGGATAGTGTCAGAGTTTAGCTGAATTCTCAGACACTCTGCAGGTGTCCAGGAATTGCTTGGTGATGTGTGGGGGAGACCCTCCCCCTATGCTGGAATTGGCCCTACTAGATTCCTCTTCTTTTTCTAAGCTTTGAGAAAATAATTATTCTCAGGGGTCAATCATTATTTGAAAAAGTCATTATTCACATGTTTATAGCAGCCAATGCAGAAGGGATTGTGTTGTGTGAAGGTGTTTCTGCTCCAGGTCGCATCAGATAACTTTTGCTGGACTCACAGCACTGTGTATCCCATGATCATATTTAAGCGTCAAAAGGAGTGGTAAAGACATTTGTATTAGCAGAGTTCAGAGAAAGGGAAAATGGGCCTGTGCAGCACAGAGAGGGTCTCGCAAGGGCCCTGAGAGATGAATGCATTCTATATACAGAGAGAGGACAATAAGCTTTAAAGACTTGGGGCATGGCCTTGACAATGGCATGGCATGCCAGCGAGCCATGGGGAAGCTGGCTGAGTTAAAGGGAAGAGTTGAGTGGGGAGGAAAGTATAAGTGGGTCCAGAAATATGGGACCAATTATGGAGGTCTATGTAGGACGAGTAAGGAAGTTGACAGCCATCAGGTACTTTTCTGGGGACCGGTTCTTCTGCTGAGTATGCTCCATCTCAGTTCTGTCTCACCCCACCCTGTGAGGGAGGCAGGATAGATGAGGAAACCGAGGCAGAGAGAATGAGCAGCTCACCTGGCACCTTACAGCTCAGTGGTTTTGGAAAGAACAGATTCTAAAACTGTATTGTCTCCCACATGGACATTTTTTTTTCATTTTGAGTATAAATAAGCTTATGCTCATTAGGATGGAGAAAATATGAAACACTTCATGATGCATCCAATAAATTAATATTTTCTAAAACAATTTGATTAAATAGGCCTAAACTAACTTCTGTGAATATTTAATTCACTAACTTGAAAAAAATTACATAACGTTTTTATTTATGCACTGGACATAGTGTGTCTCGAAAGATTTTTGGTAGTCCTGGACAATTAGGTAAATTTATAATTGGAGATTTGCTCTTCTAATGGAAACCATAATTTTTTATGCCAAAATCAAAAAAATATTGAGGCAATATTAACAAGAGTGATGTGAATTTCAGTGGAATTATAACTTCAAGGAAATCTTTCTTTGAGTACTTGCTGATTGAGTTATAAGCAAATACATGAGAGAAGGTAGAGGTTTGTCCCTCCTTCATGCCAATCTCACCAGCAACCAATTATCTGGTGGGAACATAAGAAAAAAGGTATGTTTACTTCCTGGAAACATCCTGATGCTTCCTCAGAAAGTACATCTTTAATATTCTAACAGAAAGAATACTTCCAAGAAGTTTTCCCCCCCCCAATCAAAACAAATGAAAGCCCAGTCCTGCCACAAACTCGGCAGTTTAATTTGGTGAAACTATCAGAAATTTTGGTCTACGCAACCTGCAGTCACATTACAGTTGTTTGCTTTGACATCAAGGGCTCATACAGGGTGCAGTGCAGTATTTCTAACTGAAAGGCACCAACATCCAGACGAGGGTACATGGCTAGAGGGGTTGTTGGCTAACTTTCCCACTTGACACTGAACTTCTTAGACAGCAAGAGGGATAGTCTATGACAGCAAGACAGTTGCCATCATGGCCTACTGCCTTAGATCTTTATTCCAAAAGATAAAAGGTATATGAAGATGCACCCACCAATCTACTCTATTGATTGCTAATTCTAAATTCATTCAGTGTTCCTGGATGTGTCAAATACTGCTAGTTGCCTAATAGAATCCTCCTTATAGTCCCTGATTTTGCATATGGCAGAATATGTCCAACTAAATGTTTACATTCTGGCCTCCTTTGTAAGTTGAAGGTTGTCAAAACACACAGTTCTGGCTAAAGAGATACGATTGCCAGCCACTAGGGGAGAGAAGGTGCTGCTACTAGGTAGGCAGATTAGTGGCCACAAACCACCTTTTTTTTCCTTTTCCTATTCCCTTCCTCTTGATTGAAGCAGGAAGCACCTGGCCTCGCTATCATTCTTCAGACATGAGACAATGGTTCTCATCCTACGGGTGGTGGAGCCATGAACTAGAAGGGGGTTGAGCATCCAGTGACACCAATACTCAAGCCACCAGCTTGGGACTTGTATTTTGCAAACCAAAAATAGCCCCCTCTTTTAGTTAAGTCCAAATCCATTTTGCGCAGCATCACTGGACACGTGTCTACATTTAGGACAATTTGGACAATTATCAATTAAAAGCATGACTTACAGGGGAAGGGGGTGATGGTCATGGAAGAGGCACTAGTGGGGAGAAGCACTGGGTGTTATATGGAAACCAATTAGACAATAAACTATTATAAATTAAAAAAATAAAATAAAATCCAGATGGCCAACAGCACATTAAAAAAAAGCATGACTTACAGCCTTTGTATTTTGTTAATACAAGATGGTATCATAGCACAAATATATGTATCATGACAAATTTGAAAGAAGCCAGACAAAAGAAACAACTTATAAAAATGAAGCCATGTAAGAAGCCAGATTTTAGGTTGTTTCACTAAAAATTCTATGGGGTTACTATAGAGTCAAATGGCAGCCAATGACCCCATTTGATGGAAATCCTAATAGGGAAAATGAGTCTTTACATTAGATGGTAAACAATTAGGTCTTTGATTTTCAAAATATGCATGGCCAAAAAAGGGAAATATCTCTTCTTTTGATAGAAAATAACATTATCTGCCAAAATTCTGGAGGTGAATGCCAAGAACTAGATGAGTCAAAATTCACTGGCAAAAATAAATGTACAAGTTTCAAAATTAATCACATTTTTAAAAAATGCTTGCAATATACACTTGCTGTTTGGGATCCCTAGGAGTGTGACTATACCACTGGGGCCTAGACTCACAGAGAGTCCGTGAACATCGAAACTTTGATTCTAAAAGCAGAGGGCCATGATCACCTCAATATGGCACCCTGGATTCATAGTGACATATTTGGCTCCCATGGGAGAGCACCTCCCCAGGGTAACCAATATATTACAAGCAGGCTTTACTGTGTGTTGTTCAACAGGAAAGAAACCACATTCTCAGGAGGCAGAAACTTACCAAAACTCTCTGCTGTGAATGAACAGTTTGAAAGGTATGCTTAGATTACAGCGGAAGCATCTTTGGCTAACATCTATCCACATGCCCCTTTCCTCTTCCATGTCCCTGGACCTTTGCATCAATATGGTAATGACACAAAGGCCTTTGGGCTATTGAATCAATCCTTTGACCAATCAGCTTCTTACCTTGGTATTTGATACACAACCTGAGCAAAGGAGTTCTGAACTGAAGATTCAGAGTTCCAGAAGAGGAAAGAACTTCCTGTGTCACGTCTGCAAAAACATCCAGCTAGTGTTTTGTTTGTCTTTTGCATGTGAAGTGATTGCAAGAGAATTCTCATGGAAAATGAGATTCTATATCCACCTTTATTCCTCACCTTCGAACTTTTTTTAATGTTCATTTTTGGAAGATAGAGTGTAAGCAGGGGAGGGGCAAAGAGAGCGAGAGGGAGACACAGAATCCACAGCAGGCTCCGAGCTTGGGGCTATCAGCACAGAGCCCAATGCAAGGCTCGAACCCACAAAGCAGGGATAGTGACCTGGGCCACCCAGGCACCCCAATTCCTCACCTTTGGATGCACATTAACATGTGTAATGGAATAGCAGGTGAGGACTCATTCATATGGCAAACTCCCTCAGGGCTGAGAAGAACCCAGCTACTATGGGGGATACAAGCGTATGTCCTTGCTTGTGGTGTGTTCTGATCACCATCAGAGTTTTTCTTCTTTGTTATTCTTAAATATTGTTATTATTGTAAGGATGCAGGTCCTGTCCAGCCTTACCCACCAGGCCTTCCCAGCCTTCCCGGAGCTGGTGGCGGCGCACCGCTGCAGTGGAAATGTGCCCAGCAGCCGGTCGCTGGCCGGGGAGGGGGGTACCCCGGCCAGCCACAGGTCCCATCCAGCCTTCCCCTGTACTTAAAGGGGAAGGTGCTGGCTTCTCCTGAAAGGGCGTACCTTAAGGAGGGACAACTCCTGCAGTGCCCAATCAGGAGAGACCGGCTGATACCTTTGACCTTTCTAGAGGCGGGCCTAGTCATGCCCCACGTGGGGCGTCCTGGGCCCACTCTGATTGGTCAATACTCCAAATGTTGTGATTGGTTCTCACAACTGCCAGTATTGATGGGGGGAGGTAGGGATTGGATCACTGTACACCTGTCATCATTTCCTATAACTCCCCCTCCCAAAGGCATAAAAAGCCCTGCTCTGCCTGTGTTCTGGCACTCTCCACGTGGCCAGCAGGTCGGGTGGAAATTGTGAGCCCGAGCTTAAGCGTGTAATAAAGGCCCTTTGCTTTTGCAGGTGTGACTCGGTCTCCCTAGCAGTCTCTGGTGTTTGTTTTGGGGTGATTTTTACAAACTTGGGTACATTATATTTTGACTTTAATGGTCTAACTCAATAATTCAAACAATATTTCTATCCATTTCAGAATGTCACATTTCAGGCAATAACTTGGAAAACCAACTTGATTTCTTAGTGTCTTCTATTTTTTAAACATTCGCTATTTAATTCAGTGTTGGATTCTGATTATAGATACACTGGAATGTTTTTCTTTTTGTGTTTGTTTAAAAAATTTTTTAATGTTTTATTTATTTTTTGATACAGAGAGAGACAGAGCATGACAGGGGGAGGGCCAGAGAGAGAAGGAGACACAGAACTGGAAGCAGGCTCCAGGCTCTGAGCTAGCTGTCAGCACAGAGCCTGACACGGGGCTCGAACCCACAAACATGAGATCTGACCTGAGCCAAAGTCGGAGGCTTAACCGACTAAGCCCCTAGGTGCCCCTGGAATGTTTTTCTTAATACTAAAGAGGTTCCACAAGTATTTTGATTTATTTTTTATAATATTCAAGAAGGACGAGACAAGGTGTGAATCTTGAAGTTGTGTAAAATGAATGCCTTCAAGCACTGGCGTGTGTTAGGGTCATGAACCAGTCTAGATTTAGCAATCTAAATCACATATAAATTGAAAAACAAAACCCCAAATACATGGAAATCATACTTTTGCAGAAAGGAAGAACTCATTCTTTCAAATCTCAAAATTTAAAGTGCAGGCTGTCTCAAGTGTGAAATTCTGGAAAGGAAAACAAGCAGTTTGAAAATTGCAACTGTTTTCTCCATGCTTCTCTCTGCCTGGTTTGTTAATCAAAAGTGCACCCAAGGAAGGCTTTTATTTCTGATATTTCTGATAAGGAAGGCCATTGAGAATTCCCATGTTTGGAAATCTGTCATGAACTAAGGATATAACCCAAATCTCCTAGTTTATATGATCCCTGACATGTCTATAGCTCTTTGGGACTACACACACACACACACACACACACACACACACACACACACTTGCTTTGAGAAACAGGGGTTTATTGTAATGAGCTTAAATTATACTACATAAAACTACTAGTGAACCTAGTGTTTTAAGTTTTCTCAAAGAGAGGGGCTAAGGTTTCCTTTAAAAATCATAATAATGGGGGTGCCTGGGTGGCTCAGTCAGTTAAGTGTCTGACTCTGGGTGTCATCTCAGGTCATTATCTCATGGTTTGTGAGTCGAAACCCCTCTGCCCCCATCAGGATCTGCATTGATAGTGTGGAGCCTGATTAGGATTCTCTCTCTCCTTTCTCCTCTCTTACCTCACTCTCCCTCTCTGTCTTCCTCTCTCTCAAAATAAATAAACTTTTAAAAATCATAATAATAAGGATTAGACACTTATGAATTAAGCTATAGTAATGAATACAGTTCTATTTTAACATGTTGGTTTTGTCTCATTATTTTAGAAATTAAATTCTGCTTTGAAAATGATCACATGTGTTACTGCTGGATAATGTGGAATTAATCTAACGTAATGAGGGGAGTTTAAACAGTGCCTCCTCATTAGATGTCCCTAATATATTTAACATCCCACACGGTGATGCGGTCAGCCTACAGGTAATTATGTTACATTTCAAAACACCGGACCTTTTTTGAAACTCTGCCACACCAGCCAGGCTCCACTGCTCCAACATGAAAACATCAGCCTATAATTAAAGAACAAGCAAATTGGAAATGCTAAAGAAAAGACAAAACACTACAACACACCAACTGATTTAAAATGAATGGGTTTCTTATAGCTTGTGAATGTTTTTGTGTGCATTTAATTTGTATTGATTTCCTTAATTTCTCAAACATACATCCATACAGTTCAAATCATCCTATCCTGTTCGAGGCCTTTAAGAATCCTTTATAGATGAAAATAAAAGGCATCTTTTATAGATGAAGACACTCCGGCTTGGGGACTCTAAGGGAGCTGCCCGTTAGTCTCAAGCAAAGATGAGAAGTTGGGGGTCCTGAGTCTGGTCAAGGGTGCCCATCTCCACTACCAGCAGAGGTACTCAGGGTTTTTTTTTTTTAATGTTTTATTTATTTTTGATACAGAGAGAGACAGAGCATGAGAGGGGGAGGGGCAGAGAGAGGAGACACAGAACCGGAAGCAGGCTCCAGGCTCTGAGCTAGCGGTCAGCACAGAGCCTGACGCGGGGCTCGAACCCACGAACGTGAGATCTGACCTGAGCCGAAGCCGGAGGCTTAACCGACTGAGCACCCCAGGCGCCCCGAGGTACTCAGGGTTTTAAACACTGCCACTGTCAATGACGAACGGTGGTTTCCGAAGCTTCCCTGCTCTGTTTGGAAGTTCCACTAAGCATATCATTGTTGTCAGTTGTGGGTACGTGTGGAACAAAGAAGTGACACATGGATGCTTGTGGAGGAAGACAGCAGTGTGTCTTCAAGGAGAGCCAGAAGCCCCATCAGTTATTACAGCCTCTAAATACTCAGCATTTGGGCTGCATGAGCTCATAGGGCCACGAAGAATGATTTAGAATTGAGTTTAAATCTCAGCAGCAAAGAACAAGCATGCAAAAGGGTACAGGAGGAAACCCAGACTGGGGTAACTACGTAGTCTTATCACCAGCAAGGATATCTGAAAGGAGAAGAAAAGTCGTGTTTTTCCTGGAGGTATTTTTCTTCAGAAGCAACAGAACCAGAAAACAGTGCAAGGCCAATTAGTAGTCAGGCAGTTGGCAAAAGACAAAAAGAAAATATGCAAAGACCCACTCATCTTAGGGTGAGCTCTCTGTAACTTCTACCAATATTCTATCACATTTCAATAAAGAGGATAATGCTCCTCCTTTTTAAAATTCTAGATGCAAGTAGAATAATTATTTGCCCCAATTAGATTTTTTAGTTTTATTAACTTGGAGGTCAATACATGAAAGAGAAAACACTTGTTAAATCTGCAAAGATTTTACAACATATGTTTCCATGACTAATTCATGTTATTTTGTTGTTGTTGTTGTTTTTATGTTTTCTGTCTTTTTTAATGTTTATTTATTTATTTTGAGAGAGGGGAGAGCACATGTAGGTGAGCAGAGAGGTGCAGAGAGACAGGGAGACAGAATCCCAAGCAGGCTCCATGCTGTCAGCGCAGAGTTCTACGCGAAGCCTCCAACCCATAAATCTCGAGATCATGACCTGAGCCAAAGTCAAGAGTCGAACGCTTCACCAACTGAGCCACCCAGGTGCCCCTATTATTTTTGCTTTTTAATCCGCGAGTCTAACAGAACTGTTTGGGATTACATAAAGTGGTAAGTTCTTAAGCACTACTTTCTTTGTGCTCGAACTGTCTCTCATTTTAGCAACTTCAGTTGGTGAGCAGTTCCATTCACTGCCTTTTTGCCTTCTTGAGTCCAACAGTCTTCACTCCCCTCTGCTTACGACCTTTATGGAAAAACTCTGAGCTTTGTTACCATCCGGGTCCTCAAATCTCTGAAATTCGTCAACCATAAGATTTCGGTCTCTCTCTTCAGGTCAAACACAAACTGCCACTCATGTCTTCCTAGATGATCTGTCATTCACACCACTAACCTCCTTAAATTCTTTGTTTTTTCTTCAGTTAACCATTAACCCGTTGTGCTGGTCTCACTTCACCCCTAACTGACCTCGTTCCTAATGGCATCTCCCTCATTTCCCTTTCTCATTTTCCTCTCTGCTCCACCTGTTTCATCAATTATTATCAAAACTAAAACATAACTTTTTGGTGCCTACATTTATTTTCCTTTTGTGTGAATTACCTGTTCAAGCCTGTTAGCCATTTATCTAGTGGGTTTCTGTCTTTCTTATCTGGTTAATATCTCATCTGCTACATGAATTGCATTTGTTTAATCTTTACATTAATATTTTATTTGCATGAATTGTGAGCATTCTCTCTCAAGGCTTATACATTCTTTATAAAGTCCAGGCTTCTTTTTTTTTTAATATTTATTTATTCTGAAAGAGAGAGAGAGAGCGAGAACAAGGGAGGGGCAGAGAGAGAGGGAAATACAGATTCTGACGCAGGCTTAAGGCTCTGAGCTGTCAGCACAGAGCCCAACGCACGGCTCAAACTCATGAACATTGAGATCATAACCTGAGCTGAAGTCGGACGCTTAACCAACCCAGGTGCCCCTCAAGACTTATATTTTAATTCAAATAGAGTGAATTTTATTTTATAGAAATTTTAAATATTAATATGGTTAAATTTTTAAATCTTGGCTTCTTGATTAAGGTCTCTTTCTTTACTGTGAAATAACAGCATTCACATATATGTTCTTCTGATACTTCTAAAGTTTTATCTTTCACATTTTGATGTTTCACAGAACTGGAGTTTATTTTTGTTAGGAAGGAATCAGATTTTACATTTTTCAGTATCGTCAGTTAGTCATCTCACTCATTAAAAGTTCATCCACAATCACTTATTTGTCATCCTACTCTGGTATATTCCTGCATTTATTTCTGGGTCCTTTATTTTGCCTTAATCCATATGATTTCATCTGTGTCAGTACTATGAGATCATAATTACTAAGCTTTATCATGCACATTGGAATCTGATATTATCTTGGTTTTCTTGGTTTTTTATTATTTCAGATGAATTCAAGAATTGGCCAAATTCTGTGAAAACAAAGAAGGAAAAAAGGAAAGAAGAAAATAAAGAGAGAGTGACAAAGAGAGGGAAAGGGGAAAATAGATGTGGATAGATACATAGATTTGTTGGTATTTTATTAAAATGAAAATGAATTATTTAGATTAACATGACTATTATCTAACTTATGAGTATGGTATTGTTCTCCATTATTTAAGCAGAATTTTATATTTTTCAATAGCTTTCTTTTCTTCTCCACATTTTGTTGCATTTATCCTCATAGCTTGATGATTTTTTCTTTTGATTTACTATATTTTCTAATTACTGGTTGCTGGCATATGGGAATATAGTTGATCTTTATATACCAATCTTAAGCCCAACATGATTTCTAAAACCTTTTCTTTCTTTCCTTTTTTTTTTAAGAGAGAGAGAAAGGGTGTCAGCAAGGAAGGAGTTGGGAGGGGAAGGGGGGAGGGACAGAAGAAAGAAGACAGAGATTCCCAAGTAGGTTCCACACTGTCAGTGCTGAGCCCAATGCAGGGCTCAGTCTCGTGACCGTTAGAGCATAACCTGAGCCCAAATCAAGAGTCAGACGCTTGACCAACTGAACCCCCCAGATGCCCCAAACCCAACACAATTTTTCAATCTTACTTGTTCATACTTGGATTTTCTATGTAGATTATCATATTGTCTGTGAATAAAGACAATTGCATTCAGATGCATATTTTTAAAAAATTTCCCCCATTTATTGATTACTATAAATTTTTGGTAGATATCCTTATCAAGTTGGGAAAGTTCTTCCCTGTATTCTTAGTTTTCTAAGATTGTTTTCTTTAATATTAGTGAGTGGTTGATTTTATCCAGATGTCTGCAGCATCTAGGAGACACTTATGCAAAGAGAAGAGAAGGCTCAGTCTGACACTGATGTTCTAGTAACACGAGAATCTCAGTTTCCCTTACTGTCAACCAAATGAGACACAGGATTGTTCTAAATGCTACAGACAGACTACTAAATTCTCTCAACACCGCCTTTTATTCCTGTAGCACAATGGCCAGTCATCATGGGAGATAGATTCTTTAGATCTCTAAAAATCCAATATAGGAAGCTACAATCAGTATTCTGCTTGAACCTGGACTTCTCAGCTTTCTCTCTCTACCTATCAGATGGCCTGTCAGGAGTAAGGAGCCTCCAACAGATTGTCCTAAAATACAGAGTCTCCCTCTGTCAGTTAATCTCCAAAGGATATTATGAATTCCATTCCTTTTTCTACCTCTTCTCAACAGAGAAATTTAGAAATAAGTGGGACACAGGTGAGTTATCAGCTGGGATATGACAAAAATGATGGGTGTCCTATCAGCACATTCTTGTCCTACAGATATGCCGGGATGGCTTTTCATCTGGTGACACAGTATCTTCAACAGGTTTTTCTAATGTTACACCATGCCAGTTTTCTGGAATAGACCCAACTTGTCTGTAACATGTTGGCACCATTCCTAAACTCAGTTGGTAAATATTTAATTTAGGATTTTACACTCAGGTTTATATAAATTTATATATGTTTCATACATACTTAGAAAGAGATATAAATACTTATGTTGTATATACATTATATAAAACTTATATGCATATCTTTTATATAAATTAATATAGTTTCTCCCATTTATTTTCTTCTCAGAAGCATGTCTATTTTATTAATTCCTTCACAGAGCTAGCTTTTGATTTTATTGATGCTATTTATCATTTCTGAGATTTAAAAAATTATTTCCTGCTTTTTTCTTATTATTTCCTTCCTCTACCTTTCTTCAAGTTTATGGGTTTTTCCCCTTATATTCTTGAATTGAATGATGAGGTCATTCATTTTTAATCTTTTTCCCTTTGAATATATGCACCTATTTCTTTCAAACAAAATCTTGCTGCATCTAAAAAGATTTGATATATGTAGTGTGGTTTTTTTTGTTGTTTAGTTCTTAAGACTTTATAATGTCCATTATGTTGGATTTACAAATTGTTTATGCATGCCTTAAAATATCCATACACAAGTTTTAGAAGTACAATAAAACCTCAGAGTGTGAGTAACTTGTTCTGCGAGTGTCCCACAAGATGAGCAAACATTTCTAATAAATTCTAACTTGATAAACAACTGATGTCTTGCAATATGAGTAGCACGTGATACTGAATGTCACATGATTACCACTGAGCCAACGGTTCCTCTTTCCTCTCACTGCAAGATTATGGGTGATCACCTGCCATGCTCGAATGCTCAGTCTCAGATCATGGTGTTTGGCAGAAATCAGTGATTTTTCAGTATGTTGGAAGGTACCTACAACTGGCACAGGGGTGTTTTTTTGTCATTTGAAAGCACCTATGGACAGTTCCTTGTTTTTCCACACAGGAGTAAGCTTAGGAATGCTTTGCCTCATTCTAGGTCAGGATGCCTGCAGATATAGACCCTTTCCTCTGCTGTCTTATTGGCAGTTACATTAAATACAGTAAATGACAAGAGTTTATTTGTCATATACTCAATATCCACAAGAGTGTTTACAATGGCCCCTATGAAGAAAAAGGTTAAAAAGAAAGGCGGTAAGAAAAAGGAGATGATTAGAATGGAAGTTAAGAAGGAAATCATTGAGAAATATGAATAAAGAATGTGAGTGGCCAAAATTGCAAGATGTTATAAGAAGTCTGCGTCTGCATCTCATCTGCAGAGGAAGAGGAGAAAAAAGGCAGAGGAATCCCTCACTTCAAGTGAGATTAGGGAGATGAGTAAAATGTGGGAAACAGTGCAAAATTTTGTAGAAAAGCACCACCCGAATGCGAGCGGTGAAGCTGTTTAACGACAGTGCAATGTCACATTTCTACGAAATCTTCAAAAGGAGGCAAAAGCAAGTGTCATTGGATAGATTCCTTGTTAAAACTGCATGAAACAATAAGGATTCCATTGAGCCAATAGATAGCAGTGATTCTGTTAGTCATAGTGAAAGTGGTCCTACACAACAATCCTCCTCTCTCTCTTCTCCCTCACACCAGCCACAGAGGCTTTCAAAGGTAAGTGCAGGTTAATTGGTTTATTTTTCTTTATATCTTGTATTTTCTTTATTATTTTATATTATATTACATTATTGTAATCATTTTAATATGAACATTTTTTGGATTGTGGAACACATCATCTGAATTTCTATTATTTCTTATGGGGAAATTCGCTTTTATATTCATAATTCGTTTCTGGAATGATTTCACTGGATTTTGGTAAGAATGTGTTCAGTATTGTGCTGGATTCTTGTGATTTCCTCAGTTCTATCTTTCAGACACATTGTCTAAACTTCAGTAAGTACATTTTTATTCGTTATAATTCTTTTGGTCTAGGTTTAAATCTACCTATTTCTAAAACACTGCTCAATTTATTCATTGAGGTATTTATTCTTTCTTTTATCTTATAATCACTTCAAGTGTAACTACTTTATAACATCAAGAGTGTTCATTTTCAGGGGGGTTAATTTTTGTGTTTATTATATCTACTGTCTCCTATCATGACCCACTTTCTTTATGTGGTGTGTAAAGATTTTTATGGGCTCTTGTCCTCACCTGGGCTATGTTCCCCTATGGAAATCTAACGTATTGGATTCTGGGAAATCCTGCATATCCAGGCATGTGAACATTTTCCTTTTGAATTGCTTAGCACTGCATTTCTCCTGAAACCTGATGGGAATCTGCTTTCAGATTAGCTCTGTGACTCATTTACACAGTCAACTAATATTTAACAAGGAAGCCAAGAATACTCAATGGGGAAAAGACAGTCTTTTCAATAAAGGGTGCTGGAATAATTAGATATTCACATGTAAAAAATATGAAACTGAACCCATATCATATACCACGCACAAAGATTGACTTGAAATGGATTACACACTTAAATGTAAGACCTGAGATCACGAAACAGTGAAAAGAAAACAGGAATAAAGCCACTTGATGTTGGTCTTAATCATGATTTTCTTGGATCTCATACCTGAAACACAAACAACCAAATAAAAAACAAACAAATGGACTACATCAAACTAAAAGGCTTCTGCATAGCAAAAGAAATAATCCACCAAGTGAAGAGACAACTTATGAAACAAGAAAAATATTTGCAAACCATACCTGTGGTTAATATCTAAAATATATGACGAACCCATACAGCTTAATAGCAAAAGATCAAATAACCCAATTGCAAAAGTGGGCAAAGGCCCTAAATATATATTTCTCCAAACAAGAGATGTGAAAAGCCAATGGGTATGTGAAAAGATGCTCAACGTCACAGGTTTTAGGGAGATGCAGATTAAAATCTCAACATTGTATCATCTCACGCTTGATAGAATGGCTATCACCAAAAAGACAAAAGGTATAAAATGTTGGTGAGGAAGTGGAGAAAATGGAGTCCTTGTGCACCATTAGAGGGATTATACATTGGTACAGCCACTATGGGAAAAAATGGATCTTTAAAACTTTAAAAATAAAACTACAAAGAAAACAATGAAAATAAACCCAGCAATTCTTCTTCTGGGAATATATCCAAGAAAATGAAAAAACTAACTTAAAAAGATATCTGCACCCTCATATTCATTATTTATCACAGCCTAGATGTGGAAACGAATATCTGTCAATGGATGAATAGATAAAGAGGTTGCTATATCTATCTACCTTCTTTCTATCAATCACTTATCTCATCGATCTATCTTATCTATCTAATCTATCTATATCATGTATCTATATCATCTATCTATCTCATCTATCTAGCTACCTACCTACCTACCCACCTACCTACCTACATACCTATCTATCATCTACATACGTCTAATGGAATATTACTCAGTAATTTTTTAATGAGGAAATCCTACCCTTTGAGACAACATGGGCGGACATTGAAGACATGCTAAGTGAAATAAGTCAGGCAGAGAAAGACAAACATGGAATGATTTCACTTACACATGAAATCTTTAAAAAAAACAAAACCAAAAGCAGATCCAAAGAAAACGAGATCAGATTTGTGGTTACCAGAGGTGAAGGGCTATGGAGGGGATGGTAGGAAGATGATCAAAAGGTGCCAACTTTCAGTAAGAAGAGAAATAAGTACAAAGGGATGTGAGGTGCACCGCGAGGACTGCAGCTAAGACTGTCATGAAGAAAGGAAAAATCTTAAGAGTTTTCAACACGGGAGAATTTGTTTCCTTCTTTCCTTTGTTTGTGTTGACCTACATGAGATGGTGGTGTTAGCTGAACCTGTCATGGCCTTCATTTCACACTGCATCTAAATCAAACCGTCATGCCGGACACCTTGAACTTATACAGGGATGCATGTCAACTATACCTTAATGAAACTGAGGAAAAAATTTGGGCTCTGATTTCATGTCTGTTTCCAAAAATGACTACAGAATCCCAGGACTTCACCATCATGAAATGCTTAGCTGCCTCCTTAACTAAGGCTTATTTTATGTACATTTTTAAGTTTATAAATTATTTTTGATGGAAAGCATGTGTGATCTGAGAGGAGGGGCAGAGAGAGAGAGAGAGAGAGAGAGAGAGAGAGAGAATCCCAAGCAAGCTTCACATTATTAGCACAGAGCCTGATGCAGGGCTCAATCCCACAACCCTGGGATCATGAACTCAGCCAAAATCAAGATTCAAATATTTAACTGACTGAGCAATCCAGGCACCCCAACTAAGACTTATTTAAATGAAAATAGGAAAAAATCTGGATTTCATCATTTTCCTCCTGAAACTTGAATTTACAGATAAAGCATTTTCATCTAGTAACACAAGACAGCCCAGGATTCTAGCTTTGAGTTCAGGATCTCTCTTTCGGGGTGGGTCTTCTGGGTTTTTAAGCCTCAAGAAGGGCGAAGTGTTTTTTTTTCACAGTGACATTGCATACATCTAAAATAAATATGTGAAAATTACAGCTTAGACATTTAATGAAAAACAGAGTTGCTTGAACAACAAGCTTGAACTTGCATGGGTCCATTTATACTCGAATTTTTTATAGCACAGTATTGTAAATGTATTTTCTTTTCCTTATGATTTCTTGATAACGTTTTCAGGTTATAATACCTATAACATACAAAATATGTGTTATTCAATTGTTCCTGTTATTGGTAAGGTTTCTGGTCAATAGTAGGCTATTAGTGGTTAAGTTAGGGAAAGTCAAAAATTATACATAGAATTTCAGTTGTCTAGGGGTCAGTGTGCCAATGCCTGCATCTTTCAAGGGTCAACTGTATTCATAAATGATACTAAAATACTGCATTTAAACCAGCAACTGACAGGGACTGACAAGACAGAAGGATATGTAGGTATTCAGAGTTAACTGAAGCCACATAAAAGAGAAAGAATTTACAAAGGGCTTATTCTTGAAGAAAGCAAAACTTTCAAATTCCCATAAGAAAAAAAAGAGAAGAAATGCACACACACACAGTGTGTGTATGTGTGTGTGTGGACAGAAAGAGAGAAACAGACAAAGAGTATTCTTTTATATTAAATGTGTTTCTTCCCTATTCCACTGAGAAGGTGATCTGATAAGTCCCGAAGGAAACTCACCTCTAATCCACTGACTGTGCTGGGTTCCAGGTTTCCACATGGGAAGAAAGAGAGTAAGTTCTCTCTAGAGGATACTTAGTTACATTTCTTTAGGAGGGAGAGAGAGGAATAATTGGATAATATGTGAGGAGTGCAGAATAATAAACTCTTTTTGATCTTGAGTAAAACAGTGCCAGTTGCCAGTGGCAGGTGGTCTCCTGAAGATCCTCAGGTTATCCAGTTTTAGGGGAACAGCCAGACTGTTACTCACAAGGTGGCATTGTCCTTTCAAGCATGACGTTCTAGCTCAAGAAAGTCGGGATAGGAGGAACTTACTTCAACATCATAAAAGCAATTTATGAAAAGCCTACAGCTAATACCGCCCTCAATGGGGAAAAACTGAGAACTTTTCCCCTGAGACCAGGAACACGACAGGGATGTCCACTCTCACCACTGTTGTTCAACATAGTGTTGGAAGTCCTAGCATCAGCGATCAGACAACAAAAGAATAAAAGCATTCAGATTGGCAAGGAAGAAGTCTAACTCACTCTTTGCAGACAACATAACAGTCCACATGGAAAACACAAAAACTCCTCCATAAAACTTAAAGAACTGATGCATGAGTTCAGTAAAGTAGCAGGATATAAAATCAATGTACAGAAATCTGATATTTCTATACACCAATAATAAAGCAGGAGAAATCAAGGAATCAATCCCATTTACAATTGCACCACAACCCATAAAATACCTAGGGATAAACTTAACCAAAGAGGTAAAAAATCTGTTTTCTAAAAACTATAGAAAACTTATGAAAGAAACTGAAGAAGACACAAAGAAATAAGAAAACATTAAGTGCTCATGGGCTGGAAGAACAAATACTGTTAAAATGTCAATACTAACCAAAACAATTTACATGTTCAATGTGATCCCTATCAAAATAACACCAGCATCCTTCACAGAGCTAGAACAAACAATCCTAAAATGTGTATGGAACCAATAAATACCCTAAATAGCAAAGTGATGTTAAAAAAGAAAACTGAAGCTAGAGGCATCACAATTCTGGACTTTAAGCTGTATTCGAAAGCTGTTACCGTAAAGATAGTATGATACTGGCACAAAAACAGAGACACACCGATCAATGGAATAGAATAGAGGACCCAGAAATGGACCCACAAATATATGGCTACCTAATCTTTGACAAATCAGGAAATAATATCCCATAGAAAAAAGACAGTCTCTTCAGCAAATAGTGCTAGGAAAATTGGACAGCAGTAAGCAGAAGGCTGAACCCGGACCACTTTCTTACACCATACACAAAGAGAAACTCAAATGGTGAAAGAAGTAAGTGTAAGACAGGAAACTATCAAAATCCTGGGGGGGGAAACATCAACAACATTTTTAAAGTTGTCTGCATCAAATTCTTACTAGACATGTCTCCAGAGGCAAAGGAAACAAAAGCAAAAATTAACTACTGGGACCTCATCAAGATAAAAAGCTTCTACACAGTGAGGGAAACAATCAATAAAACTAAAAGGCAACCAATGGAATGGGAGAAGATATTTGGAAATGGTATATCAGATAAAGGATTGGTATCCAAAATCTATAAGGAACTTATCAGACCCAATATCTGAAAAACAAATAATCCAATGAAGAAATGGGCAAAAGATATGAGCAGACACTTTCAAAGGATGACATCCAGGTAACTGACAGACACATGGGAAGATGTGCAACATCACTCATCATCAGGGAAATACAAATCAAAACCACCTCTCACTTGTCAGAAGGGTTAAAATCAACAACTCAGGAAACAGCATGCTGATGAGGATATGGAGAATGGGGAACCCTTTTGCACAGCTTGTGGGAGTGCAAACTGGTGCAGCCACTCTGGAAAACAGTATGAAGTTTCCTCAAAAAATTTAAAATAGAACTACCCTATGACTCAGCAATTGCACTGCTAGGTATTTATACAGAATACAAAAATGCTGATTGAAAGGGGCATATGCACCCCAAAGTTTATAGCAGCACTATCGACAATAGCTAAATTATAGAAAGACTCCAAATGTCCATCTACTGACAAATGGATAAAGAAGATGTGGTGGATAGATAGATAGACAGATAGATGATAGATGATAGATACACACACACACACACACACACACACATATATACACACATACATATATACACATATGTGTATATATATAATATAATATTAGACACACACACAATGGAATATTACTCAATCAAAAGAAAGAAATCTTGCCATTTGCAACATCATAGATGGAACAAGAGTGTGTTATACTAAGTGCAACGAGTCAAAGAAAGATAAACATCATATGATTTCACTCATATGTGGAATTTAAGAAACAAAACAGATGAACATAGGGGAAGGGAAGGGAAAATAAGATAAAAAGAGAGAAAGAGGCAAACCAAAAGAGACTCTTAAATAAAGAGAACAAACTGAGGGTTGCTGGAGGGGAAATGGGTGGGGGATGGGCTAAATGGGTGATGGACATTAAGGAGTGCACTTGTCAGGATGAGCACTGGGGGTTACACGTAAGTGATGAATCACTACATTCTATTCCTGAAATAATTATTACACTATATGTTAACTAATTTGAATTTTAAATTAATTAATTAACTAATTAATTGGAATAAAATTATTTTTTATTTTTACTTTTTTATTATTTTTTAAAATATTTTATTGTCAAATTGGTTTCCATACAACACCCAGTGCTCTTCCCCACAAGTGTCCTCCTCCATCACCACCACCTCTTAATTAACTAATTAATTAAATTAAAATTATTTTTAAAGCGTGAGGTTCTAAAGGAAAAGGTGTTAGGTATTAGAGGACTGTGGGAGAGGGGAAGGAAGAGGAGGAAGAAGAATCAAGGGTCTAGGCTGTAGCCTATGACCATCTTGACTTTAAATCTCAGGTCCAGCTTTTCTTCCCTCCAGGGGCAGTGGGGCACGGGTTTAGGGGAAGGACAGCTGCAAGTGGATATGATGCCAGGCTCTGAGCCAGGGGCAGGATTGGAGGAGTTGGCCCCGCCACACTACACCCAATTCAGTAGCCTCTTCTGCCCTCACCCTTCTGCCCTCTGATCTCCAGGTTGGACATTGCCAAGTACATAGGAGAGAAATTTCCTAGTCAACCTCACTCCCCCACTAGCATGGGCTGGGCCAAGACATAGGAAGCACTGCTCCCTAATTTGCTTGGTCTGCAGTGAAGAACTCTGAGGTCAAGGTGGATTTTACCTGGGTACTGAGGCCCCTGGTCCCTTGGACTTATGCCACAAACTCAGTGCATACGTACCTAACATTTTCTAATGTAGATGGAGGTTTCCACTCACTACCTTGCTTGATAGGAGTAGTCCAGCCAAATAACACAGCAAAGGTGATCCCATTTTGTAGCTAAAGAAAATTAGATGTAGTGATGTGAGGTGACTTCCCAAGGCAACACAGCTCTTCAGCAGCACAACTGGTACCCAGGCACAGTGCTTTAAACCAGCCCCTGGGGGCGTGTCACTTTGTAATGTCTGTTCCCAAGCTTCCTCTATCAAAAGCCGTCATTATCCATGTAGACAACCCAACTTGCCAGATAGCTTCAGTATCGCAAATACTGATTCAAACTATGTGAATAACTACAAACCTGCCTCTTTTCTGGTGAAGCAATGATCCAACATGATTGCTGCTTAGACAATAGAAAAAAAAAGCCGCTACCCATTACATGAGAGCCTGTGGTGAAGCCAATGACAAATCATGGGACAGTCGCTCTGAGAATGAGCTTCCTCAACCTTCAGGAGACAGGACGTGCTCCCACCTGGCCTGTCCATCCAGTTTCCCTTTAGTCTGCCCTGCACCCCAAAGCTCTGCCTTCACCAGGTCACCTCCCTTGGCAATGACTTCAAGGTCATTGACAGAAATTTTTAAGTGTTTAAAATAGCTTGCCTCATGTTGTTGGTGGAGGCCAAGCTTTATTATTTATTTTTTGAAGTTTAATTTAAAAGAAATATTCACACAGAAGAGAAATGACAAGTCTTGATATTTTCAGAACCATAAGTCTCTAAATTTTGTTTAAGATCAAGAATAATTATACCCCTATAAATAGAGCAACAGCCCAGACAGGACTTGGTTTTTTCCTCCAGTTGTATTCAGATATAATTGGCATATAACATTGTATTAGTTGAGTGCATACAATATAATGATATGTATATGAACATGATTAACTCATTAAGCTTAAATAATATCTACCACCTCAAATAGTTACCGAGTTTCTTCATTTGATGAGAACTATTTTTTAAATGCATTCTATTATTATTTATTTAAACAATTTCTACATTCAATGTGGGGCTCAAACTCATGACGCTGAGATTGAGAACGGCATGCTTCGTTGACTGAGCCAGGCAGGTGCCTCTGTGATGAAAACTTTTAAGGTCTCCTTCTTAGCAACGTTCAGATGCACAATGCAGTATTGGTAACTATGGTCCCCATGGTGCACACTATAGCCCTAGGACAGGTGTATCTCACAACTGGAAGTTTGTACCTTTTGACCCCCTTCACCCACTCCCCACTGCCTCCCCTTCCACTCCAGAGAACCACCAATCTGTTTTCTGTTTCTATGAATCCAGGTTGGTTTTTTTTGCATATAAATAAGATCGCACAGCATTTCTCTGAGTGTTTCACTTAGCATAATCTCCTCAAGGTTCATCCATGTTGTCCTATGGATATATAACCAAATCTGTAGTATTTAATTAACAATAAAGTATAGTTTAAGTAATCACACAGCTGCAAAAATAATTTTAAGGGTTTTAAATGGAAGCAAAGAAAAATACAACTTTTCTCACAAATATGTCGATATCCCTTAAACAGAGTTATCTAAAAATAAAGGGAAACGGTCAACAGGGTTATAGGTAAATGGGCTGAAAAGTCATTGTACAGTTTCAAAAATGAAAATCTTTTCTTTATGAAAAGATATTCAGCCTCACTCATAATAAATATAAATCAAAATTACATGGAGATATTTTTACTATAGAACTACTGTTTTTTACGTTTTAATATTGTATTAGCTAAGGGTTGCCACAGTCTTCAGAACTAGAAAAAGGGAGTAGGTTGAGGGGTGCCAGTGCGGGGGGAAACAATTACATTCTCTGCCTTGACATGATTCTCTTGCTCCGGAACAGTACATTCAGTCATCTTCTTGTCTGGGTATAATTTGAAAAAAAAAAAAAAAAAAGGAAGAAAGAAAACAGTGGCAGTTCACATTTGTGGCGGGGGGGGGGGGGGGGACCAAGCAATCCTATTGTGTGTCTCTCTCCAGCATAATCTAGTACGTTAAAAGAAAGCTTTTTGAATTATATGACCATGTACCTAATTCCCAGCATGACATTCTCTCTCTTCAGGATATCTTAGATTGGTAAAAATCACAAAGTGATTTTTAATCAACCCAGTCGAGACAAGAGTTTAAAACAAAGCAAGTTATCAATTAGACACGAGCACTGTGTGAGGTGGCCGCTTGGGGGAGAAGGGCTGAACGGTGGAGGAGGCGGAGCTAAGGGCAAGACAAGATGCTGGCAATTATTTTGGTTCACAGGTGATGGGGAAAAATGTCTCCAAGATATTTATTTTTAAAGTCTTCTTGCAGCTCTTTTCATAAGCTTTTCATATTGAATGATATAATGAGAGGGCTCAATTCCAAATATTATGACATTTGATGCAGTCATTACTTAAAATACTTCTAAAATGCCAAAAAGAGCATAACGCTAATGAGAAAAAGGCAATTTTGCCTAGTCTAGACAAAGTTGGAATAAAAAAGAAAATCTCCAATCTGATAGAATTAATATACCTAATGCAGAGACAGTACCTGGAAGGGTATACATCTGGAAGAGGAAAGTAATGTCTTGATTTTCTATGAATTACAAAGAGAATAAAACCCATAAAAGGCAAGACATATTTTCAGTGTAGTTAGCTAACTTCATTTTGCTAGGTTTTGTACAAGAGGAGGTACACACTTTAAATATGCTGTTAGTTAAAACTCTTAGCCTTAAAAACACCAACCCATACATTTTTAGGGCTATAGTCAACAATTCGAGGGTCTTCAACAAAAGTTACACTCCTGAAAAATATTATGTATAGCTTTAGAATAAAGTGTCATTTCGTTTCCTCTGCCATTTGTTAGTTTCAATACTTTGTGTGACTATGGTCTGACATGCAGACGGGGAAATAGCCATCAACATGGCAGCCTCAGTAGGTTGGGTTCAGGACACCTTTTATATCATTTCCAGAGGTGTAGACAGTGCTGAAGGGATTTATGAGCTCCGGAATCCCTCCCCCATGCACGCCAAAAAGGGACTCTTTAGTGTCCATTCTTGGTTTCCTTATGAAGGAGCCTATTCAATATATGAGGTTCCTTTTGGGGGGAAAATATTCCCTCAAAATTTACATTTGCTTGAAAAATACGTTTTTTCCAGAACAACTCGAAGGCAAAACACAATGGTAGGAGTTGATAGAAGAGTAGTAGTTTGAAGTTGAAAGGAGAAAAATGAGTGGCAGACTAGAAATGGTCGATTTCCAATACATCCCTGCTGATGAGGGCGCTGAGATAGGGGATAAAGCTAATGAGGTGGCCTGCTGTGTCCAGGCACCGCGCCACTGGGAGCGGACCTACAACCGAGTCATCTTGGTGATTATGAAACATCCCTTTTCACGGATCCTGGTTTATGCATGTCCAAAGTAACTCGAACATGTTTCTTATTAAAACTTTCAAATGACTCTGCACACCAAAGCTGGGGCTGCAGTTAAAAGAGAGGTCCCTGTCCTCACGTGGTGCAGAACTCAGGGTGTAAAGAGAATAGATACTGCACGGCAGACTTTGATAGGCGAAAACAGAAGGGGAGGGACATACCACATATTACAAGACTCAAAGGAGAGCCCTGAAAGAGGAGCCAGACCTGCCTGGGAAAATCTGGCAAAGCTTTCCAAAGGAAAGGAACTCTGCTTGTTGATGCATCCAATATGCATGGATTGTCCACAGCATGCACCGTTATCTGCACTGTGCCAGGACCAAGTGTGATGCCAGGAGTGACGTGAAGGAGAGAGATGCATAAGAACAGTAACGTTACCATGTGGTAAGGGAAATGATATGGATATGAGCAGGTGGATTTTTTAAGCCACACGAGGCTTGCCTTGTCTGGCCCCAGGTGGAAGGGGAGTTCGTAATGGCTTTCCCAAGAGGAATATTAGAGCTGGGCACAAAACAATGTGCCATGGGGTGGAGGGCAGGGAAGACAGAAAAGGGCCAATGCATAGAGCATGTCCTGAACAGAGCCACAAAGGAAGTAAACCGGTGTTGAGAAGTGGTGAGAGGAAGAGTGAGACTTGGGTGATTGGGTGATTAAAGACACAGAAATGAGAAAGTGTCAATGAGTTGAATGGATGCTAAATGAGAAGCTGTGCGTGCTGGGGCAGAGGGTGACAGTGTGTCATGGGGGAGATGAGTGAGCAGGGAGGTGTGTTCCAGAGAAGGGGTGGTAGGAAAGTGAGAGCCTTGAAAGTTGCATGAGAAAGTCTGGTCTTATTTTCTATTGCCTGGGTGGCCACATGATCAGCGCTGCCATTTAGAGTGGGATCTTTTCACAGAGTGAAGGGTGATAGGAAAAGGAACAAGGTCAAAAGACAGCTTGGCGAGGGGGAAGCTGGTAAAATACTAGCCCAGTTTGGGTGAGTGGTGGTCTCGGGCCATTCTAGGCTGCAGTCAAGGAGTGGGATACTCGAAAGATCTGCTCGTGCATGTGGGGGGAGGGAAGAATCCATGGTGCCTGGGATTTCCAGCCCGTGTGTCTGACATGACTGCCGTGAGGAGGAGATCTGCAGGAGAAGATGGAGATTCTGCTTGCGCATGTAAACCGTAGTGCGTACGGAATGCAGAAGGGTAGTCAGACTGCAAAATGGGAGAACTCTGTGCAAAGGTTGAGCTTAAATCATGGGAAGGAATGAAGCTGCCATTGAATCACCTCTCCGAAGTCCTGGCTCTTGGCTTCTTTCTATTCCAGTTGGATGGTCCCTTGCATCCAATCGCCCTCCAAGTTCTAGCAGTCCTACCTCGTCAATTATGAAACTTTTTTACCATTTTTTCTTTGAGCCGTGTGTGGATAATGAACACGTGAAATGTGGTTAGTCTGAATTAAGATGTACCATAAGTACAAAAATTTGCACTCTACATAAAAGTGAGTGTTACGTAGCTCAATAGTATTTAATATGATCATATGTTGAAGTGATCATTTGGATGTATTGAGTTAAATAAAATATATTATTAAATTAATTTTCCCTGTTTACCTTAAGAACTAGAAAATTTTTAAATACAGACGTGGCTTGTTATATTTATATTGGAGAACGCTTTCTAAAGCATTATTTTGACATAGTGGTATGAAATGGCTTAAACGTCGGATAGAAACTATTCAGACAGCTTACTAGAAACTAGAACATTTATAATCACATCTCTTTGAGCACTGTGACTCCTTACCTCCTTCCACTGATCTATGTTACTCTGGTATGTAAACTGCACCCGAATGAAGTGTGTGGACTTTGATAACATCACCCAAACAGTTCCCTAGTAAAGGTATCAACTGTCTGCATCTTCTTTTCCTAGTAAGTGGTTGACACATTGTCAGGCAGCAGCATGCTAGTAAACTACCTCTCAGAAACAAAACAAAACAGAATAAAACAAACACACACAGAAATACTCCCTGATTTGAGACTTTTTTCATGGTATATATGCCTCCTTTAAAGCCACTTTCATGCTACCAATATTTTATCAACTTGTTTGCAAAAGTCCTGCATATTTACCAATGGGATCTTGTGAGACAGTTTGGTCATGCTCTTCTCTTCAAGATCTTTCAAATATAAGCCATTGGTTGAGCCCAAAGGATCACTCATGATTCTAGAGCAGCACTACCCAATAGGACTTTCTGCAGTGATAGAAATGGTTTACATTTATTTATACTAGGTGGCTACCAAACACTTGATCAATAGCCAGTACAATGGAAAACAAAATTTTAATTTAATTTAATTTAACTTTAATTAATTTAAATGTAAGTGGCCACATGTGGCTAGTGGCTGCTGTATTGAACAGCTCAGGTCTGGAGATGCACAAGGCAGATGGAAAGTTCTGATTTTTTTTTAATGCAAGAAAAATGGTATTGCAAATAACCATGCTATAAGCTTTCAACATATAAGATTTCATTTTTCAATTATACTTCAATTAACTTGGGAAAAACGAACAAGAAACCTGCACAATCCCAGTTTCTAACTTGCGCCACCAGGGCTGGGGAGAAGGGGTTGGGAATGAACAGCTTTGCTCTTATCCAAAGCATATTGATCTTTCCTCCTGGGGGAAAAAAGAACACAGAAACTGCTCTCAGTATTTTTTGTCACTATATATTTTTTTTCATAAAACTCTGGTGAATTGTCCCTTCATTTCAACTCAGAATTTGTGAAGGTGATCCCTGCAACCGTCCATATTATAAAAACCACACAATTTTAAGGTTATTAAATAAGAGCTACTAAGATTTCCATAAGGACTACTCCATGGTCACTTACGAAGTTCTTTGAGCACCAAGGGAGAAGTCAGTTATTACATAATAATCATCTTGGTTCTTTAGAAAACATTAGACTGCTGGTTTGGGCCCAATGAAGAGAACCACGTGGAATTTCCTGCTCTATATTCAGGTTAAGAACCTTCATCAGACAATCCCTATAGGCGATGAGGTTGAGCAGCAAAAAAGAAAATCTCATGCCTTATTAAAAGAAGCATTTGACAAAAGCCAGAGTCATTCTATTTGTCTTAATCATGTAAGATTCATTGACTTCATTTCCATTGTTTCAGATTCCAGATGAACTCATTACCTTGTTGATTAACCAAAAAGTCACTGGTCAAACAAACAAATAAGCTAGCAAACAAATGACAGGATCAGGCTTATAAATATAGAGAACAGAACTGGTGGTTGTCAGAGGGATCAGGGGTGCAGGGACGGGCAAAATGGGTAACGGGGAGTGGATGTACAGGCTTTCAGTCATGGAATGACTAAGTCGGGGAGATGGAGGGTACAGCCCAGGGAGTGCATCAGTGGTACTGTAATGGTGTGTACAGACAGATGGCTGCTGCACTTGAGCACAGCATAATGTATATAAACTTATTGAATCACTAGGTTGTATGCCTGAAAGTTATTTAGCATTGTGTGTCAACCATACTTCAGGTAAAAAATAAATTAACTTCAGGGCACCTGGGTGGCTCAGGCTGTTAAGCATCTGGCTCTTGGTTTCGGCTCAGGTCATGATCTCACAGTTCATGGGTTTGAGCCCCATGTCTGGCCCCACGTTGGGCTCTGCGCTGATAGTATGAGCCTACTTGGGATTCTCTCTCTCTCTCTCTCTCTCTCTCTGCCCCTTCCCTGCTCTCTCTCAAAATAAATAAATAGACAAAATTTTTCTTAAATAAATTAATTTTTAAAAGTTATTGATCAGGGCACCTGGTAGCTCAGTCAGTTAAGCGTCGGACTTGAGCCCTGTGCGGGACTCTGTGCTGATAGCTAGGAGCCTGGAAACTGCTTCAGATTCTGTGTCTCCCTCTCTCTCTGGTTCTCCCCTGCTCATGCTCTCTCTATCTCTCTCAAAATGAATAAATAAAAATAAGTAAAGATAGCTGACTATCTAAATCAATTTTAGTTTTTAAAGTTCATTTTACTGCACTTCAAAAACCTAATACTGGGGCGCCTGGGAGGCTCAGTGGGTTAAGTGTCCGACTTCAGCTCAGGTCATGATCTTGCAGTTCATGGGTTCGAGCCCCACATCAGGCTCTGCGCTGACTGCTAGCTCAGAGCCTGGATCCTGTCTTCAGATCCTGTGATTCCTTCTCTCTCTGACCCTCCTCTGCTCAAGCTGTCTCTCTCTCCCAAAAATGAATAAAAACATTAAAAAAATATTTAAAAAACCCTAATACTTATGGATTGATTATTGTTTGTAAGTTCATCCAGTATAATAATTTCTTAATAGTTTCATTAATCCCCAATTGGCAAAAATATATATTTATAGATCGGTGGAACTTTAGATTGAATTAACAATACTGAATATGCATATACTTAAAGATTTTCAAAACAGTTGTGATATTATAATTTTTCTTATATTCTGAAAAAGGATATTTACAAAACCAAATCTCAGATTTAAACACTGGAGAATTCTGATTATTTCTGCTTCCGAACTTCCACATACTACCGGAATAGAAAGGCAGAATATACACTAATTTAAAGTTGACCTCAAAAGGCAACCCCAGTAATTCCAAAAATAAGCATACACAAGAATTGCATTTGTTTAAGGGCATCTGGGTTGTACAGTTGATTAAGCACTTAACTTTGGTTCCAGGTCATCATGTGATGGTTCCTAGGTTCGAGCCCTACATCAGGCTCTGTGCTCACAGCTTGGAGCCTGAAGCCTGCTTTGAATTCTGTGTCTCCCTCTCTCTCTGCCCCTCCCCTACTTGTGCTCTGTCTCTGTCTCTGAAAAATAAATAAACATTAAAAGTTTTTAAATAAAAAAATTTAAAAAACAAAAAGAATTTCATTTGTTTAATGAAATGCAGATTTCAGGTTTTAGGGTCCAGTAGTCTGTATTTGAACAGGTACCTTCAAGTGTCTCTTGGTCAAGTTGTTGAAAATCCTTTGAAATCTGAGAATCTTGCAAACTACCTTTCCTATTACCAATAGCTTTTTATCTGTCTACTCAAAGAGTACATTTGTACATTTGATTGCTTAACTTCTAAGCCCAAGCATCGCTCCATAAACAGTATTTAATAGACTTCACAATGCAGATAATCCTGGACAGTTATTACTTGGTAATGTAAGATAAATGTGGGTCTTCCATGTCCAGAAATTGCAAGAATTTGTTTACTTGAGAAAAAGAAGTCAATGATCTGTGAAGACCCTAATTGCTAGTCAATGCAAGAAGGATAGGACAAAGTTATAAATCCAGGAAGTATTTCATTCTTTCCATCACTTCTATTTCTCACTATGGGTAAGAACTCTGCGGCTAAAGAGATGAGCTTAAAAAGTGTCTGTGTCTCCGGTAACTATGTGTGAATAGAACTAAAATAATACATCTCACCATTAAAACCTAAGATGTCCAGGAGCGCAAATCTCTGGTCACCAGGGGAGTGTTCTTCTACAGATGATTTTCCCAGGTGTTATAGGACTAATCTGAGTTAAAAATATAATTTAATTTAAAACAATGATTTGGAATCATGAAGACAGCCTCTGTGGGGCAAGAGAATTTAAGGTTAAACATGTTTGGTAGAGAAAAATACATGTTTGCTAGAGAAAGGAGAAGACTCTAGAAGGGACAGTCAAGTATTAACAGACTCTATTATTTCTCAACATTATTTCTCAATATATATGTCAACTCTATCTTGACCATATCTGTAAATTAAGTATGACTTCTTCATGAATCAGGATTGTTCTCAAATGTTCATAGATGATACTGGATTAATAAGCAAGGACTGTACCACTTGCTCTGTGCTCCATTTCCTGAAATTTTCAGCGCCATGTCTTTGAGATTCAAGCACCTGTAACAGATGAAGTGGACAATGCTGTATCTGCTCACATCAACCCACATCCATGATGTTTGTTCCCATAAGCCTGGGGAGTGCTCCTTGATTTTAAGCTCAGGTGGATTCCAAATGAATCTTTCCCTTAAAAATGTGCAAGAAATGAGAGGAAATGTAAAGCAGAAAGCATGAGCGCAAGTCTCATGATACAAGGACCAAGGACTGAACACTAGAAAGTCTAAACAAACTCGTGTTGGATCATTACCTTCATCCCTATGGCAACCGTTTACCCAGATCCCTTCCATGCTTGTATTGCTTTTATTGCTGAGAGGATTTGAAATTTGAGCATTCTTAGATATTTAAACTTTTCTGGATAGTTGTATCTTGTTGTCAATTTATTTTAACTTTTTTCTTTAAGAACTATTTGTTAAAGGGCATGACTTATCCCTAAAATTAACTTTCATAAATGTTCAGCAGGGGAAAAACCCTACCATTTCACTTAGAAACACTTTGTGCTTATGAAACAGTATTATCAAGTTTATTAGCTTTTATACAACTTGCTGCCTTGGTATCCAAGGCAACCTACTTGGAGTTAGTATTTTAAAACCGTCCAAGGAAATGTGGTGCCATTGGCCGCTCGATCCACTTGCTCTCCTACAAAATATTTGTGCAGACATCAAGAAATTCCAAGTTTTTCCCACGGCTTTCTCTCCCCACCAAAAACACAATCTAGACTTTAATCCTCTCCTGATTAGAATTCCCAGCCTAAAGACTTTTGGTTTAACTGTGAAGTTTTAACTGTTAGGAAAAAAGAGTTGAAAGACAGTGAGTCTTGACAACATACTGAAAACTCTGATATTGTTCAATTTTTTTTAATTTATTTATTTTCAAGAAAGAGAGAGAATAAGTAGGGTAGGGGCAGAGAGAAAGGAAGACACAGAATCCAAAGTAGGCTTCAGGCTCTGAGCTGTTAGCACAGGGCCCAGTGCAGGGCTCAAACCCATGAATCATGAGATGATGACCTGAGCTAAAATTGAATGCTTAACTGACTCAGCCACCCAGGTGCCCCTGGTGTGGCTCAATTTTTAAAGCACAGAGAGCTTGATTATTCTTAAGATCAAGTGAATCTTCCTTCCACTTATTGGTCAATTCAGTGAGCAAAGGATAAATGAAAATAAAGTTTGTTAATATACCCAAACCAATTAGCTATCTACTAACTACTTACTGGCCTATGAAAGACTGCTCAGTTCCATTCAAAGAACCAATCCACTGTGAATATAATCTGTTTCCACTAATAATCTGTCATTAAATCTTTAGAACATAAACATTTTGGTGAGCTATAATTTCATCAGAAACTATTAAGAATTCTGTTAAAGGTTTTGGGCTTATGGCTTTGAACACTAACATTTATCACTATATGAGAAAGTTTAGTTACAAAGGACTCTTCCAAAAAAGCATAAATTGCTTCAGATTTCTGGTCCAAAACATATGGAGCTTAGAAGTGTCATCCATTTAGCAATAAGCAAAAAGTTAAACTGAAAAATAAACTTATGAGGTCCCTCAGAAAGGTGAGTTCACATGGTAGAACTCATGCTGCCCTAAAAATTGGAAAGACAGAGAGGCAGATACGGAAAATCACAATTTATCAGAGCAGAAACTTACAAAGAGAAACCTGTGTGGGAACACGTTTCAGGGTAGGCAGACCTCAACTCTCATGGATGAATTGCTGGAGGCTTAGTATGGACAAGCCCAGAAGTCCTAGGTTCCAGTCATGGTAAAGGGAAGCCGATACTTTTGTGAGTTTTACCTCCACGAACTCTGCCAGGTTTTCACAGTGAAAATCTGAGAAAAAAAACCTCATCCACATTGCAAAAGGCAATAAATTTACAGCAGTAAATCCATGTGCACCTTCCAACAAAACCTTTCAAAAGGCATACTAAAAGCCAAGACATAGTTTGAGGAAATTCAAAAGCCTCAGGACCAAAGTCAGTTACAGCAGGCATGTTGAAATTATCAGACTGAAAACATTTTTAAACCTACGATTGCAATGCTAAGGACATTAATAGGAGAGCAGACAACATGAAGGAACAGATGGATCATCTAAGTAGAGATGGAAGTTCTATGAAAGATAAGTAAAAAAATACTAGAGATCAAAAACACTATATCAAAAATGAAGCTAGGCTGGACTTAGCTAAGGAAAGGATCACTAAGCATAAAGTATATCAATAGAAACTTTCAAAACTAAAAAGCAAAGAGAAAAGAGACTGAAAAATGTAAAGCAAAAAATCCAAGAGCTGTGAGACAACAAAAAAATGACAATATATCTCTAGTGGGAATATGAGGAGAAGAAAGAGAGGAAAGAGCAGAATAAATAATTGAAGCAATAACAACCAAGAATCAATGCTAGACACCAAACTGTGCGTCCAAGAAGCTCATAGAACACCAAACAGAATAAATGCCAAAACAAACAAATAAACAAACAAACAAGCTACACTTAAACATGCCATACTCAAACCTCAGAAAATCAAAGGAAAAGAAAAAAATCCTGAAAGAAATCAATGGAAAAACACACTTTATCTCCAGAAGAGCAAAAGTAATTATTACTTCTAACTTCTCCCCAGAAACCATTCAAGCAAGAAAAGGGTAGAACAAAATATTTAAAGTATTGAGAGAAAACATCTACCAACCTAGAATTCTATACCCTGAATAATTACCCTTCGAAAGTGAAGAATACTTTCTGAGAAAGTAAAAATTGAAAAAGTTTGAGGGACTCCTAGGTGGCTCAGTCAGTTAAGCCTTCAACTTCAACTCAGGTCATGATCTCCCAGTTCATGAGTTTGACACTTGCCTCGGGCTGTGTGCTGACAGTTCAGAGCCTGGCACCTGCTTTCTATTCTGTGTCTCCCCCTCTGTCTGTCCCTCCCCTACCAACACTCTGTCTCTCTCTCTCAAAAATAAATAAATACTGAAAAAAAGAAAAGAAAAAGTTTGATGCCAGCAGACCTGCCTTGCATGAAATGTTAAAAGTGTTTTTAGAAATAAGGAAATTATAAGGAAAATATAATACATTAAAAATATTAAGAAGAAAAATACAATATAAATTTACAAAAGAGAAATTCAGATCTACATGTAGAAAGGCAAGATCCTCAGAAAGAGGATAAGTAAAGGTAAGTAAAAGCTTTAATTTTTCTTTTTCACAATTGATCTGACAGTTTACAGTTTATTCAAAATAGTAATAGTAACAACATATTTGATTATATGAAATTATCACGTGGGATTTATCTCAGGCATGCAAGGCTGGGATACTGAAAATCAATTAATTTAATCCATCACATCAGCAGGCGAAAAAGAAAAACTACATGATCACAAGTGCAGATGCAAAATTAAAAAGAAACAAATCCCGAACCCATTCATGATAAAAATTTTCATCAAAATAGCAATAGAAAGGAATGGTCTCAACTTGATAAATAATATCAAGAAAAAAACCTACAATTAGCATCCTACAAAATGGTGGAAGACTTGAAGCTTCCCCCCTGAAAACAGATTCAAGGCAAAGATTTCACCTCTCACCACTATTTTTCAACACCATGTAGAAGCAATAGCTAATGTCATAGAAGAGAAAAGGAAATAAAATGTATACAAACTGGGAAGGGAGAAATAAAACTGTCTTCGTTCACTGATGACATAATTGTCTATGTAGCAGATCTAAAAGAATCAACAAAATAATTCTGAAGCCAATAAGTGATTGTAACAAGGCTGCAGGATACAAAGTTAATATATGAAAGTTAATCAGTTTCCTATATGCCAGCAAGTGGAATTTAAAGTTAATAGCATGTTCATGTTTATATTAGTACCTTCCAAAATAAAATATTTAGATATAAATCTAACTAAATGCATATAAAATCTATGAGGAAAACTGCAAAAGAAGATCTAAATCAATGGAGAGGTATTTCACTCTCACAAACAGGAAGCTCAGTGTTTTCAAGCTGCTAGTTCTTCCCCTGTTGGTCTATAGATACAATGCAATCCCAATCATAATCCCAGTGAGTTATTTGGTGGCTATCAACCAATGGCTTCTAAAGTTACTATGGAGAGGCAAAAGACCCAGAAGAGCCTACAATATATTGAAGGTGAGAATAGAGAATAGAGAAATAGATCAATGGAACAGAATAGAAAGCCCAGAAATGGACAAATATCTGGTCAACTGATTTTGGACAAATGAACAAAGGCAACAAAGGGAGATAATAATGCTGAGACAAGTGAATCTGCATGCAAATAATAATAATAAATTATAGACACACAACTTACCCTCTTCACAAAAATGAACTTAAAATAAGCCACAAATCTAAATGTAACTTGCAAAACTATAAAACTCTTGAAAGATAACATAGAAGAAAATGTAGATGACCTTGGGGATGGCAATGACTTTTTAGACACAGAAAGAACAGTTATATCCCTGAAAGAAATAATTGATAAATTGGACTATATTAAAGTTCAAACAATTACTGTTCTGTAAGAGACCATGTCAAGAGAATGAGAAGAAAAGCCACAGACTGGGAGAGAAGATTTGCAAAAGATATATCTAATAAAGGACTGTTAACCAAATGTACAACGAACTCTTAAAACTCAGCAATGAGAAAATAAACAACTCAATTAAAAGTGGGGCAAAGACTTTTAACAGACACTGCACAAAATAACATATACAGATGGCAATAAGCATATAAAAATATGCTCTGCATCATATGCCATCAGGGAACTGCAAATGGAAATAACAATGAGAAACCACTACGCACCCATCGCAATGGCTAAAATCTCAAACACTGATAACGGTGCATGTTGGTGAGGGTGTCGAGCAAGCCTCATTCAGTGCTGGAGGGCGTGCAAAATGGTACTGTCACTTCGGAAGACAGTTGGGAAGTTACTTACAAAACTAAACCTACTCTTCCCATATGTTCCCGCATTTGCACTCTTGGTTTTCACCCAAATGAATTGAAAACTTCTGTCTCCACAAAAACCTGCTCATAGATGTTTATAGCAGCTTTATTTGTAATTGCCAAAACTTGGCAGCCACTGAGAGGTCCTTTGCTAAGTGAATGGATAATTCACTGTGGTACGTCTAGACAATGGAATATTATTCAGTGCATAAAAGAAATGAGCTATCAAGCCATGAAAAGACACGGAGGAAATGGAAATGCATATTACTAAATGAAAAGCCAATCTGAAACAGCTATATACCATATGATTCCAAGTATATAACATTCTTGCAAAGGAAAAACTACAGAGATGGTTAAAAGAGCACCGGCTGCCAGGAACTGGGCCAAGGGGAGGTGGGGGAGGAGTGAACAGGCAGAGCACAGAGCGTGTTTAGGACCGTTTCACCGTGGATACAATGATTGGATGGTGGATTCAGGCCATTATGTTTGTCCAAACCTATAGAATGCACAAGAGTGATCCCTGATGTAAACGATGGACTCTGGAGGTTGTGACATCATTGTAGGTTTGCTTAATTGTAACAAATGTCCTACAGTGGTGTGGGGTGTCTATACTGGGAATATTGTGCATGTAGGAAAGAGGGAGTAAAGAGAATTCTCTGTACTTTCCACTTAGTTTGGCTGTGAACCTAAAACTGCTTTAAAAAATAAAGGTAATAAATGTAAAAAAATGAACCCTTTCATAAACATGAACCTATTTGGACCCATTAAAGGATGATTAGGTACATACTTTACATAGCCATTGAAGGCAAGTTTTTTTTACCTTTAAAAAAATTTTTAATTCCAATATAGTTAACATACAGCATAAGATTAGTTTCAGGTGTACACTATAGTGATTCAACCTGATGGTTACATCACCCAGGGCTCATGACAAGTGCACACTTTAATCCCCATCATGTATGTCACCCATCTGCCCACCCGCCTCCCCTCTGGGAACCATTAGTTTGTTTTCTATAGTTAAATCTGTTTCTTGGTTTGTCTTCCTCTCTCTCTCTCTCTCTCTCTCTGTCTCTTTCCCCTTTGGTTCATTTGTTTTATTTCTTAAATTCCACATATGATCAAATCATATGGTATTTGTTTTTCTCTGACTGGCTTATTTTGTTTAGGATTATATTCTCTAGCTCTATGTAGGTTGTTAAAAATAGCAAGATTTCATTCTTTTTATGTCTTAATAATATTTCAGTGTGTGGGGGGGGTATATGTGTGTGTGTGTGTACCACATCTTTTTTTTCCATTCATTATTCTTTGGACATGGGTTAATTCCATAACTTGGTTTTTGTACATTAATGCTGCAATAACATAGGGGTGTGCGTACTCCTTTGAATTAGTGTTTTGTACTCTTTGGATAAATGCCTATTTGTGTGATTACTGGATTGTAGGGTAGTTCTATTTTTAACTTTGTGGGGACCATCCAGACTTTTTTCCATAGTGGCTGTACCAGTTTGCATTCCCACCAACAGTGAATGACTGTTACTTTTTCTCCACAGCCTCACCAACCCTCGCTTCTTGTGTTTTGAATTTTAGTCACTCTGACAGATGTAAAGAGATCCCATTGTAGTTCTGATTTGCATTTCCCTGATGATGAGTGATGGGCAGTGAGCATCTTTTCCTGTGCCTGGTGGCCATGTGAATATCTTCTTTGGAGAAATGAGCGTTCATACCTTCTGGCTATTTCTTTAAGTCTATGTATTTATTTTGAGAGAAAGAGAAAGAGAGAAAGCACTGAGAAGGGTTGGGGCATAGAGAGAGAGAATCCCAAGCAGGCTCCATGCTATCAGCACAGAGCCTGACATAGGACTCGATCTCATGGCTCAGACTCACAAACCATGAGACCATGACCTGAGCAGAAACCAAGACTCAAATGCTTAACTAACGGAGCCACCCAGGTGGCCAATTTTTAATTGGATTATTTGGTTTTGGTCGTTGAGTTGTATCAGTTCTTTATATTTTTTGGATACTAACGCTTTATTGGAAAGTCATTTTCTCCCATTCAATAGACTGTCTTTTAACTTATTGATTATTTCCTTTACTGTACAGAAGCATTTTATTTTGAGGTAGTCCCAATAGTTTATTTTTGCTTTTATTTCCCTTACTTCAGGAGGCTTATCTAGAAAAACATTGCTATGGCCAATGTTAGAGGCATTACTGCCTGATCTCTCTTCTAAAGTTTTTGTGGTTTTAGATGGAAAATTTTAAAAAGCATTTTTGTAGTTTGTGAATTTTCATTTTTTAAAAATTTTTTAATGTTTATTTATTTTTGAGAGGCAGAGAGAGACAGAGCGCAAGCAGGTGAGGGGCAGAGAGAGAAGGAGACACAGAATCAGAAGCAGGCTCCGGGCTCTGAGCTGTCAGCACAGAGACCATTGTGGATCTTGAACCCACGGACCCTGAGATTGTGATCTGAGCCAAAGTCAGACACTCAACTGACCCAGCCACCCATGCACCCCAGTATTTTGTGAATTTTCTGAAATGACAATGTATCATTTTCACAGTGAAAAAAAGTTCCACTAGAAGTCCCCCCCTAGTTTCAAGATAAGCCTCACAGAGTCAATCTAAAACATCATAGATTGTGGTTATTCTTTATCCTATCATCTTGTTTAAGTCTTCCTCATAGTACGTATTATCAAAAAAGCATTTTGTGTATTAACTTGCTAATTATTTGTGTCTCCTATCTTTATTAGAATGTAAATTCTATGAGAAAAAATACCTCTCTTATTCAATGTGTTTCCATATGCTAGACTACAGATGAAAACAGAATAGGCATATGGTAACCATTTATTGAAAAAAATAAATGGATTGACTGCTCATTTAGCACATCCTTTCATAAATATATCTATACATACTGTCCATTTCACAATCCTGCCCCCTTAATGTAAGTCCCTGAGGGCAAGGACTATGTCATGTTGGTCAAGTGCTATGCCTGAGCCACTATGGACACTTAATAAGCTGTTGTTCTGAAGGAAGGAATGAGGGAAGGAAGGAAGGGAGGGAAGGAGGGAGGGAGGAAGGAAGGAAGGTGCTTAAAGTCTGAATGCTAATGCCCATGCTTTTCTCCCTACACCATTATGCCTGAATTCATCGTTTGAGAAGCTAATAAGAATTCTAAGGTTAAAGAAAGCTCTCTACTTTTGAAATCATTGTTGTACTATATATATGCTAACTAACTTGGATGTAAATTTTTAAAAATTAATATAAAAAAAGAAAGTCCTCCTGTCAAACTAACTTCATAAACCTTGGTTTGAACGAGGTTAAGATTGTATTTGGTACAGTCCCTTGGAAGTCTTTATTGTAAAGCAATATTGTAACTAATCAGAAGGGGGTACAAAGTGTCAAGTAGTTCATCCTCTGGACACGTCCTTTGTAACAGGAAGACTTTAGATTATGGAACAGGCAGCCTGTCTCACTATGAAATTAGTTGCATTTATTCATTATGTTAATCACGAATTCTTATTGAGTGTTTAATGATCACATTGAATTTTTGGAGATGTCTTTATATCAGCTAGGAGCGAACTTATTAGCCACATTCTTCAGTCTCCATTATGACGTTTGTCACATAGCAAGCCATGCAAACTTCTGGTCCTGGGGTACATGCCTTCCCAAGCTCCCACTGGCTGCACCAGGACCTCCAGATCCCCTGTGCCTCTTTAGCCGGCGGTGAGTGTGGCAACGGTCCAGGGTCTGCCATTAGTCTGCCGTTAGACTCAGACCTCAGTTTCTTATTTGCAAAATGTAATGAAGAGTAATTACCTATGTGTGCTGTGAGGAGTAAATTGATGCAATGATAACAGTACCTATTTATACTAGAAAAAGTGATTTTCCTCCTGTTCAGTTTCAATTGGGCAATTTATATAAAGGCACAGAGGTAAGACCAGGTTTAAATAGGAGCCTCTACAAAAAGATTTACCAACAACCAATCCTAGTTCTACACGGTCTTCTTCTCATGTTCTTACCAATTTCATGATAATGAACATCTAGCCTTCAGTTCAGAAACTGGCTCAAAAGCTCCCAAGTGAGTGTCCAGCCAGTTTCAAAGTGGGAATACCCAATCAATGGTCTTCAGACTCCTGAACTATTACTGTGTCTAGGTGCAGCCTGGGAGGCAAAAGTTGGAGAAGAAAGAGAAAAAAGAAAAGAAAGAAAAAAAATTACAGCCTAGTATCTATGATAAACATAGATGCAAACATCCTCAGCAAAATATGAGCAAACTGAATCCAACAATACATAAAAAGGATCACACACCATGATCAAGTGGGATTTATTCCAGGAATGTAAGGATGATGTAACATCCACAAAACAATCCATGCGATATACGTGAATGAAGCGAAGGTAAAAATCATGTGATCATCTCAATAGATGGAGAGAAAGCATTTGACAAAATTCAATATCCATTTATAATAGAAATGCAGTAAAATGGGCCTAGAGGGAATGTACCTCAACATAATAAAGTCCGTAGATGACAAACCCACACCTAGTATCATACTCAAGAGTGAAAAGCTGAAATTGGTTTTTCTAAGGAATGATTAGGGACAAAACAAGGATGTCACTGTCTTATTTTTATTCAGCATAGTACTGGAAGTGTTAGCTACAGAAATTAGGCAAGAAAAAGAAATAAAATTATACATATTTGAAAGAAGGAAGAAAAACTGTCACTATTTGCAGATGATAATGATATTGTATATTCAAAACTCTAGACTCCTCCAAAAAACCATAAGGACTAATAAATGAATCCACTGAAGTTTCAGGATACAAAATTTATAGACAAAAATTGTTTTGTTTCTATAGCTAATGATGAACTATAAGAAAGAGAAATCGGGCCATGTGGGTGGTTCAGTCAGTTAAGCATCTAACTGCGGCTCAGGTCATGATGTCGCAGTTTGTGGGTTTGAGCCCTACCCCGGGCTCTGTGCTGACAGCTCAGAGCCTCAGGCCTGCTTTTGGATTCTCTTGTCTCCGTCTCTCTCTGCTCCTCCCCCACTTGCACTCTGTCTGTCTCTCTCTTAAAAATAAATAAACATTAAAAAGTAAAAAAGAAAGAGGAATCAAGAAAACAGTCTCATTTGCAATCACAACAAAAAGAATAAGTACTTCAGAAACTTAATCAAAGATGTGAGAGACCTATACACTGAAAACAATAAAACAATGATGAAAGAATCTGAAGTAGAAACCAATAAATGGGATGGTATCCCATAACTATGGATTAAATAAATTAATATCGTTAAGGTGTCCATACTTCTCAAGGCAATATATAGATTCAATGCATTCCTTATCAAAACTCTAAGGATATTTTTCACAGACAAGAACAAATCTAAAATGTGTATGAGACCACAAAAGACCCCAAATAGCCAATACAATCTTAAGAAGAACAAAGCTGGAGGTATCGTGCTCCCTGATTTCAAACTACCCTACAAAGTTTGAACAATCAAAACAGTATGAAATTGCCATACAAACAGACACACTGATCAACAGTGTCAATTGGTTTTTGACAAAGGAGGCAAAAATGTACCCTTGGGAAAGGACAGTCTCTTCAATAAATGATGTTAGGAAAACTGGACAGCTACCCTCCAAAAAACCAAAACTGTACCACTATCTTACACCATACACAAAAGTTAATTCAAAATGGATTAAATACTTGACTGTTAGACCTGAAATTATAACATTTCTAGAAGAAAACACAGGCAAAAGGCTTCTTGATATTGATCTTAGCACTGGTGTTTTTGGATCTGAGTTCAAAGACAAGGGAGATAAATGCAAAATAAACAAAGGAGATCTCATCTTCTGCACAGAAAAAAAATAAATCAAGAAAAGAAAATAAGAAAAAGAAAAATGAAAGATCAACAAAACAAAAAAGCAACCTATGAAATAGAAAATATGATTGCAAATCATATCTCCAATAAGAGGTTAATAACTACAATATAAAAAAAAAACTCCTAGAACTAAATTCTTTTTTAAAAAGCAAAAAATCTGATAAAAATAATGGTCAAGGATCTGAAAGTTTTTCCGAAGAAGGCATACAAATGGCCAATAATACAGGAAAATATGCTCAACATCACTAGCTATCAAGGAAATGTAAATCAAATTGGATTGTGATATCACAACACACCTGTCAAAGTGGCTAGTATCAAAATGACAAGTAGTAAATCTTGGTGAAGATGCGCTGAAAGGGGAACCCCAGTGCATTGTTGGTAGGAATGTAAATTGGTGCAGCCACTATGGGAGATAGTATGGAGTTTCCTCAAAAAATTAAAAAGAGAGCTACCATGTGATCCAGCAATTCCATTACTAGATATCTATTCAAAGAAAACAAAAACACTAATTCAAAAAGATACATGCATCCCTATGTTCACTGCAGCATATTTACCATAGCCACAATACAGAAACAACCTAAGTGTCCACTGATAGATGAATGGATACAGAAGATGTGTTATATGTATACAATGGAATTTTACTTAGCCATAAAAAAGAATGATATCTTGCCATATGTAACAGTATCGTTGGACCTTGAGAGCATTATACTAAATGAAATAAACAAGATAAAGGAAGACAAATATTATATGATCTCACTTATATGTGGAATCTAAAATGCAAAGCAAACAAACAAAACAAAACTCAGAGAATAGATTGGTGGTTTCCAAAGGGGAGGAGGATTGGGTGTGGCAAAACAGGTGAAGGGTATTAAGAAGTACAGTTATAAAATATGTAAGTCATGGGATGTGATATGAAGCAAAGGAAATATAGTAAAAAAAATACTGTAATAACTTTGTAAGGTGACAGATGGGGTGTCTTATTGGGGTGTCCATTTTGCAATGTATACAAGTGTCAAATGACTTGAATAGTTTGAATGACATAGTATGTCAAGGGGACCTCAATAAAAGATAATCAGAGACATGGAAAAAAAATTAAAAAGAAGTACCAAGTGAGAATTTCAAATCCTGATTCCATAACTTACTACAAAGCTAAGTAATCATGGCAGCATGGTCCTGGCATAAGGATGGACATATGGAAGAAAACTGAGATCCCAGGAATAAACTCTAGCATTTATGGTCAGAGATTTTTAACCAAAGTGTCAAGAAAATTCAGTGGGAGATGAACAGTTTCTTCAGCAAATGGTACTGGGACAACTGCTTCGCACTATACAAAAAAAAATTAATTCAAAAAGGATCACAAGCCTGCATGCGAGAGCTAAAAGTAGGGGGCTCCTAAAACACAAAAATACATCTTCATGGTGGTGGGCCGAGCGATTATTTCTGAGGTGTGACGCAAAAATACAAGTGATATAAGAAGAAAGTCAACAAGTAACATTTTAAAATCAGTAAGAGATGAAATGCTTTTGCACTTCAAAACACTCCATCAAGAAAGTAAAAAGACAGCTGACCACTTGGGAGAAGGATATCCCTTAAGGAATATATATTCAAAATATAGTTTTTAACAAAACTCTTGCAACTAAAGAAGGCAACCCAATTTTAAAAATAGATCTTAGAATTTGAAGAGACCAAAAAAGAAATGTCCTAACAGCTTTGGTAACTGATGCTCATTAATGACCCTCAAAATAATAGTGTTGTAGAAGGATGGGAATACAGTCAAATCTATTCTAAAGGGAGTCACAGAGGGGCGCCCTGGTGCCTCCGTCAGTTAAGCATCTGACTTTGGCTCAGGTCTTGATCTCACAGTTTGTGAGTTCCAGCCCCGCGTTGGCGTCTGGTGCTGACAGCTGGATCCTCCTTCAGATTTTGCGTCTCCCTCTCTCTCTGCCCTTCCCATGCTCATGCTCTGTCTCTGTCTCTTGATAATGAATAAAAACATTAAAAATTTAAAAATAAATAAAGGGATTCATAGAATATGAGAAATGCTGTAGCGCTATTCATTAACACATATAAAATGCTTACTACTGTACCATGAGTTCTTTGAGTATTTTGTAAAATTTAAACCATTTAATCTAGCTCCATAAGTATCATTATCATCCCAACTAGGGAAATTGAGGCACAGAGTAGTCAAGCATTTGTCCAGGGCACGAAGTATTAAATATAAAATTTTAACAACTGTTTGACATATAAATAATACATACTACGTCTTCCTAGTAAGGTTATTATGGAATTTTGCACTTGGGATTAGATGAAAATTGAACTCTGATCCAAAGTTAACATTGGAAATTGCCCCCTTTTCAAAGTAATTATGAAAATATCACCTAAGCAGATATCAAAAGGAAGGAAAAATAAAATGTAGGGTTCTGTTGACTTATTCTCAAAGCCTGGGTGACACTGGTTCTGTCTTCCCCTTATTCGGACCTGAGGACACGTTGTAGTGCTTTCTCCCTGGGAGCCTTCTTTGGCCAGTCCCCTGTGTCTCTACCAGGAGAGAACCCATAGCCATGTCGAAGTTCACCTTGTGTTTTGTGAGCTCCTCTTCTATGTGAAAGACCTCAGGGTTGGTGGTGCAACCTTGTGCTCTCTCCTACACACACGGTATCTCTACAACAGAGCACAGACACAGAAACAGGAGTGTAGACACCCGAGTATATTAACAGTTTCAACTTGCAGAATACCAAGCATCCCGTACAGCAAATACTGTGCCAAATAGTTACAACTAGGACTCATTTAATCCCCACAGCAGCCCTGCAAACCAGCTCCTGGTAAGCCTGTCTTCCAAAGGAGGAAATTGAGGCTCAATTACATTAATATCCACTCCCTAGTCAACTTGACTCCCTTGCCTGCCAACCAATGTAAAATTACTGTTCGTATCAGTAGTTGATTATATCTAGATGTAGAATTATTTTAACAGACATGAGTTCCTTATTGATTTTGTGATTGGCTAGGCTTTAAAGACATGGGCTGGACTAGTGAGACAAGACAGCAAAGAAGGTCTGTTGCATATTTTGTACCAGGAGGGACGGATGCTCTCCAGGCATGTCACCGCAGTTTTCTATGCTATGAAATATTTGTGGGAAGACCGATTAGCTAACCCACCAGTATTAATGGCTGGTAGAAAACTGTTTGCTGCTAGGACTTGGGTTGGTTAATATTTGTAAAATGAGTAAAACTAAATGATATTATTTTGAGCTTCTTGAATTAAATTCCACTAAATTTTTTTCATAAAATGAGGCATAAGAAAAGGTGACTTGCCAAAAAAGGTCCACCTGCCCCGGATGCCAGCAATGAAAAAATTAAAAGGGATGAAGGGAGTGCTATCATTCAAGTCAAAGAGAAGACTGTGTGCCTGGTTTCCATGGAGTCCGCCACCAGGATTTCGGCCTGAGGCCCTTGCCTTCCTGCAGGTTGCGGATGGACAATACAGCTATCCGCCCTTTCCTTTGAACTTGGTGCCAGTAACCACTGTTGGCTTATGCAAGAGTGAGAGGAAGTTGCACAAGGAATGGTATTTCCCTCCACGGTAATTGTTAATGTTGCCGCTGTTGTTTATAGACAGATTGTAGGAACTTGTTGAAGAGATGTATTTAACTATTTTATCCAATTAAGGACCTTTTTTTTTTTTATTAAAAGCTCTGGGAAAGCCAATTTGTGTAACATTAAGTGGTTCACAAGATTTAAGTTTCTTACAATGCAACCAGCCATCTGGACACTTTGGATCTTACACTGCAGGAAGAAACCAAGGCAAGGCTGAAGTATCATTAAAGAGAGTCTGGGTCTTTAGACATAAGTCGGACATGTGCATTGAACAGAAAGCCACTCATAGGCCACCTTTGTCTCCTCTTTACCGGAGCAGTCGTGGAGTTCAAAAAATTGCAGAGTTGTTAACAGAGATGACATCATAACTTCCAGGAAGATTCACAGATTTTTGTAAGTGGTTCAATTGCTTTTGCTGCCCCTGGAGGGCAGGACTCCAAATGTCTCCAAACTATCATTATTCACCCCTCCTGTGACTCAATGTCATCATGTCCACTCAGAAGACAAAGGGTCTCCAAGATAGTCACGATGGGTCCATTAATTCTAGATGTCTCCTAAAAGCCTGGAAATGTGATCAAAGACTGGACAATTTTTAGGAGCAATTAGCACCTAAGAATGCCTTACTGGCATTTCCTCTTTCAATCTTTGGTGATGTGGATTTGGAGTCACATATTAAATACACTCTCACATCATACCTAATCCCTGCAATTTCAAGACCAGAAATTTTAATAAATCATTGAAGTTTTAAGGACTACTTTTTAAGGGTGTTACTGCTCACTTTTGTGCAAAAAGCTATTTGACACTTTAAAGTCTGTTTTTATAATTTGGAAATAATCCATATATTGAATAATTAACAGACTGTTAATCATACCATTATGATCAATTAAACATTTGTATGTATCACATCCAGTTGGGTATCTCATTTTTAGCCCATTTTTAAAGAAAGACAAAAGTGGTCATCTCCAAAATACAGAGAGTGTCTTCTTACTCCATCTCACTCATGGTGACTCCATTGTGGTGGTAACATAACAGAGGTCACAAGTCTTTTGAAAACTTGTTCTCAGAATTCCCATCCCCTATAAAGCCATTGAATGTAGTCTACCCAGGATGCATCCCTGCTCCTTGATGTTACCAAAGTATTTGCAATTAAGAGTAGAGCTGAGGGGCGCCTGGGTGGCTCAGTCGGTTAAGCCTCCGACTTTGGCTCAGGTCAGATCTCATGTTTGTGGGTTCGAGCCCCGTATCGGACTCTGTGCTGGCAGCTGGCTCAGAGCCTGGAGCCTGCTTCCAGTTCTGTGTCTCCTTCTCTCTCTGCCCCTCTCCCTCTATGCTCTGTCTCTCTCTGTATCAAAAACAAATTAAAACATTTAAAAAATTTAAAAAAAAGAGTAGACCTGAAAATAAAACACATGCTAACCATTTGCACTCCAAAAAGGAACGGTTACTGAAGCCTTAGATTGTCGGCCAGTGCTTCACTAGCATTGACCTAGACGTGCACTTGTTCTCATGACAAGATCAAGAATTTAGAAATGAACTATGGTGTGGTTGCTATCATTGTAATCATTATTGTTTTTTTATATTCAAGAGCAATTTACATACTTTTTCTCATTTCATATCTGCCATTAGTTCAAAGAGATGGACAATAGTATTCACCTTTTATACAGAAAAACAGAAGTCTTGGAGAGAGGTTACCCAAGGCCACTTGGCCAGCAAGTTATAGAGCTGAAAAGCCATTCATTCTTACCACTGTTGCCACGAGTTTTAGGAAGAATGATAGCTCCCTTACAAAAATCAAGTGTTTGTTCATTGCTTCATTCTGCTTAGCCACCCTTCTCTACTTGCAAGATTTCTAACTGCACAGCTGATCACTGCTTGCTGACTGGAGATTCCGTGTTTTGTGACTCAGAGTTCCAGCACTCAAAAACCTTAAAAACATTTTGGAAACTTCAGGAAGGATTGTAAAAAAAAAAAAGAGTAGATTCTATAATACAGATGGCAAATACAAAAGTACCTTCACAAACCCGTACATGGGTGTAAATGGACTAATGTAGACAGAAAAGATTTTCAGAATAGATGTTCTACATTATCTCCCATGAGTGCAATTCTTATTTAAAGGTAAGTGTGGCTTCATTACCATGCTTCAGCAGAACCATTAAAGGCCCTGTTTTACACAGGGTTAGACTCAGCTCTCAATATCATGCTGGACCTTTCAGGGGAAAAAATATATGTGAAACCTCTTGGTTTAGGAAGAAAGTTAATCTTGCAAACCAGTCTACTCATCACAGAGAAAGTCTTTTAACTGAACGATCATCCCCTGACATTGTCCCCTGGCTTTCAGTTCCTACTAATAAAAGGGATTTTGAAAGCAAATCTTCATGGATGTTTTCTCTTTCTTAAAAGGACATGGTCACAAGCATGGCACACAGATGTTGAAATTCACCTGGACACCCTTTAAAAGGATATTTGGCTGAGTCAGTTGTTTGGATTGCTGTCAAAGTTACTTTTTTAATTAAAAACTTTTTTTTCATTTTTTTAAAGTGGGTTTCACACCCAGCATTGAGCCCAATGCAGAACCCACTGCAGGGCTTGAACTCACTCCCTCAGATCAAGACCTGAGCCGAGATCAAGAGCTGGATGCTCAACTTACTGAGCCACCCAAGAGCCCCCACGATGATTGTTTTTTTTCTTGATTTGACTTGTCAAAGTCAGAGATTTCACTTGGTAATTTTCACTGCATACATACACAACAGAGATACATTTGCAACCAAATTTCCCTCCTACTCACTAATTTTAAGATGCTCTTAGATACACAAATTTTTAATGCTTTACTATTTTAGTTAAATTTACCAGAGTTTTGGCCTCCAGCTAGTTGCTAATTGTTTCACTATGTTGCTACCTATTTCCTCCTTACCACTCAGAACACATCAAACTTTTTTCATAATTGAGTTTGCAAAAATTGTATCCAATGTACCACTTCTAATCTCTATTGTCTTAGAGACATATTCTACTTTATCATGCTAGTGACTTGCTTCCCTTCTGAATTAACTCTATTCTGCTCATCATGACATTGTTAATATCCCCCAGTTAAAAAAAAAAACAAAACAAAACAGGATACTCTGACCCCTCCCTGTCTTCAGAAGTGAACGCTCTAGTTCACATAAAATCTTTACTGATAGAGACAGTAAGAAAGGCTAGTGACAGTGTAGCATCTGCAGTCAGTGCTTTCTAACTAGAATGTTTTCCACGAAACATTGACTTCATAGTGTTACACGCTGGTGCTCTGGTTTTGTATAGTATTTAAAAATTGATAACACATCACATTGCAGAAAGCACAACTTCAAATTAAAAAAAGATTGCTTCAAGAATACCAATGTTCTGGGAAGATCAGGTATAAACAAGGATAGAATGTATGTCTTTGCCTCATAGGCTTTGAACAAGAAGAATGGAATTATACTTCTCAGTGGCCAGTGAGGTGCCTCTCCTGTACAAATGTGGAGTAAATACAGCACTGTGGAAACGAAAGTGAAATAAATGGTCACAGTTTGCTGAACTGTCCCTCCTGCCGGATGATTCAGTGGAACAGAACCTAAGTGGACATTTCTGACCAGAGAGCTATGAGGCTGGTAGAAATCTAATCATGTCTCCTGTCCATTCTGTTTCATGAAATTCTCAGGCTTCCTGCATTTTATACAACAAGCAGACCATGAAATAACTTGCAATCATTTGGGAGAGTTTCTGCACCCTGAGGGGGCAGCCCCGGCTTACTCACAACCCCTCTCTCTCTCTGAGTGGGTGTGGCAGTGGGGCGTCAGCAGAGAAGCTTCTGTGTGGCACCCCCCTCAGGGTTGAGGTCACCTGCATGGAGGGGCTCGTCCCTGTCAGCTGTGTCACTCACCTCAGAAGAGGATACCTTTTCTGGCCACACAGGAATCCACCAAATTTCCATATGCAGTGAAGGGTCTGCCGTGTAGACTTGGTCTCCTGTTTCCGTGATGGCTGGTGGGCACCAGGGGCACATACAGACCAACAGGATGTACCAGGAGGTTTCAGGATGGGGGCTCCGCCAAAGTCGGTAACTTTAGGCTTTTAGCCATGGGAATATTTAGCCCTGTTTTTCTTTCTGGATAAAATATTAGGCTCAGTTTAAAGCTATCCATAATTTAAGGATAAAGAAATCACAGTTGGAGAATGGTCTTTCTGGTCTGATTAACTTTAATTGTTACTCACCTAGTACTCAGTCCTTCATCTTATACTTAGAGGACCCTCCTGCATGCCAGGCAGTAGTCTAGGCCCTGAGGATTCTGTGGTGCCCAGGACAAAAATCACTGCTTTTCTGGAGTCCATATTATAGTGAGAGAGAGAGCCAATAAACGAATAAGCCAGTAAATGTGTACTATCTACAAAGAATATGCGGCAAGGTAATGGGCTTAAGAAGTGACCTTGGGCAGGAGATGAGAGGAAAGGACCACTGGAAGTGGGCAGTGAAGACATTTGTGTGCAGGCAGCATACAGCCGGCATCTGGTGAGTAAGAAGACTGCAGCCATGGGAGGACCACTTGGCAGTTCCAAGTGGGTGACTCAAAGATCCTGTAACAGGGCCAGATATATACCACGGTGTTGGCCATCTGCTCCATAAAATAGCCTGTCAGACATGCCACCACGCTGGAACACATGTATACACAATCCTGGGAAATTCTAATTCTCAAATCCACAGGAGACACAAACTGCCTGAATCCAAAGTACACCAAAGCTTTCTTACAAATGGTCCCTTTCTTTCTGTTGGATTTCCACAACATAATATACAAAGAATGTCTCTTAGTGGCTTCCAAAGAACTCACTGGTGGTTCCAGAAAGGAGACCTTATCCCGGCCTGCCTCACCCAAGGGGAAGGACTGTGGCTTCCTTCTCCTGAGCCATCAAACACCCACGTTCTCTTACATTCTTAGGCTTCCGCACAGTATTCAACTGACTTAAACCCATCAAATTCACCTCCGCTTGGCAGGTACAAGTGTTGTTGAATGTGTGTCAAAACCAAGGACTTCCACACACAACGATCCATATCCTTCTAATTTAGGAAGGCTTGCAAAGTTGAAAACATTTTGAAGGGGAAAAAGATCCCACCAACTCTTTAAATGGACTCCAAGTTAATTTTTCAAGTGAAAAATAACGAATTTTTAAGTATTTAATTTGGAAGCTTCTTAATTTCTAATTTCAGTGGATCATTCAAGACTCAGTTATTGAAGAGCATGCATAACTATAGTGCCAACGACCTAACTAAGTGCTGTGTACTAAACAGGGAAGGGTGGCCCTCAAATCGAGTGGCGATAAAGTTTGCAAACATTAATCTACATCACAGTAAAATGGCCTGGATAAAATGCTCCTTACATTTAATATTTTTGGTTGCTTTTTGTGAAGGATACATTTTGAGAAGTAGCATAGACTAAGCATCAAAGACTGAAAGGTCGAGGAAAAAATCTATTTTTACTCAAAGGGAGAGTAAAAGAAATAGACGTGACACAGATAAAGAAAGAAGCTCTGAGGAAACTGTGCAATACAGATATTTCCTCCCTTTTCGCCCATGAGTATATTTTAATATTTCAAGGTCAGGCACATAAGCTTCCAGAGCTCTAATGGCTCAATCCTTGGCGCATAGTAAGTATTTGGTAAATATTTACAAAATCAGTGGAAGGGAGCGAGAAAGACCCTCCATAAACACTGCCTGTGTTTGAAATTGTATATTATGATTGGGGTACAGAAACACCCGTTACCCCGATGGGCTCCAAATCAATTGAGAAGAAGACACGGATACCAGATATGAGCATACACTTGGTAAAACGGAATGAAGAATACACCTTGGCTATGGTGCCAGAATGAGATATGACCCTGGGATTCACCCATGGGACCTTTGTCCACAGTGGAGAGCCCACCGCCAAGATGATGGATTGCTGCCTGTCTCTCATTACTGAGTCAAGAGAGCAGGGAGTGACAGAGGTAAGGCACGAGCTGTCTCTATAAGGCAGACTCAAGGCCGGTTCCCTGTTTTCCACCTTACAGGGAAGGTAGCAAAAAAAATTGAGCCCATGCAGGGGCCAGAGAGGGAGAAGGACCAGCCTCTGGGAGGCCAGATCTCCTAACAGGAAGTGGAGAGTGCCATTCTCTCAATATAACACCCACCAGTTGGGTGAATGGTCCTTACTCACGTGGGAAAGGTTATGTAAAGAATAAAAAATGCCAAAGTGGCCTCATGGACACAATAGGACCAGGGACACAGGTCTTCACAGTGCCGGCTATATTACTGGGGAGCTCCCCTCCCCACCTTTCTAAAAAATCTTGATTTATCAGGATTATTATTACATTATTTAAAAATGTGGGAGTAGAGGAAGGTAAGTGTATTTCTAATTTTAAGCTCACAGGAAATATCCTAGGTATTAGAGAAAGAAATACATCTTGTTTTTGGTCAGCTTTGGGAAGACAAAGAAACGTATTTTAAATGGGTCTTAACCTGAAGAAGAAATGGAAGTATTCGAACAGACACACCACCAAAGAAGAGATAGAGATGAAATGTAAACATCAGAAAATATGTTGATGATCATTCACTTCTAAGGAAATGTAAATTACATCATGTCGAGATACCACTATGCACACCAGAATGGTTACAACTGACAGACTGACAGGACCAAATGGTAGCACGAAGGTGGAGTCCATTGAACTCTCAGACACAAGTAGTGAGAATACAAAGTTGTCCAGCCACATTTGAAAACAGTTTAGCAACTTCTTGTATGTTAAATATACAATTATCACGTGATCAAGCAATCCTACCCCCAGACTTTTACCCAAGAAAAACAAAGCCCTATGTATGCCTGTTTATAGGATCTGAATTAATAATAGTCTTAAACTAAAAACAAACTGAATGTTCATCAACAAATGGATAAACAGACCATGTAATAAACTATACAATGGAATATGATTCAACAGTAAAAACAAATAACTCTAAATAAACTATGACACATGCAACCATGTGAATGACACTCAACAGCATCATACTAGGTGAAAGAAGCCAGACAAAAAGGCTTCATATTATATGATCCATTTCTAAGACATTCCCAAAAAGGCAAGACAGAAGTTAATCAGTAATTATCAGTATTTAAAAGGAGTGGGAGAAGAGAGACTCTAACGGGACACGGAGTACATTTTGGAATGATAGAAATATTCTACATCTCAGTTGTGGTGTTGTTTACATGACTATATACACTTGTCAAAATGTAGCAATTTGTAAGCCCAAATGAGTACATTTAGAAAAGGTAGTCTTTTCAACAAATGGTACAAAGAAATGAATCTTGATACAGACCTGCACCCTACCCCCCCAAAAATGAATTCATAATGGACCTTGAGTTTAAATGTAAAATGCAAGACTATCAACTCATAGAAGATAAAAAAGGAGAAAATATAGATGATCTTGCATTTGGGCATGTCTTTTTATATGCAACACTGAAAGCACGATACATGAAAGAATTCATTGAAAAGTTGGAGTCTGTTAAAACTAAAAACTTCTGTTCTGTGAAAGACAATGTCAAAATAAATAAATTCCTGAATGAATGAATGAATGAATGAATGAATGAATGACTCTGACTCTTTAAAAAACAAGTCTTGAGTGTCAGAGACGACATGGTTCACACCGACCAAATCATCTCTGAGATGAAATGGAATTTTTCGAGGTGCCTGAAAAGAATAGCACATCCCAAGTAGATGAGACACTGTAGTGTGTTGGTCAGGAGGTCAGTGGAAACAGCAAATTCCCCCAAGGAAGGTGGGAGTGAGTTTATAAAAACAGCAAGGAAACAAACATTACCAATCTATGTCTAGATTGTTAGGTAAAACCAGGAGACTTATGATGAACTCAGGGAAAGTAATGTGCATGAGTAGTAATATGACATAGAACTGGTGGATTTTGAGGTAGATTTTTAAAAAAAAATAAATTGTATTCCTAACTTATATTCTTTAATTTTAATTGTTCTACTCTTACTGTGGAATTTGTCCACTAAATCATAGATTAATTCCTCATTTGTCATCTTCTGTGCAGATTTTTTTATATCCTTTCAAAATTCCCTGGTTCTTCTGCAAATATGCACAGTCAGCAGCAGTATGGTCCATTGGGCTTGGATGAATCTGTTGGTTGTCCTGGAACGCAGATTCCTGTCATTAGAGTCCACTCGTAGTGCACAGTATAGAAACATGCTTTGGGTAACAAGGGCAGCCTTTGGCAAGAAATTAACCCGGAAACATAAACAGAGAAGATATTTCCCCATTGTAAAGAAGTTAAATTTGTTTGCAAAAACGTGGAAACTCTGGATAATTTGAAAAGAAATATACAGTTTGGTCGGTGGCCTATCCTGTGTGTGATTTAGAGAAAACAACTGTTTATTCTCGGAAGTCAGAGTATTCACAGAGACTCCTCCCTAGTGGAATACTGTCCTCAGATGGACCAGAATCAATATCATTAATGGATCATTTTCCCTGTGTTATTTCCAGATGAATATGGCAGGGTGAATGGTTATACATGTCAAGAAACCTCAGGCAACCCAAGTTAGCAGAAACTCGGGAAATTAAAAAGGAATTCGAAACAATGTATTCACTTTTGAGACTAGATTGTTTCTAGCTGGTTTAGATGCGGTCCGGATAGGAGATCCCAAGCAGGTTCACCCCTGGAACAGGGCGAGATCACTCCAGGGCTTCCAGCATTTCCACTGGCTGCATGGTTTTCTTGTTACTTTTCTGATGCTTATTTTAAATTAAAATCATGTACTGATTTGTGCTTGTTCTTGAAACTTCAAAGCAAGTTTTTTTTTACGCTTCACAGGTCCCATACGGCCTCTGCTACAGGAGCACCTGGGTGGCTCAGTTGGCTAAGCACCAACTTCGGCTCAAGTCATGATCTCACGGTTGATGAGCTCAAGCCCCACGTCAGGCTCTGTGCTGACAGCTCCCAGCCTGGAGCCTGCTTCCGGTTCTGTGTCTCCTTCTCTCTCTGTCCCTTCCCCTGCTCACACTCTGTGTGTCTCTCCCTCTCAAGAACTGAATAAACATTAAAAAAATTTTTAAATGGTGTCTGTTATGTATTCTTTTTTTTCAATTTATTTATTTGTTTAACTGCCCTTTTAAAAATCTAAGAACGATTCTTAGCTTTCAAGCTGCACAAACCAGGTTGTAGGCCATTGTTGAAACTATGCCAACTCTTGTTGAAAATCATTATATTTCAATGGAGAAATAACGTTGGGCATCTCTCTGAGTGCATTTGCAGAGGCATTGCACTTTGGGGGGGGGGTCAATGACGCCCAGTGGTTTAGGGAATGGGTCTTCGACCATGTGATCAACCCAGACACAGGGCTTCCCTGTCTCTACCAAGGAAGCACAATCTTAGAACCCCGGAAACAAGGGATAAGGATACAGTGAGTGAGGAAAAGCAGCATGAGCCACATGCCTGGTTGGCTGTTTCGAAGCTCCTTTAGCTTCATGTACGAACAGGATTTGGAATTTATTTTCCCAGGAATGAGCACACAGGTGGTTTTCAAGGACTTTCTGAGCATGTGAAGGTGCAGGTGCATCAGGCAGCTTCTATCTGCACTGCTGGAGAGAAGGGTTCAAGAGGGGAGACTGAGCCCCCTCCCTGCTACCCTCCCAACTTTCTCCCAAATAAGGGAAACAGTCAAATTCACACAACAGTTGCCATTTGAAGGAACAGAGCAGCCAATGTGAGGCCTACTGTGTTCTTCCTTAGGACAAAGAACTGATTCCAGTCTATGGAAGACAGAACCTCAGTAGATGGTTAAGAAATAGAAAGGAAAAATAACATATCCAGGTAATTTCACCTTAACAGGTGTCCAATTCATTATAATAGAGAAAAATATCCTATCAGAAGACTCCAAGCATAACATATAAATATGATTGTGATGGTAACTATTTATCGGGTGCTCACCATAAACAGCCCCTGTTCTACAGAGTGAGTGTGATAATGATCCCCACTCTACAGATGAGGAGACAGGGAGAAGGACAACCTGCTAAGCCTGAGGCCCCCAAATGGTAAATGGTCAAGATGGTATTTGAGCCCTAACCATTGTTCTTGCCACCTACAAGAGCCACATGGCTGGATAGGATTTGGAGTAGTTAGAGGAATATGTTGTTATTAAAAAATGTTAACAATGTGATTGGTAGCTTGGCCATGATTTAATTCATTTATAGGAGGAAAAAGCTACTTGTTAATTACAAAGATTTTTTTTTTTACCTGTGAATCTCTAAATACCTTTCATTGTCATCTAATGGTAACTCCACAATGCTATCATTTTCTTTTCCTTTTTTCTTTTAATTTTTTTAATGCTTTTTTTTTTTATTTTTGAGAGACAGAGACAGTGTGATCAGGGGAGGGTCAGAGAGAGAGGGAGATACAGAATCTGAAGCAGGCTCCAGGCTCTGAGCTGTCAGCACAGAGCCCGACCTGGGGCTCGAACCCACAAACCGTGAGATCATGACCTGAGCTGAAGCCGGACGATTAACCGGCTGAGCCAGCCAGGCGCCCCTGTCATTTTCTTTTTAATGTTTATTTTTGAGAGAGCACCAGCAAGGGAGGGGCAGAGAGAAGGTGACAGAGGATGAGAAGCAGGCTCTGCACTGACAGCTGTTGTGCTGACATGTTCTCTCTCTCTCTTTTCTCTCAAAAATAAACATTAAAATTTTTTTAAATAATAAAAAATTCATCAAAATTAATCAGATTTCTTAAGATTAGTAAATTTAAGCAACAGAAATAAGAATATGGTTGCCTTTAACCCATCAGCATCTTAAAAACACTGAAATGATTCCAACTGCAAAACCGGGCTAAAATATTAAGGAAACTTAAAATCCCAAGAGAAGAAACACAACCTTAAAAAGTGCAAAGAGTTTAGAGTTCAGGTTGAAAGATGATTTCCCAAAATCTATTCTCTCTCCTTGTGGCAACATTTACTATAGTTACATTGAGAGTTTCCAGTACTTTTATATAGTTTTTCAGAAATGTCAGTTATGTTCCATACCACCTATGCTAACAGGCGCTGGTGATAAAGATCACTATTGCTTAAAAAGATGGCATTTAGCACTTTATGCTAAAGATCACACCATGGCAGAATACACATTGAAATGGCTTACATTTCTTAAACGTTTGATTGAGTTTTTTAACTCCACATCAACTTCATAGAAAAAAATGTCTATATTTCTGCAATCTCCTGCTTTATATAATAAGACTCATCTGAAGATTTACAGGGAAAACCTAAGGCCAATATTTTAAATGCTAAAGATGTATCCAGGGACACTGGATGGTTCACATAAAAGGGATATTAAGACAGAAAGTCAGATTTTGAAAGACAGGTGCAATTTGCAAATATAAAGATTAAGATGGAAGACTGAATTTCACCTGCCAATGGCAGGAAGCTACCCAGCACAAGAAAGAAAAGACTCCACGCCTTCGAGAAGGGCTGAGCTCACTTTGGCCTCAGGATACAACTGTACAAAATTAGTTAAAGATCAGTGAAGAGGAAGACGGGGCAAGACTGCCTTGGATAAAAGATTAAGCACTTGGGTCTGTGCCTCATGGGAAACCACGAAACTCCAGATGCAGAGGCCTCAAGAGCTCAGGCTCCCGATGCAGACGGCCTGGCTTTGAGTCTCAGGTCTGTGCCCGCCCACAGCAGTACCCCTTGGACAAACTCCTTAATCTGTGCCTCTGTGTCCTCCTTTTTACTATAGGCATCAGTGTATGCTTCTGTGATTATATACTAAATAAGAAAATTCAGGCAAATCTTTTAGAACAAGGCCTGTTTTGTCATAACTTAAATGCCAGTAAGTGAGTGAGTCTGCTGCAATTTGTAAAGAACAAGTAACCGTTTTCTTTTTTATTATTATTTTTTAATGTTTATTTATTTTTGAGACAAAGACGGAGACAGAATCTGGAGCAGGTCCTAGGCTCTGAGCTGTCAGCACAGAGCCTGATGCGGGGCTCGAACTCATGAACTGTGAGATCATGACCTGAGCCGAAGTCAGATGCCTAGCCAACTGAGCCACCCAGGCGCCCCAACCCTGTTAACCTGAGTCTGTGATTAGTAAAAGGCTCTGCAGCACCCAGCAGAGCCCAGGCTGACAGAGCAGGTGTCTCACTGCAGTTGAGATCCCTTGACTCTTCTAGAAAGGGTCCTCAGCCCGATGCCCTTGGTGATCACAGGTGCAGGCGGACGCCAGGCCCATTAAATCAGAACATGGGCGATTGCAGTGTCATGTCACCTCCTATCAGAGCACATCCAGCACAGTGTGACCCGATCCCCAAACGCATTCTGAGCTCCTTGGAGCAGGACCAGACCCCACTCAGGCTCCCAGAGGAGCAGCCCCCTGGGAACATCCTTTCGGAGGCTTGTTGCTTGAATGAATGATGGAGGAAGGCATGGAGCCCCAGCGCAGGGATGTCCGCTGGCTGGCCGGCGGCGGAGCCCACCTGAGGCTCAGGATCATCGTGTCTGAAGTTCAGGAGGCTGTGAGGTGATCCCCCCCAACGGGTACCCTGCAAAGATCTGAGGCATTTCCAGAATCCGCGACCTGCGAGAGCCAGGGAGATGGCTGAGGAGCTGACACCCACAGGCCGTGTGTTTCTCTATCCACGGTCAGTCCCGCGGCTGGTCCAGAGGACCCGGGAGCACACTGCACAAGGCTGGCCTCAGGGGGAAGAGAGCCCCGGCCCGGCTGGGGATCCTTTTGCTTTGAATGTGTGAAGGCCTGTCAGGAGTGCGGGGAAGGGAATTCTAATTAGCATTCAGTCCAGAACAATTCTGGAAGAAGCAGGGGACTTATTGTCTGACATACTACGGAACTTCTTCTTTTTGTGCTGCCAGACTTGAAAGAGTTGGGAGCGCGGGCTATTTTAGGCACCATGATTAAACTGATAGCGCCGCTCCTCTTGTTAAATTAACTGTGAGATGTTCCACGGACTCGCGCTCAGGATTCCGCCGTGCCGGTCTCTGGTCGGAAAGACTTGTTCTTCACATTTGCTTCTGGGTTTGGGAAACTTGGCAAGATATTTAAGGCCCCAGAGTAACCAATGTGGCCTGCCTTAGCCTGTCCCCACCCCCATGCATAGTGAGAAGGACACGACAGCAGCCCATCACAAAATCCCCTGGGCCGCAGAATCTCCAAACATCAGCAAACATAAATGTAAGTCTGTGCATAAATGTAAATCTGCCAACTGCAACATTCGAAAAAAATTGTAAATGATGTGACAGCCTCAGTCTCAGAAACATGTAGCAGTGGAATTCCTAATTCAGGGGTTGCCAAACGCCAGCCCAGCCCCGAGCACCTGCCGGGCAACATTAAGAATCACTCTGGGCATTTCTCCTACACCAACAAGCAAATGAACCCAAAACTCTGGATTCCTCTGCAGTCTGGCCGTGAAGTCTGCGGTGAGCCCTGGGGCTCTGCCTCTCGAACAACCTTCCCAGCTCATTCCTATGTAGGGTGACGTTTGGGAATAATATCTTGATTACAAGCAGGCAGGGAAGAAAACTCTAACTTGGGCTATCTAGCAGATGCTTTTTAAAAAATTGTATTCAGAGGCAGAAGATGTGATTCAAGAGGAATTTAAAAATCAGGCAGGCCCTGACCACCTGCATTTGGATGCCACTGAGGGAAACTACCAGAAAACCATCATGTGTTAACACGAAACCAAAACCACCATACGAGTAGAAGCTGGAACTTCCAACAGGTGACTTTGGGCAAAGAATTTTATTTCTTAGCATTTCCTTTCTTTTGCATTGGAAATGGAAGCAAGAGCTTGGAACTTCACAGCAACTAGAAAGTGTCAAGGCTAAAAAAAAAAAAAAAAAAAAAACGAAACCATCAGCTCAAGTGCGAACTGAGAGACTGGAGAAGCAGACAACAGGCAGAGAACATGGGTCAGTAGAACCCCAGCTGCTGGCCCCCAGCCAGCCCCACCAGGATTTGATGGGTGACAGCCAGCTCCCTTCATTTTTGTCCCTTCTTGCAGCTTATCGTCAACTAGAAAAAGCTCAACGTATGCTCCTAACCAATTGCATTGAATGCGAGCTTCTGGTCAGCCCCCGGCAGCTTCCCCAGCTCAAAAGCCCCCAGTCAGGGCAAACCAGAAACTTCTTTTCCTTCCACTGCGAAGCCTCCCCTCTCCACTGCCTGGTTCTCGAGTCTCTGCCAAAGGCAAGCAAGGCGGCTGGCTGGCTCTCTTGCTACAGCAACCTCTGAGTCGACACCTTTGCTTTTCTCCTTTGGATGCTCCTTGCCTGCATGCACATCATCATCCAGGTACTCTAAAATAAGAAGCCCGACACCAGTGCCTCTGTTGTTTAAGGGCTTCTGTTCTAAAGCATCGTCTTTGCCAGCACACTCCTTAAAGGCTGAAGTTACGGGGGCCAGGAGACGGAGGGGTGTCAGCAAGTGCAAGTCTGGGAGTGAGGAGTAGGGTCAGAAAAGACCTCAGGGCAGAAGAAACAGGATAGAAGTTAGGTGTGATTTGGAGAATACTTTGGTTATTTTTCGGGGAAAAGGGAAGCCATGCTGGATAATTGAGTGGTCGTGGGGATGTATTTGAAGGGACCAGTCTGGAGCAACGTGAGGGACCCAGACACAGGGCTCTGCTGAAGCACACACACAACCACAAGGGTCCTGGTCGGGGGCCGTTGTCGGCTCAGGCTGAACCACCAACAGTTTCCGGTGTCCTTGCCAACTGGACACTAACGTCCAAGTATTAGCTTTGCTTGGGTCACGAGCCTGACCCCAGATGAGGGAAAAACAGGGGCCCGTGGAATATAGCTCGTGGGTATTAGGAAGAGCAAATTCCTCAAAGTCGAGTGGGTGTTCCTGGAAAGGGACAAGTGGGTGCTGGGCGGCCAAACGCAGGAACTATTAACAAAGAACTCAGGAATGTAACACACCATCCTTAGTCATACCACAAAACTCAAGTCAAAGAAGGGGGAGCAATTTTTAAGTTAGGCAATCTGCTGAAATTATAAATGCGGAACACTCAGAGGATTGTGTCAGGCTTAAAGCTGACTTTCCAACAGCTACCAATTTCATTGCTAAAATTAAGGAAGTCGGTGATCATCAATTCTGACAGGGAGATTGGCAGTCAAATAAATTAGAGAGTCATAAAAATTATGACAATGGGGAGATGGGTAGTAAAATAACTTAGAAAGTTTTGTGAAAATTAATAAAAGGAAACTTCATTTAACGTGGAGTCAGGAGGCCAGCAGGGGGAGCTCTAACATCCCACCACTCCTGGTCAACTGTGGACCCAGCAGGAAGACAGGTAGGGGCAAGACAACACTGCCCAGTGAGAGGAAGGAAGGTTTCCTCTCAGCCAGTGAGAAACCCTCAACTCAGTCACCAAAACACCATTGTACACAAACTCCCGGTGATTCCAATGGACTTGTTTGTAACAGCCCTCCTCACTTCCCACCCCCTTTCCTCTATAAAAGAACATTCTCCTTTGTTCTGCTGACTTGCCTATGGCTTTGTTGTAGCTTGTCGTCCCAAATTGGAATTCTCTGCTATTTCCAAAGAAACACATTTACGCTGGTAAAATGACTGGCAGTTTTAGTTTTAAGGTTAACAGTTTACAAAAATGGATACTTTATGAGCCTACCCTGAGTCATCTTTTCTCAACAGAGGATTCAGTGTCCTATTACTAATATGTGCATAATTTAACAGTTGGATTGCATTTTCTTTTTTTTAATGTTTGATTTATTTTTGATACAGAGAGAGACAGAGCATGAGAGGGGGAGGGGCAGAGAGAGAAGGAGACACAGAACCGGAACAGGTTCTAGGCTCTGAGCTAGCTGTCAGCACAGAGCCTGATGCAGGGCTCGAACCCACGAACGTGAGATCTGACCTGAGCCGAAGTCGGAGGCTTAACTGACTGAGCCACCCAGGCGCCCCACAGATTGCATTTTCATGGATTCTGTGTTAGCCAGATACCTTAGGAAAGATATTGCTAGAGTTTCATCAACCAATTTTATTTAATTTATGTATTATGTATTATTTTTTTATTTTTTAAAATATACTTTATTGTCAAGTTGGTTCCCATATGACACCCAGTGCTCGTCCCAACAAGTGCCCTCCTCCATGCCCATCACCCATTTCCCCCTCTCCCCCATCCCCCCATCAACCCTCAGTTTGTCCTCAGTATTTAAGAGTCTCATGTGGTTTGCCTCCCTCCCTCTCTTTAACTATGTTTTTCCCCTTCCCCTCCCGCATGGTCCTCTGTTAAGTTTCTCCTGTTCCACATATGAGTGATATTCATCAGCCAATTTTAAAGTTTCTGAATATGCTGAGGAAATCCTTGCATCTCGGTGCGCTCTGACCCATGACTTCTGGGATTGTCACTTCACAATACATTTTCAGCCTCCTGAGTCTCTCTGAGGAACCTGTCCCTTTCCATTAACTGTGACACTTGACTAAGCAGGACACTTCTCAAATCTTTTTTCTAAGAATCTTCCTGGGCTAAAAGAGACTCACAAAAACTGTTGGAAAAAAAGAAAACAAGATGGATTTCCTAAAATACTTCTAAAATTCTTAGCCTTCTTATTAATTTCCATTATTCCTAAATATATATAATTTGTAATAAGGAGACAATGATTTTATTGTGTCTGTGTTGACCCAATCATTGTGCTCTACGATACAAAGAAGAAAAAGATGAAAATTTCTGCTCTCAAGGAATTCATCGTCAAGTGTCAACAAATAGACTAATTTATAATGAGAACGGTTTGGGGCTATTTGTTCCTGACATCTTCTTTCATTTGCTCCCTCTCCCTCCTCACTCTCCTTTCAAGCAGCAGATCAAAGTAGGTAAATCTCTGTCCCCTGAATTTTGGGGGGGAGGAAGATGGAGGTTCCTCAAGAATCTCTCCTTTATGCCCCTCCCCTGTCATGCTCTCTCTCTCCCTCTCTCTCTGTCTCTCAAAAATAAATAAATATAAAAAATAAAGAAAGAAAAACAAAATTTATATAACTGGAATTACATGTATATGTGTGTGCTTCTGTTTATTTTGCTGATTAGGTTTGTGAAATCCATCCATGTGATTGATGTACTCATAGTTTCTTCAGTTTTACTGCTGCTTTGTGGCCTAACACATGCTTAGCATTTAGGTTGTTCCATGTATGTCTGAAGCGAGCGTGTATTTGGCATTTTTTGATGCAGTGTTTTGTGTTTGTTTGTGGGGTCTTTTGTTAATCACGTCCCTTAACCCCTTTGTATCTTTTTTCCCCCTACTTATTCTCTCAGTTACCAGGGGAGGTGTGCGCTAAAGTCCCCCAGGGCTATGATGTACATGTCTATTTTTACCTGTGCTTATATTTACTTTTGCTTCATTTAACTTGAGCCTATATTATTAGGGACATACTAATTAATTTTTTTACAGTTTACTTTTTGAGAGAGAGCACGAATTGGGGAAGGAGCGAGAGAGGGGGCAGAGAATCCGAAGTAGACTCTGTGCTGACAGCAGAGAGCTCCAAACAGGGCTTGAACTCGTGAACCTGTGAGATCATGACCTGAGCTAAGGCGGGGGCTTAACTGAGCCCCCCAGGTGCCTCAGGACATATTGATTAAAAATTGCATCTCCCGGGTGTGTTAAAACTTTTAATCTTACATATACTTGTTCGGAAGTTTTATTCTGTTCTTTTTTTCTCTCCCTCTCAGTGGTTACACTAGAAATTCAAACTCACAGACATAATCTAATGCCTCCTATCTTAGAAAACACAAGGGCTTTAGAACACAGGGCTTCACTTCCCCCACCCCCACATATAGATTTACATGTTATGTGTTGTTTCCAATTTAAGTCCTATCTCATTTTGTCATTAACTCAATATCACTATATGCATGTAATCAATTTTAGATTTGCCGACCTATTGGCCACTTCCTGTGACTGTCATTCCTCCTAACGTGTCAGTCCTGCTGTACAGGGTCACGTTTCTTCTGCCTCAAGTACCTGCTTCAGAAGTTCCTTTGGTGAAGGACTAGTGGCCAACTATCAGAACGTGTGTGTGTGTGTGTGTGTGTGTGTGTGTGTGTGTGTGTGTGTTTTGTGTTTGAAAATACCTTCATATTGGCCTCATTCTAGAAATATATTTTCCCTCGCTCAAGAATTCTGGATTGCCGTTATCATCTGCAGAATTCTAGGTATCCTGCCATTCTCCGGTTTGTTTTGTTTCTCTTGAGACATCACTGGTGAGTTCATTTCTGTCTCCTTGAAGGTAAACTTTTCTCTTGGGCTCCTTTTTGAATGTTTTGAGTGTTTTTGTAGTAAGGAGTTTTTACTGTCTTTTCTTACATGTGGATTTCTTTTAGTGTATTCTGTTTAAGATGTATTGATCTTCTGGAAAGTGAAGTATCTGTGAAGTGGTATCTTTAAACTTTTCTGGAAACTTCTTGACCATTATCACTTTAAGTATTGCCTCTATAACATTCTCTTTTTAAAAATTTTTAATGTTTTTATTTATTTTTGAGAAAGAGAGACAGACAGACAGCATGAGCAGGGAGGGTCAGAGAGAGAGAGAGAGAGAGAGAGGGAGACATAGAATCCGAAGACAGGCTCCAGCCTTTGAGCTAGCTGTCAGCACAGAGCCTGACATGGGGCTTGAACCCACGAACGATGAGATGACCTCATGAGCTGAAGCCGGACACTTAACCCACTGAGCCACTCAGGCGCTCCTGCCTCTATAACATCCTATGTGTTCTCTTTAGAAATTTGAATAGACATATTAGAGCTTATTTTATTCTGATAGTCTGTTAATTTCTCATTCATACATATCATATCTTTGTTCTTCTCTACCTCATTCCAGAAAATTCTTTCTGGTCTACAGACTCAGTTAACAAATTCTCTTTTCACCTGAGCCTACATTGCTGGTAAACTCACACCCTGACTGAAATTTTAATCATTGCATTTTTTAAATTCTACACGTCTTATTGGGTTGTTGGTTTTTTTTCAATATGCTACGTTAATTTTATATTTTCATTTAAGCGGGAATTTCAAACCTGTTGCTTATTTTTAAATATAGCATTCTAGACGTTTTTATAATCTACAGCAACAATTCCAGTGTCTGAAGGCCTTGTGGCTCTATGTCTGCCATCTGTTATTACTCCTTAGTGCTTCTTTATTTTTATATAAATCTCTGGGTTTACTGTGCGCCATCCATTTTCTTTGACAAACTATTGGTGGAGATGTTTCAACACTTACTGTAAGTGACATTCTCCATGCAGCTTCTGCTTGATCTCAGCCCCCACCACCCTTTGTCCACCAGACTTCATATATGTGCTCAAGCAGTCATAAATGAAAAATCTAGCTGTTCTACTTCCTAGGAGGGTATGCACTTTTGGTAAGTGGACTTTTCCTTGGCATTTTCTAAAATTTGCCACCGCTTGGCCTTTTGAGTTCCTATTTTATCTGCTTTGGGAGATGTCCACTATATCATGCTTTTATCGGAACTGGAGATTGTATGTTTCATTCTATTTGTTAATTTGAGTAAGAACAGAGGGCATTATTTTCTCTGCTCTCACCATGTTCTTATCAGTAAAGATATGTCTTCTATAAAAGCCAAAACGTGTAAATGAGCTTACACTGGCCATGCTACAGAAGGAGAAAAGGAAAGAGTTTTTGAAGGAGACATTTTCCTCCAAAAGGAAGATCTGTGGACCCCAAGCCACAGGATCCCTAAGGGATTTGTCATCACTGCGTGAGGAGAGGCCCTGAGGACATGCAGACTCCCCAGGACAGGGCCACACCGCAGCCTAGGAGCCGGGGATCCGAGGCCACAAATCCTAGCACTCCACGAGTGGCCCAGAACCAGAGAGAGAACATGTCTCAGCAGGGACAATGGCAGACTTAGAGGAAAAGTGCTTTCTTCCAAACAGAGCATCAGCTTGTAGGACTCTGTTGCCCGCTGGAGAGGAGAACATGCCCAATTATGCTTCAGAAGAACTTTTCTGCCAGTCTGTGTAATGGAGACTTGAAATCAGACATTGAGTTGATGGAGAGAAAATAAAAGGTGTCAGGTCTGTCACACTTGTAAACTAGGACGCATGCCCACTACGGAAAAGATACTTTTAATTAGAGAAGAAAGACAAAGTAATACAGACACCGAGCTTGGTATGACTTGACACTGACCGATGCTGAGAACTTCAAGCTTGGCCTTAGAAAAGCAGTAGTTTTCCAGACAAGGTGGGAAGTACCTTTCAAGCAAACCACACCACACGGTAAAGGCCCAGAGAATGGTATGTTTATTTGCCAGGTTCCAATCACTTGCTGTGGCTGGGCTTGCAAATGTTAATATTTATAATCATTTTTTTACATATTTGGAAACTTAGTAATCAGTTTAATTGTTATTGTGCAGTCTTGGCCATAGAGGCCTGGAGAGAGCCCCGGAAGCTGATGTGATACTCCTCGGACCTCAGACTCACTGTGGTAGAGGGTCAAGATTAAGGGAGTCTTTGTTTACCACATTTTATTCCCTGCCTTGGGGAAGTTAAAAACATCATCACAAAGAGGGCCCTGCTTTGCTGTGTTTCTGTGCTTCCAGTAATTTAAAATGGTACTATTCAAAAGCATCGTCAGTCCTGATAACTGTGGAATAAACCTAACTCTGGTGGGCTTTCTGGAAAGCGTCTCTCCCTATTAAAGCACAATGAACTCAGCTCTCTAAGATAGGACATCACCTAGAGTCACGAAGACTTTGCATTATCCTTTGATATAACAAATGGATCACTTAAGTATTCACCTGAGTCTGCCTGAGGAGTTTATATGAATGCACATTAGACCCTGAAGGTCATGCACATCGTCCTGGAGCCGTTACTACTGTCGGCTTAAAGTATAAGATTTGTCCCATCAGACAGAAGTATTCTTCACCCTCTCCTGACTTCACCTAAGAAACAGGAAAACATGAGAAAACGCCAGTGTTGTGCTAGGCAAGTGTGGCGCCCCATGAAATGAGCCACACTCTGGGTTTGGCCTCTGTTTTTGCCCTTGTTTTCTGTTCTCCAACAATTCCAAGAAATACGCATGGCAGCCTGCTGGAGTCAGGGTTTGCATCATTCTCTCCACAGGCAACAGACACTTCTTCCCACAAAACCTTTAGGAATCGATTTGCTTTCTTTGCACTAGGGCTCTGGTAATTTTTTGCCTGTTCAGCAAATTCAGCAATAAATATGGTTTCTCTCTCCTTTTCCCAGTTTTCAGAGTGTACCATTAGGTAAAGGGGTGAGGCTGAGGGGGCCTAGACTCTGGACCATGTCTGGGAGAATGAGCACTTTGTTAAGGAAGTAAAACAAAATGAATCAAATCAGTACTCACACCACCTCCCCTCTCTGGAGAAGGGCTGCAAATCTGCAGCTGGATAGAACTGGGGCACATCCCAACTCCTGTCTGTGTGCTGGGGGGCCCATGGCAGGACCATGCTCAGCATTGTGATACGCTGTCATAGAAAAGCTTGTAAAAGTAGAGGAGTCGGGTGTAGTTATTTGTGAGTACTTATTCCATTCAGATCTGAGCTGAATCAAGTATACTTTAATACTCTAATCACTTAAGAAGTGTATCATAATTTAAGGCAAGGATGATTAATGCATTTAATAGACACAAAGCCCCGACGACGAGCCAGGCAGGATGCTAAGAACTGACTGTGCGCAGGAGCACAGAGTGATCTCTATCTCCAGTGAGTTGGCAGTTTAGCAATGAGTGGTACGGACTGTGTTTAATTACGCATTATTCGTTCAGGTCCCACCACGACAGAGGCCCTCTGAGGTCAGGGAAGATGATGGAGCTGTTTGCCAGTTTCTCCCTAGTGCCTGATTCTGCGTATGGCACATGAGAGGAGCTTAACAACTCTGCTTAATGAATGTGTTTATTCACCACCTGCCTTGGGCGAAGCAGAGCCCAATCCTGTCATGAGGGCTGAGAGGTGGTCCATCACACGTCCCCTTAGCCCGCTGGAGCGTGCCAACTGTCCTTACCCCTAGGATGCTCTATGATCACTTTAGGGGGAAAACTGCATTTAACTTCAAATCACCAAAGCTCTATTTAAAAACAAATTTTTTTTAGTCTTTATTTTATTTTGAGAAACTGAGACAGAGGGTGAGCAGAGGAGCGGCAGAGAGAGAGACACACACAGAATCCGAAGCAGGCTCCAGGCTCCGAGCTGTCAGCACAGAGCCCGACATGGGGCTCAGAATCACAAACTGCGAGATCATGACCTGAGCTGACGTCAGGCACTCAACCAACTCGGCCCCCCAGGTGCCCCCACCAAAGCTCTATTCTTTTTTTTTTTTAATGTTTTTTATTTATTTTTGATACAGAGAGAGGCAGAGCATGAGAGGGGGAGGGGCAGAGAGAGAAGGAGACACAGATCCGGAAACAGGCTCCAGGCTCTGAGCTAGCAGTCAGCACAGAGCCTGATGCAGGGCTCGAACCCACGAACGTGAGATCTGACCTGAGCCGAAGTTGGAGGCTCAACCAACTGAGCCACCCAGGCGCCCCAACGACTAGTAAAAAATAAACTGTGACAAAAATGGCTTCAATTTATTGAAACATTATTTACTGATCACCCTACACCAGGACCACTGGGCATTTATAAGATGATTTTAGGTAGCATATAGACTACCCTAAAATTTTTGTGAGATATATATTCACTTTAACATGGTTTGGGAAAAAGTGTGACAGCATGGAATGATTTCATGTATATTATGAATATAGTTTAGAAGGAGGCTAAGTTCCCCCCACCCCCAAATAACCTGATTTAAAGAGAGGTTTTTTTTTAAATTTTTTAATGTTTTATTTATTTTTGATACTGAGAGAGACAGAGCATGAGAGCGGGAGGGGCAGAGAGAGAAGGAGACACAGAACCGGAAGCAGGCTCCAGGCTCTGAGCTAGCTGTCTGCACAGCGCCTGAGCGGGGCTCAAACCCACGAACGTGAGATCTGACCTGAGCCAAAGTTGGAGGTTTAACCAACTGAGCCACCCAGGCGCCCCTAAAGAGAGTTTAACGAAAACCAAGTTCAGTGTGTAATGTACAGGTGTTGGCTATATGATAAGAGCATGAAGGTGGTGTGAGGGACCTGACTGCTCAGGACCGTCAGCGTGATACTGCAGATCCCTGGAAACGGGGGAGGACGGCCAGTGGGAACAGGGCCGCCGTGGGCATGTGGGGTGTGTGTGGAGGAAGACTGCAGGGCTCAAACTCTGCTGCCCTGTTTATTTCATCCTCTGAGCCCCAGCAAACCTCCCCAAGTTTCGGCTCCCTCATCTGCAAAATGCACATGGCAGAACCTCGATTCAAACAAAGGTCTCTTTCATATCAAAGCCAGGCCATTGCCTCTCCTACACTGGCAGACAGGTTTATGTCATGGGACAATTTGAAGGGTCACAAGAAGCTGCCTGTGACACCGAGTTAGCAATTATTTGAGGCCACTTGAGAAAAGCGACACATGGCTAGAAGACGTCCGCCTTCGAATGTGTCCCCTGCGTGGCGCTCGTTGACTGTCCACCACAGCCCCAGGGACCAGCTCTCACAAGACCAAGTCAATGAGAATCAACATGAAGTGCAGGAGAATGTGATTTAACCCAATCAGCTGTTTTCATTGCACATTTTTCTCTTTATGTGACCACTGATGCTAAGAGAGACATACCATTACCTAAGAATAAGACTTCCTCTTTAAAACTAACATAGGTTGTATAAAGTGGTTTACAGGGATCAAATGTTATGTACCTCTCCAGTTGCTTTCTACTTTAGGGCACCTAAACATTTCAGTAAACATCAGGTGTCAGATTTTCTGAAAAAAGAATGAGAAGAAACAGTAATTTTTAAAATTTTAATTCCACTAAACATACAGTGGTATATTAGTGTCAGATATACAATATAGTGATTCAACAGTTCTAAACATTCTTCAGTGTTCATCAGAATAAGGGTACTCTTATCTCCCTCACTCGTTTCACCCATAAGAAGAAACCATGTGGACACCTACCCCAGCTCCCACAGATTGATCTTGGTCTGCTGTTGGCTGATTCTTCTCCCAACTGTTGAAGTTCTCAAAAGCAAGAGCAGTGGACGGACAAGCTGACCCTCCCCAGGTGTTTGCTCCAGTATAAGGAAAGGGCAAACACACTACGACCATCAGATCAGGAGCCTTTTGAAGGCGTGATGGAACGTTGGCCCCACGAGGCCTCAGACTGGGTCTCTCCTGCACTGTAGCCACTTTCTGCAAACAATTCTCGTTCGGTCCTGCCATCATCATGGTACTCATCAAGCCATCTGCCATCGGAAGAGAGAAGATAATTCATGTTGAGAGTTTGAAGATGGTACATTACTTAGTACTGAAAATAAAATACAAAAAGGATTTAAAGAAGCCTTCCAGGAGAAGCACAGAAATTTAAAAAACCATTTAAGATTCCCAGAAACACCGAATGGTCTTTAAGAGCATTACTTCAGCAAACCTTGGTCCTACAGTGTGGTTGCAAGGTTACACTGCTTCATCTTAACATGTGAGATTTTCACGAATGCCTTATGGTAATTTTACATATATTCTAATATATCATAAAATCTGTAAAATTTTTTCCTTTGAGATCTCCTTAGGGGAAGCCTTTATTTCTCTCCTTTTGTGTGACTGGTAAGAGTCAACCATGGCTAAAACTTCAGACTCTAGAACAGCACCCTTTAAGAGAAATCTAACCCAGGCCATGTATGTAAAAACAGTAAAAATAAAAAAGGTGAAATTAATATTCATCATTTTAATACATACAAAAGATGTGAATGCTTGTTCCCCTCCCCATCCAAACTCACATGTTGAGTTTTCCTGGGAGGTTCTTCAAGGCATGTGGTCCCTCCTGAATGGGACTAATGCTTTTATAAACGAGGCTCCCGAGAGATGCCCGGCTCCTTCCACCCCACGAGAACATAGCATGTAGGCAATGGGCGCTTGTGGAGGGCCTCTGGCAGAGCCCAACCCTGCAGGCATCTGATCTTGGGCTTCCAGCTTCCAGAACTGTGAGAAACAACTGTCTGCTGTCGAAGCCACCCGGACTGTGTCCATCCTGCATCTGTGATCTCTGATATGTACCTTACACTTACATCACCTCTCAGGAATAGGCGCCGTTTCAGACTTCAGCAGAGACGCAGCTGGTGGCTCCCACATGGGACAGTGCTGTTCTAGACTTACACGCAACCTCAACTGGAATGCTGACTCCACTGGTCACAATTCGATGAGAAACCTCATCTCTGTGTTCCTCACCTTCCTCATCTGCGAACTCCAAGCACCACAGAGCCAAGGGGAGGTCAGCTGCGAGGAGCAGAGGAGCCCCCGCGGGAAGCTCTGACTGCACCGTGGGGCCCGGGCTGTGGCAGGAGTGGGCCACGCGCTGGGGACAGGCGCTCCTTGATTGTCCCCAGGACAAACAGAAGACAGGTGTGCAAACCTCAGAGAGTCCACAACAGAGTAAACACCGTCTACGTTTGCCTTTTTTTTATTCCACAAGAAAGCCCTAAATAATTTCCTTTCCAGAGACCTTTCTCTTCTTAGAAGTAGAAGGAGATTTGAGTTTAAGTGGCAAAACGATGCTGGGAAAACTAGCAAAACCTGTGTTTTCTAAACACTCCCAATCTCAGCTGAATTTCCGACAAATCAGTTTTATAGTGAACTGAGTAATTTGCACAGGGACCTCTTCCTTAGAGGGTAATGCATGAAATCCTGCTGACAACATGAGAACAGTAGATTGAGAGATGCTAAATTAAAATTCCCCGAAGTGTCCAAGGGACCAAGAGACCCCACTCTCTGACTATGACCCCACTGACTGACACGTCCATGACTTGTACACATCATTTCATCTCTTCAGGAGACATTTTTCTCATCTTTCAATGAGCTATGAGATGAAATGTTTTATGGTTTCTTCACCTATAAGGGAAAATAGCAAGAAAATGTCCCTCTTTTCTCATTTATGTAACCAAAGGTCCTCAGTATGAATGCACAAGGAAAACTGTTAATACTCTATTAGTTCAGTTGATGTGAAGAGGGCAATGGTATGTCTGTGTGCGGTATTTAATATGATGTAGTTTAATGCAAATAAAACATCTTAGTGTCTTCATTTGTATAATTTTGTTCCTTACAAATCCAATTTCCAAGGCTGGTAATTATTCCAGAATGCTGCAGGCCCTAAAGAAAGGAGTCACCTTCATCTTGACTCCTACTCCTTTGTATTGCTGGTAAAATTAATTTTAGCTCTGAAGAAGATAGGACTATTATCATCTGTTCTGGATGATTCTTGATTTTTAAAACGTGACACATTTATAAAAATAAAAATCTTTTATTTGCTTCTTGTGTTATTCCATAGTTGCCACAGCATGTAGAGCAATAAAAGCATGTTGAATAATCTTTTAAAAATTTTTACATTTTTATTTACTTTGCAGAGAGAGAGACAGACAGAGCACGAGTGGGTGAGGGCCAGAGAGAGAGGAAGAAACAGAATCCCCAGCAGGCTCCAGGGTCCAAGCTGTCAGCACAGAGCCCGGTGGGGGGCTTGAACCCACAAACCATGAGATCATGACTTGAGCCAAAGTCTGATGCCTAACAGACTGAGCCGCCCAGATGCCCCTGTATATTATATAATATTAAACATATGATACCAAATATCTATATGTGATAGAGAACCAAATGTATAAATGCTGGCCAACAGAGTAGCCACCAACCAGTAGTGCCTACTGAGCACTTGAAATGCAGCTAGCATAACCCAGGACTGAATTTTTAATGTTGTTTGATTTTAATTAATTGACATGGGTTAGCTGTATGTAGCTAGTGGCTACCCGATTGGACTATGCATATCTAGATTTTTAAAGATACAAGTAGTAGATCTAGAAATATAAGTGAGCTTTTCTACTTCACTTGCATGTATGGCCCTGTACCTAAAGCTTTCTTTAATTCAAAACTGCTTCTATTACAATAACATGTATCATCATGGAGGTGCTAATAACTGCAAGACACTTTTGCAGTGACTCTATGTACACTGCATGAAGACTTCAAACAACCCTGCAAAATAGGTGTTATTATATTGCTAGTTTACATCAGAATAAACCAAAGCTTCCAGAGCTAGTGAGAGAAGGAGTTGTAATTCAAAGCCAGCTCTGAAAAACTTCAATCATTGCTCTTTTCATTCCCCATTAATTATTAAAAAAGAAATTCTTGCACAAAATAAAAATATAGGGTCTCTCTCCAGAGCTTGAACTTTATACAGTGGCAATAACTACAGTGACGCACATGCATTTTTAATGGGTGTGTATTACGAAAACAAACAGATCACAGAAGTGTTACACATTTTGTTCATACAGAATGCAACTCCTTATTAAGTTTCAAAAGAATCTCTGTTTCCTGGAATCTAACTATTTTAAGGGAAAGCCCACTCAGTCTTTCTATGTTTCTCTGTTTCTTTCTGAAAGCATGTACACTGTAGGAGACAGTGACCAAAACACCTGCTAAACACAGAGCACACCCAGCCCTCTGGCTTCACTTAGCACCACATGGTTTGTGCCTTAGCCTAGCATTAGGTGGGAGCTCCTTCAAACAAAGATGCTTCATTTTTTAATCTCTATGTATCCAGGACTTGGCACAGGGCCTGACACCTGGAAGGCAGGCAATGTTTCTGCATGTATAAATGGATGAACAAATGGATAAACACAATGCATGAATTCTTTAGGTTCAAGGAATGTGCAATCACATAGACATCTACTCTGGCACCTGAGCTCTCACATTGGTCTCTATCAGGGTCCTTAGGACATTAATGTTCATTCTCAAGTGGGCATCTACTAAGTCCTTTCAGGCAAGGATCATATCCTTATAAAGGATCCAGCCTTATCGCTGGATGTCTTTATCGACTCCATTCTTTGATATGATAGGTGGTTAATTACTATTTGCACAATGACTAATTCAATGAATCCATATGTTCTATAGATTAATCAATAACAGAGGGAAATTAGTTTTGTGATTTCTACTCATAGTACAGTTTGCTTTAGGATGTATTTGATATTCATAACAACCTTTAAAAAGTAGGTAGATCTGATTTAAACAGTTTCATCATAAAATTTGGGGGGGGGGGAAGAGTTAAGATGGCCAAGTAGGAAGGGGACCCTGGGTTTGTCTGTCCCTCAAACACAGACAGATCAACATCAAACCATTCTGAATACCTAGGAAATCGATCTGAGGATTATTAACAGAACAATCTGATAATCTGATTGAGAGAATGCAGCAGGCACAGGTGCAGTGAGGTGAACTGGGGGAGAGAAGAGTTGGGGTGCCACATGGGGAGGGAGCCATTTTCATGGAGAGGAGGACGACAGAGGGAGACAAAACAGGGCATGGGGTTTGCACAAGAAAACACTCCCCCTGAAAGCAGCTAGAGAAAAAGAATGAAAACACTTGCAGGGGACTGCACAGGAAAACTGTTCTCCAAAATCATTGATTGGGGTTAAAGGAGGGGGTTTCAAAATTGCCAGGTTTTTATAAACAGCAGAGCACCGAGTCTAAAAGTTTCAGAGGTCAGCGCCTGGTGGTGCTCTGGTGAGAAAGCAGGGCAGAGCCCTGGGGTTGGGTGCCAAACGTCTGAGGATCCCCTGGGTCGCATGGGGAGAGGCACTTCTCTGCATGCAGTGCATTTGGTAGAGGGGACAGTGCCTTTCTGGGGACCATTAACCCACCAACCACAATGAGGTAAATAGCGCCACCAATTGGAGAATGGAGCCAAGCCTTGCTCCCTGTGCCCTTCAGGAACAGAACCGACCAGCAGGCCCCTCCCCCAGAAGACCGGCACAAATCTCTTGTGTTGGCATAGTCTAACTGACAACAAACTGCTGCAAAGTTTCAGCTCTGGGGAGTACTGGATAGAGCTTTATTTGGGCTTTTTGTTTGTTTAGGTTTTTTTTTTTTTTTTGCTTCTGTTTTTGTTGTTATTATTGTTTTGTTTCTTGGATACAGAAAGAGCAAAATGTTTTGTTTTATTTTATTTTATTATTATTTTATCTGTTATTTGTCTAATTCTTAACTTTTTTCTCTTCTCTCCTTTCTCTTTTTCCCTCAAGCTTCTTTTAACAAGCAGACCAAAACACACCTAGGATCTACCTTCCTTGATTTGACTTTATTTTAATTTTTAAATTTTCATTTCATTGTGTTGTTGTTGTTATTGTTTGTTCTTCCTCCAAAATGACAAGACAAAAGAATTTGCCTCAAAAGAAAGAGCAGGAGGAAATGACAGCCAGGGATTTAATCCATGCAGATATATGTAAGATGTAAGAACTAGAATTTAAAACAATAACTATAAGAATACTAGCTGGGCTTGGAGAAAGCAAAGAGGACACCAGAGAATCCCTTTCTTCAGAGATAAAAGAACTAAAGTCTAGTCAGGGTGAAACTAAAAATGCTATAAGTGAAATACAAACCCAAATGGAAGCCATGAAAACAAAGATGAATGAGGAAAAGGAGTGAATGAACCATACAGAAGATAAAATTACGTAAAATAATGAAGCTGAAAAGAAGAGGGAAACAAAGGTCCTTGATCATGAAGATAGATGTAGGGAACACAGCAATTTATTAAAATGTAAATAACATTTCTATCATAGGCGCCCCAGAAGATGAAGAGAAACAAAAAGGGTCAGAAGATTTATGTGAGCAAATTAGAGCTGAAAAACTCCCTAATCTGGGAAAGAACACAGACATCAAAACTCAAAAATGCACAGAGCACTCCCATTAAATTCAATAAAAGCTGGCCATTCCCTAGACATATCCTACTCAAATTCACAAAATACACAGAGCAGGAAAGAATCCTAAAAGCAGCAAGGGAAAAAGCCCTTAACCTGCAGGGAAAACAGATCAGGGTCCCAGCAGATCTGTCTACAGAAACTTGACAGATCAGAGAGGAGTGTGGCAGGATACATTCAAAGTGCTGAATGGGAAAAATACACAGCCAAAAATATTAAATATTAGCAAGGCTACCATTCAGAACAGAAGGCAAGAGAAAGAGTTTCCCAGACAAACAAAAAAAACTGAACCAGCCCTGGAAGAAATTGTAAGGGGGACTCTTTGAATGGAGGGGGAAAAATCAGCAAAGAATAGAAAAAACCAGAAAACATCACCAGAAATACCAATTCTATAGGTAACACAATGGCAATAAAACATACCTTTCAAGAATCACTCTGAATGTAAATGGACTAAATGCTCCAATTAAAAGGCACAAGGTACAAGAATGTATAAAAAAATAATCCATCTATATGCTACCTACAATAGATTCATTTTAGTCCTAAAGATATCTCCAGCTAGAAAGTAAGGGGATGGAGAACCATCTATCATGCTAATGGACATCAAAAGAAAGCTGGAGTACCTAAAATTATATCAGACAAACTAGATTTTAAACCAAAGATGGTAACAAGAGATGAAGAAGGGTGTTATATCATAATTAAGGGGTCTATCAATCAAGAAGATCTAACAATTATAAATATTTATGCCCCCAACTTGAGAGCACCCCAATGTATAAACCAATTAATAACAAACATAAAAAACTCATTTAAAATAATACAATAATAATAGGGGACTTTAACACCCCACTTACAGCAATGGACACATCATCTAAGCAGAAAATCAAAAAGAAAATAATAATGGCTTTGAGAGACACACTGGACTGGATGAACTTAACAGGCATATTCAGAACATTTCATCATAAAGCATCAGAATACACATTCTTTTTGAGTGCACATGGAATATGCTGCAGAACAGACCACAAACTGGGTCATAAATCAGCCTTTGACAAGTACAAAAAGATTGAGTTCATACCATGCATATTTTCAGAACACAACTTTATGAAATTTGAAGTCAACCACAAGAAAAAATTTGGATGGCCCTGAAATACTTGGAGGTTACAGAATATACTACTAAAGATTGAACGGCTTAACCAGGAAATTAAAGATAAATTAAAAAACACATGGAAGGCAATGGCAATGAAAAATGTTAGTCCAAATCCTCTGAGATGCAGCAAAGGCAGTCCTAAGAGGGAAGTATATTGCAATTCAGGACTGTCTCAGGAGCAGGAAAGGTCCCAAATACGCAACCTAACCTTACACCTAAACGATCTAGAAAGGGAACAGCTAATAAAGCCTAAAGCCAGCAGAAGAAGGGAAATAATAAGGATAAGAACATAAATAAATGATATAGAACCAAAACAAGCAATAGAACAGATCAGTGAACTAAGAGCTGGTTCTTTGAAAGAAATAACAAAATTAATAAACCCCTAGTCAGACTTATCAAATAGAAAAGAGAGAGGACCCAATAAATAAAATCACAGAGATCATAACCAACAACACAGAAATACAAATAATTATAAGAAAATACTATGGAAAATTATATGCAAAAAATCTGGGCAATCTGTAGGAAATGGACATATTTCTAGAAACTCATAACCTGCCAAAATTGAACCAAGAAGAAACAGAAAAATTGAATAGACCAATAGCTAGCAAAGAAATGGAATCAGTAATCAAAAATTTCTCAACAAACAATAGTACTGGCCCAGATGGCTTCCCACAGGAATTCTATCAGCTATTTAAAGAGTTAATACCTATTCTTCTCAAACTGCTCCAAAAAATAGAAACAGAAAGAAAACTTCCAAACTCATGCTATGAAGCCAGGTGTTAACTTGATTCCAAAAGCAGAAAAAAAGACCCCACTAAAAAGGAGAATTACAGGCCACCATCCCTGATGATCAACAGGACTGAATTCAAACAATATATTACATTGAATTCAACAATACATTAAAATAATCATTTGGCATGATCAAGTGGGATTTATTCCTGGGCTACAGAGCTAGTTCAGTACTCACAAATCAATCAATGCATACACCACATTAATAAAAGAAAAGATAACAACCATATGATCTTGTTAATAGATGCAGAAAAAGCATTTGACAAAATATAGCATCCATTCTTGATAAAAACCCTCAACAAAGTAGGGACAGAAGGAACATACCTCAGTATCATAAAGGCCATATATGAGATCCGCAGCTAATATCATCCCCAATGGGGAAAAACTGAGAGCCTTTCCCCTATGGTCAGGAAAAAGACAAGGATGTCCACTCACCATTAATACTTAACATAGTGCTAGAAGTCTTAGGTTCTGCAATCAGACAACAAAAAGAAATAAGAGACATCCAACTAGGCAAGGAAGAAGTCAAACTTTCACTATTGGCAGATGACATACTTTATGTGGAAAACCCAAAATACTCCAAAAAATTGCTAGAACTAATAATGAATTCAACAAAGTTTCAGGATATAAAATCAACCTGCAGAAATCTGTTCCATTCCTTTTTCATTTTTAATGCTTATTTGTTTTTGAGAAAGAGAGAGAGACAGAGTGCAAGCAGGGGAGGGGCAGAGAGAGAGGTAGGGAGACACAAAATCTGAAGCAGGCTCCAGGCTCTGAGCTGTTTGTTAGCAAAGAGCCCAAGGCAGGGCTCGAACTCACAGACTGCAAGATTGTGACCTGAGCTGAAGGCAGATCCTTAACTGACTGAGCCACCCAGGCACCCCAACCTTGTTCCATTACTATGTATCAATAATGAAGCAGTGGAAAAAGAAATTAAGGAATTGATCTCATTTGCAACTGCACAAAAACAATTAGATACCTAGGAATAAACCCAACTAAATAAAATATCTGTACTCTGAAAACTATAGAACACTGTGAAAGTAACTGAAGAGGACGGAAAGAAATGGAAAAGCATTCCAAAGCAGGAAAGAATATCCGACAAGAAAAAGATGGCCTCTTCAAGAAATGGTGCTGGGAAAACTGGACAGCATCACGGAAAAGAATGAACCTGGACCATTTTCTTATACCATACAAAAAATAAATTCAAAATGGATGGAAGACCTAAATGTGAGACAGGGAACCCTTAAAATCTTAAAGAACACAGGCAGGAATGTCTTTGACTTTGGCAGGACCAACTTCTTTATTTTTTTTTATTTATAATAGTTTATTGTCAAATTGGTTTCCATACAACACCCAGTGCTCTTCCCCACAAGTGCCCTCCTCCATGACCATCACCCCTCTTCTTTACCTCCCTCTCCCCCTTCAGCCCTTGGTTCATTTTCAGTATTTAAGAGTCTCTCATAATTTTCTTCCCTCCTCTCCCTAACTCTTTTCTCCCTTCCTCTCCCCATGGTCCTCTGTTAGGTTTCTCCTGTTAGACGAGTGCAAACATATGGTATCTGTCCTTCTCTGCCTGACTTATTTTGCTTAGCATGACACCCTCGAGGTCCATTCACTTTGCTACAAATGGCCATATTTCATTCTTTCTCATTGCCACGTAGTACTGTAGGAGCAACTTCTTACTAGTCACATTGCCAAAGGCCAAGGGAAACAAAAGCAAACATGAACTATTGGGACTTCATCAAAATAAAAAGCTTCTGTATAGTGAAAGAAACAATCAGCAAAACTAAAAGGAACTGATGGAATGGGAGAAGATATTTGCAAACTACATATCTGCTAAAGGGTTAGTACCCCAAATCTTAACTTAGCAAACTCATCAGCCCCCCAAAACAAATAATCCAGTTAAGAAATGGGCAAAAGACATGAATAGACATTTTTCCAAAGAAGACATCCAGATGGCCCACAGACACATGAAAAGATGCCCAACATCACTCATCATCAGGAAATACAAATCAAAACCACTTCACACCTGTCAGAATGGCTAAAACTAACAACACAAGAAACAACAGGTGTTGGAGAAGATGCAGAGAAACAGGAATTTTCTTGCAACATTGGTGGGAATGAAAACTGGTGCAGCCACACTGGAGGTGCCACAAGAAACTAAAAATCAAACCACGCTAAACCCAGCAATGGCACTATTAGATATTTACCCAAGGGATAAAAAAATCAGATTCAAAAGGGCACATGCACCTCAAAGTTTATAGCAGCATTATCAACAATTGCCTTACTATGGAGAGAGCCCAGGTGTCCACTGACTTATGAATGGATAAAGAAGAGGGGATTTATTTATACATATATGTATATATATACATATATATATATGATGCAATATTACTCAGCCATCATAAAGAATGAAATCTTGCCATTTGCAATGACATGGATAGAGCTAGAATGTATTATGCTAATAATCAAAATAAGTCAATCAGAAAAAGACAAATACCATATTATTTTACTTATATGTGTAGTTAAAAAACAAAACAGATGAACATATGGGAAGGGGGGAAGAGAAGAGAAGGAAACAAAGCAAAAGAGACTTAATGATATAGAGCAAACTGTGGGTTGATGGAGGGAGGTGGTAGGAGGGAGATGGGTTAGGTGGGTGATGGGCATTGAGGAGGGCACTTGTTGGAATGAGCACTGGGTGTTGTAGGTAAGTGATGAATCATTGAAATCTACTCCTGAAACCAATATTGCACCATTTGTTAACTAAAATTTAATTTTTAAAAATGTGAAAACTGAGGATCAGAGAGCGTGAGACACCTGTACGCAGACTGTGAGTCACAGAGCTGCCCTTGCAACTTGATTCTCCTAATTTATATTATGTCTACACCACATTAGAATAATGCTTTAGAATTTACTGCTCATACACAAAACTTCATTTGAGCTTCAAGGGCTCTGATGAGCTCTGAGGAACAGGGACTATTCCTGTTTTACATATGAAGGAACTGAACCTTGGGGAAGTTGAGAAGAGCCCGGAGGTTTGCAGAACCAGCAAGGGTGCAGCAAGTATTTGAGAAACAAGTCGAGAACCTCTTTTCTGAATCCTATTCCAGTTTTCTTTCCATTACACAGTGCTTATTCCAGAAGAGAAAAAGTATTTAGGAGTACAAGTAAAGAGAGATTTTCTAGTGCTGATAAGGAACAACTTGCTGAGGAGAGAAGGCCTTCAGCTCTGGTGTTCGAGGAGGGACTGATGAGGCCAGACGGATGGACAGGGCCAGGGGCGGAGCTTTCTGATGATACGGCTGAAATGAATTGGACAGAGGGGAGCACAATTTTGCAGCATGAGGAATTAAGTAACAGCATACCGACTGCATGGAAATAGCACCTCTTGATTGCCATCTTCCTCTTCAGACTTAACAACAACACTCGAGGAACCATCCATTACCTGTTTAAATTGACAAAGGAGATCATTTTGATTCTTTAGCATAAAATGCACTTACATTGTGATTTTATTCAGACACCTTCCAAATGTCCAAATTTGGGCACAAAACTACACACATCCAAATTATACCAGAAGAGAAATGAAAGCATGAGTATTCAGAGCAGTAGAGGCAGAGGAAAAGAGAAGGTTTCCTATCAGGGACACAAACTCTCTAAATTTTTTTGAAAGTATTTAAAGGCCAAGAGCCAAAATAAATAAATTCACATAAATTTATTTCAGTGCATTATTTACAGAAGATTGATATATTTAAAAATTTTTAACATTTATTCATTTTTTGAGAGAGAAACAGTGTGAGTGGGGGAACTACACATAGAGAGGGAGACACAGAATCCAAAGCAGGCTCCAGGCTCTGAGCTGTCAGCAGCCTAATGCGGGGCTGGAACCCACTAACTGTGATATCATGATCTGAGCCTAAGTTGGCCACTTAACCAACTGGGCCACCCAGACACTCCTAAAAAATTGATATATTTAAATCATGATGTAAAGTCATAATAATTATTGCTTTAGTGGTGAAAATCTAGAAATTAATATGGATTACTGCATTTGTCAATGCAATTAAGTAAAGAGAAAAGAGAAGAAAGAAAAAGAAAGAAAGAAAGAAAGAAAGAAAGAAAGAAAGAAAGAAAGAAAGAAAGAAAGAAAGAAGGAGGGAGGGAGGGAGGGAGGGAGGGAGGGAGGGAGGGAGGGGAATGAAATGTAGGAAGTGTTGGAAAAGAAACACATCTGTCATTATTCATGTATAATGTGACTTTCTAAATTAAGAACCCCAAGAAACTGCAAAAGATAGTGAGAGATGAAAAAAAAAGTTACAAAATAAATATGTAAAAGTCCATTACATTTCTATTGACCAGAAGTGAAGAGCTAAGAACCATAATTCAACATAACTTACCATGTTGCATTGCTATAAAAATTTAAGAATGTAGGGATAAATCTAAAAACAGCTGTGGTGTAATTTATAAAAATATTATCTGAATTTCAAGAATAACAGCCAAGAAGACATAAATAAAGAGCGATTCCATATTTGTGACAGTGCAGAAATTATAGAGATGTCAGTTTCTCTCGTTAATCTAAAAATATGAATATAATTAAATCAAATTAACCATAGAGTTCTACAAGAAAATTGACAAGAGAATGATATAATATGTATGGATGTTTGAAGTCCGAGGCAGTCCTGAATTAGGGTAAGGTAAGTGATTCATCCTTCCGATTACCAACATTTATTATAAATCTATGCTAATTAAGACAATAGAGAATTGGTGATGGCATAGATAAGGTGACTGATGGAATGGGAGAAAGCTCTCAAGATTGACCTATGCATCTACACAAAGTCCCTGCAGGAAGTCTCTGCTTTGCTCTTGGTGCAGAAGTGTTCCGCTCGCTGGGAACACCATCTTCATCAATGAAGAAAATGATGACTGCTCACTTGTTAAACAATTTTGCCAACACATCAAAAAACCCCTTACAGTTGGTTATAAGTGGATAGGAAAATTGAAAAAAAATCAATCCTAATATTTAGTACACTGCATGGAAACATTAGAAACAGAGAATTGAAAGGTATATTTCTTTGTTATAAAACTAAAAAAAAAACCCACCTTATCAAGAGTAGTCTGTGGTGCTTGCCTTCTTTCTCTCATCCTATAACTTGCAATAAAGAGCTCATGTCTTTTCTACACCCTGGAAAATTGTCTAACTCCTAGGTTTCCATCAGCTTCCCATGTTTTACCCTCTGTGCCTCCAAGGTCATAAAATATCTCCGAGTGTTCCTTTAATGGAAAGTTTTTACCATCATCACCTCCTCTTAGACATGTTCAACCTTTTTGTCACCGTGATTCATGGTCATAAATTCTGTAGGCTGCCTATCTAGAGTCTCAGATGGTGAGGGTGCCAATATTCCCTCAGTCAGACATTTCTTCTTGCAATCCATGTATGTTTGTTTTGAACTTCCTTCCCAGCATTACCCCTTTTATTGTTTTGATGTGCTTGTATCTTTGAACTGTACATTTTTACAAAAATGTCAGATGGGTATATCTCTGGGAGGCAAGAAGTCAATACAATTGCAAGCTTTGCTGTCTGTGCATGAATTGTGTGACAGACTGTGAAAGACATGAAATGATTGGTCATGGATGAGGATGTGCACCTCTTACGTGCACAGTGATTTGTGGACTGAAGAGCGGGCAGGGATGGTGTAGTTCATGCACTCACAGTTAGTACACCATGGCAACTGAAATTTGAACTCTGTTGTTGAGGGATTTATGTTAGTTAAATCATTGTCACTGAGGGACGCCGGGGTGGCTCAGTCGGTGAAGCATCCAACTTCGGCTCAGGTCATGATCTCGCAATCCGTGAGTTTGAGCCCAGCGTCGGGCTGTGTGCTGACAGATACTGTGTCTCCTCCTCTCTCTGCCCTCCCCCCAGGAGTAAATACACATTAAAAATAAATAAATAAATAATTGTCACTGAAATGTGTGCATACAGAAACCGTGCAAGGCAAAAACTGCCTATATCTGAAAGGTGGCTTTGTAGAACACACAGGAAAAGGTAGAATGGATGATAAATCATTATATGGTACAACGGGTTATCCATGTGGGAAAAAGTGAAGTGAATCATATCCTTACATTATACACAGAAACCAACCACAGGTGGATTAAATATCTAAATCTTAAAAACAAGACTTTATATTCCTATGTGTGTATATTTACATAAATATACACACATATATATGAATATCTATTATCAATTATCTATCTATCTATCTATCCATAGAATACTCCAAGGGTAGAGAAGCCTTTCTTAAGATATAAAATCTGATCATTAGAAAAAAATACCATATTCTTAAATTAAGAGACATTAAAATTAGAAATTTCAGTTTATCAAAATATACCACACGCTGCACAAGATACTTCTGTAGTAACTTCGAATTGCTGGCCCCCTTCAAGCACTGCAATGCTAGAACCACATTTCCCAGAGGGCTTTGCCGCTGGAGCTAACCATACAACCAATTTCTCAGTAACAAGGTGTGACCAGAAGTAGTGTGGGCAGCTCCCACCTCACCTGCTCGGAAGACACTGTTGTCAGGGATTTTCTGTCTTCTCTGCGTGCTGTGACCAGCTCTGACCACGCGGAGGAAGAGATCCGGTGGTGGTGTAATAACAAAGTGCAAGGATGCTCGGTCCCCAGTGACTGGTTAGAGCGGACTCATCATAACTGCTCACTTCGGAACTGCTGCTATAGTGTGAAAAAAGCTTCTAACTTCTTAAAAAACCCTTTTTGAGCAGCTTTAAAATTTTTTAATGTTTTTATTTATTTTTAAGAGAGAGAGAGAGCATAAGTGGGGAGGGGCAGAGAGAGGGAGACACAGAATCGGAAGCAGTCTCCTGGCTCTGAGCTAGCTGTCAGGACAGAGCCAGAAGTGGGCCTCGAACCCATGAACCGCGAGATCATGACCTGAGCCGAAGTCGGACTCACAGCCGACTGAGCCATCCACGTGTCTCCTGAGCATTTTTTAAATTAGACACCCTTTACCATAAATATTATGGATAAGTCCATGTATTTCTACAGAAGAGGAAACTCAATACAGGAAGGAAGGAAGCATGGAAGGGAGGGAGAGAAGAGAAGAGAGGAGAGTAAAGAAAGAGGGAGGGAGGGAAGGAGGAAAGAAGAAAAGACAGAAAGAAGGAAGGAAGGAAAGAAGGAAGAGAGAGAGATGGGGGGAGAGAGGGAGGGAGGGAGGAAGGAAGGAGAGAAGGGAGGCAGGGTGAAAGATGGAGGAAGGGAGGGAGGAAAGAAGGAAGCAAGCTAACTCACACTTCGTAAGAATCAGGGAAATGCAGATTAGGAGCACAGGGAGATAACTTATTACACGCCGTACATTATTACTGTACAGATTCAGCGTGCCAGGTGTCTGTGAGACTATGATGCAAAAGAAATTCTTACACACTGGAGGTAAAATGTAGAAAATTGATTTGAAAATGCGGTTTATGTTAAACTCTGAATATAATCATAGTTTTTGACCCAGCAACGAACTTCCCCTGGATTTACCCTGGAGCAGGGCTTCTCGGCCTCTTCAGTGTTGAGATGCCGGGCCTGACAGTTCTTTGCTGTGGGGCCGTCCTGGGCATCATAGGATGGTGGGTGGCATCCCAGGCCTCTACGCACCAGGTACTGGTAGCACCTCCTTCCCAGTGTGACAGCCAAACACACTCTCCCGAAATTGCCACACGTCCCTCGGGGAGGCACAGTCACCGCATCTGGGAGCCACCACCCTGGACCAACTCGTGCCTCTGCGCACCGGGGGACACGCACGAGAACGCTCCTTTCAGTCCGTGCCAGCCAGACTGGAAACTACACAATCATTAATAAGAGACGAACACATTCATTATGTGGAATCATTCAATAGAATATTGTCATGAAACAATGATCTATAGCACCACACGAGCAAGTGAATGAAACTTAGAAACACAATCTTGAGTGAAAACAAAAATCATATCACGTAAGACTTCATACAGCACGTTACAATGTATACAAAGCGGAAAAACCATCAAAAGTATTCTCAAGGATGCCTATCTAGTTACTACAGCCTTCTTTGTTTAAAAGCAAGGATGAATATATCAAGAAATGATAAACAAAAAATCTCAGGACGTCTACTCTGCAGGAGAAGGATGGATGTGGTGCTATAAGTATCCGTAATGCTCTAGGAATAACTTGCATGGTGGGTCAGCAGACTTCACACGATACAAATTTTGCAAAGAAAAGAAAGGAAAACATAGCCTAGATACCCTCTCATGGCATTTTTTTCTTTTAATGAAAAGAGTGTGCAGAACATAGGAAGGATAGTTTAAATAATTTAAAAAGAATGTTAAAGGAATTACAGCAGATCTCATTTTATGGTGCTTTGGTTTATTGCACTTTGCACATACTGCAGTTTTTACAAATTGAAGGTTTCTAGCAACCTGCACGGCGTGCCTCTGTCTGCACCATTTTCCCAGCAGCATTTGCTCCCTTCATGTCTTTGTGTCACGTTTTGGTAATGCGCACAATACTTCAAACTTTTTCATTATCACATTCGGTATGATGACCTGTGGTCAGCAACCACTACTCAGTGAAAATTCAAATGATGGTTAGCACTTTTTTAGCACTATTTTTTAATTAAGGTACATGCATTGTTTCCGTAGACATAATGCTATATATAGCAGACTTAATAAACTACAGTGTAGTATAGACTGAACTTTTCTATGCACTGGTCAGCCAAAAAACCCATTCGACTCACTGTCTTGCAGTATTTGCTTTATTGCAGGGTTCCGGAACAGAACCTACGGTATCTTGGAGGTTTGCCTGCCCTTTCAATCCCCCTGAATGCAGTTTCCAGTAGTCTAATCCCATCAGCCGGAGAAAAGCAGCACGATTTCCGAGTACCACCAAAACACAGCTCTCCCCCCGGGCCTACACATTCTCGTCTCTGCTTGGGAGGACTTCAAGGGCTTCTGAACTATACTAAGTACTCTGGCCACATGTTCCGTAGCACTCCGAGGGGCACTCCCAGACTATGATTTGTATTTTATTACACTTGTTTATTTCAATGTGTCTGCCCCCACTGGGCCCTGCCTGGAAGGGTAGCAACCCCCTGCGTCTTCTTCACATTTGCCTGGCACATAGCAGCCCCTCAACAAAGAAGTCTTACATCAGAAAGCAGTGCTTATAGGGACGCCTGAGTGGCTCAGTCAGTCAAGCATTGTTTTTAGGTCAGGTCACGATCAACGGTTCGTGAGTTCGAGCCCCACTTTGGGCTCTGTCCTGACAGCTTGGAGGCTGGAGCCTGCATTGGATTCCGTATCTCCCCCTCTCTCTCTGCCCTTCCCCTACTCATGCTCTGTCTCTCTCCCAAAAAAAGATAAACATTAAAAAAATTTAAAAAGAGAAAGTAGTCCTTATTAGTGACTGCTTTGAGGATCACAAGAATCAGATTCTCCTAAACTAATTATATAAATATAAATATTTACATAAAATTATATATTTAATATATATTATATATTTATATTATAAAAATATATATTTATATTTTAAAAGCATATTTCTGGTAACTCAATACTTACTGGATCAGAATCTCTGGGGTGGACCCTGGAGTCTGATTTGTTTGTTTTTAAGATACTCAGATAACCTAAATATTCTGAAGTTTTATAAAATTTGCTGAAAAGGAAGGGCTTTCCTGAGGTTTTCTATTCTTCTCTTTGAGATTAGATATCTACATCTATAACTGTGTTTAAGTTAAAAGACTAATGTGATAAGTATCTTCTCTTTGTAAAAATGAGAAGGGGAGAAAAAAAAAGGCCTTTAGGATTTAGCTGAAGTCGGTCCCAGACCTGCACGGATTTTGTTGCTCGATGCTTCACTGGAAAAACTGTTGCTGTTTGGAAATGTGTTGTGTCCTCTGTCCAAAGCATTTCCTATGTGAGTAATTTAGCTCCTTGAACATATTTAAAATCTCAATGTTTCTTTCGTTTTTCCTTCTGTTGTATCTATTCATTGTATGCCAGGCCAACCAGCCTCGGTAATGACCTGGCAGCCTGTACATGGCCCGCTGAGCCCTTGATAGGCGTCCCTGACTCTGCTTCCTCTCCTGAGCAGCAGACCCCTCGGATTGCCACTGTGACCTCTGCATCAGTCCCTCAACATTGGCCCTTTCAGTATTGGGGGTTCCTTCCCTCATCTCCAAGGGGAGTCTCAAAACAGTTTTCAGACATGAGAGGCTGGAGCAGCTAGGAGTTTCTGCTAACAGCTCAGTTCTGGTCCACGCCCCAGCCTCCAGCCTCTCCTCTCCTTAGCTGACCTGCGAATCCTTGACCTGGGTGAGGTGGAGAGTTGGCATGAAGTTAGGATGGTGTCAGTTTCCATCCACCATGAAAATAATGCAGAAGTCACACCCCTCTGCAGCAACACCGTGTGGAGAAAGCGGCATATTGTGTCTTTCTGTTTAATTTCTTATTTCTGCTTCTTCCTAATAATTTCCTCGTTTGATCCTCAACTCATTTTACCATGTGTCCATTTCCTTTCTATACAAGCTACCTTCTCTTTTCTCCTTCCTTTCTCTTTGGTGTGCATCCACAATAAACATTCTTCTTTCCTACAAAGGCCTTTTAAAGCTCTCCTCATTCCTTTCCAAGGGTTTTACTCAGAATCATTTCACTGATGTCAGTTCATTCATGCAATAAATGGTCCGTAATTAAAGTTCCATACTGTTAAGCACTATATTAGTAAAGAGAGTAAAGATGACTAAATATAATGCCAGACTTCAAAAAACTCAAAATCAAGCAGAAGGTAAAAAAGTAGTATAGAAACAAATGTAAGAAACGGTTTAGGCGCTATGATAGAAGTTAAGATACCCAGTGTTACTCTCGCAGTATGTTCTAGAGAAAACCACGGAGGTTTGAGCTGATGGCTCTTCCAGAGAAGGTGATGCTAATGAAGTAGAACTGACAGAGATGTGGAGGGGGGAGAAGGGATGGAGAAAAAGGAGAAATCAAAAATGATTCTCAAGTTGCTGGTTTGCCAAAGAGTGTGCAACAGAGGACCCAGGAGAAACACGTCTGTGGGAAACGTGGCAGACAGTTTTGAACCCTGCCAAATGGGTCCGTCAATTTTATGTGCGGCCGTACGCACATTCAATAAAGCTTTTGTCTTCCCTTCAGAGTAACAGCAGTGAGCTTTTTAAGGCATAGAATAAGCCTAACCTGACAAAGCCTCATTTCACCATAATTTTTTAAAAGCAAATGATTTTCTCATTTCAATTTTACATTCGCCTTTTTCTTTTACCTGCCTTTTACGCTACCTTTAATAAATTGTCAAAACAAACTTCTTACCAAGAAAACAAATCTTACCTGGACCTGTCCCATCGTGACTGATCAGAACTTTCTTCAGTTTTCCAAGAGACACAGCTTCAATGGAAAAAATATCAACCTGCACAATAACGAAAATACACTGAATGGCCATCATGAGGTTTTCTTTCTCTAGGAAAACAATAGCACTATTAGTATGATGTTAGTTCATTACTATATGGTTGTGTATTGCTATATTATTTTACTATTACTACTACTATAAAAAAATTACCACTTACTTTTTTTATAGGTAAAGTCCTACACTAAACCTTGTGAGACATAGACAAGCAGGTAATATAATTTTTGCCCTCCTCAGTAACACGGTCTCAGTAAGCCTGATAAAGATTTTTTAAATGTGTCATAACATTTAAGTCTACCATAGCAGTGATAATAAGAGTTCATATTGTCTTCACCATACACACACTCTTCAGATTTTCACACATTTAATCCTCAGAACAACCCGTGAAGTAAGTACTACTCACTGTCTTATTTTACAGTTAAAGAGAAAGAGACATCGAGAGTTCAATTACTTGCCCAGGGTCAATGTCTAGTGAGGGATGAAGCCAGGACTCAGCCCCAGGCAGTCTGCCTCCAGACTGTACTCCCTCCAACACTGGGGCTTGCCTCCCAGTAGCTTTTGCCTCTAAACAAACTGTGCATCCCAATACCTACATGTGCATACACATACAAATGAAGTTTTTTTTGTTTTTTTTTTTTAATTTTTTTTAATGTTTTATTTATTTTTGAGACAGAGACAGAGCATGAGCGGGCAGGGGCAGAGAGAGAGAGAGGGAGACACAGAATCTGAAGCAGGCTCCAGGCTCTGAGCTAGCTGTCAGCACAGAGCCTGACACGGGGCTTGAACCCACAAACGTGAGATCTGACCTGAGCCGAAGTCGGACACTCAACCGACTGAGCCACCCAGGCGCCCCTACAAATGAAGTTTTAAAATAAACTATGAACTACTTATAAAGCATACACATTAAAAACCACCACACACTTGGGGCGCCTGGGTGGCCCAGTCAGATAAGCGTCTGACTCTTGGTTTCAGCTCAGGTCAAGATCTCACGGTTTGTGGGTTCAAGCCCCTCATCAGACTCCGTGCTGACAGTGTGGAGCCTGCTTGGGATTCTTACTTACCCTCTCTCTCTGCCCCTCCTCCACTCTCTCTCTCTCTCAAAAATAAATAAACTTAAAAAACACACACACACAACACACTCAACGCACACATACATGCAAATAATATAACATTAACAGCACCCCCAAGGCATCCCTCGGTGGCCTGTCACAACACAATCTCCCCCAAAGGTAACCACTACCCCGACTTTCAATTCGTTTTGCCAGGTCCAGGACCATACACAGAATCTTCCACCATGTTCTCCTTCCGCCTGGCCTGTTTCAACCTTTGAGGAATACATCCACTGTGCTTTGTTTAACAGCAGTTTATTCCTTTTTTCAGTACTGAATATTATTCCATATTATTTACCTCTTCTGCTACTTATGGATAATAGTTGTTTGTAGGTTTGGGGTGTTACAAATAACCTCAGAACATTCTTGTGGATACCTTTGTGTATATATACGTGTCCCTTTCTGTTGGGGAACTGCTGGGTTACAGAGCACTTGTAGATGGTCTCCTTTCCCAGAATGCTTATCGCATCACACACTTGGCACCCTCCTTGTAGGAGAAGTCAAGGTGCTACAAGGACTACTCGTGCTTGGTATTATCATTCTGTTTAGGTTTGAGCCATCTGATCATGCACCATGACACTCCTATAAGGTTTTCATTGTACTTTCCTGATGACTCGTAAAGATGGGTACAGTTTTCATTTTATTGACTGTTTATATATCCTTTTTTAAGAAAGGATATATTCATGCATCATGCCTGTGTTTTAAATTGGGCTGTTTTCTTGTTGATCTGTTGGTGTTCTGTATATAGTTTGGAAACAAGTCCTTTGTCAGGATATATTTTACAATATCTTTTTTCCCACTTGGTGACTTGCCTTTTTCCTCTCTTGATTGGGCCTTAAGAAAAATAAGTCTTCATTAAAATGGGGTAAATTGATCTTTTTTCCTATATGCTTGGTGCTTTCTCTGTTTGTCTTTGAAATCTTAGTCTATATGCCTACATTCATGTTCATAGCATTATTATTTACAATGCCGCTAGAGCCAAAAGGTGGAAGCAATCCAATTCACATTAATGAATGTATAAACAAATGAATGGATAAATGAATGAATGGTGTATATACACACAATGGAATTTTATTCATCCTTAAAAGAAGAAAAAGGGAAATTGTGACATCAGCCACAACACAGGTCAACCTTGAAGACATTGTGCTAAGTGAAATAAGCCAGTCACAAAAAGACAGATCCTCTGTGATTCTACTTAGTTGATGTACATAAAGGAATCAAATTCATATAGACAGAAAGTAGAATGGTGATTGCCAGAACCTGGGCAGGGGGAAAGAGAGAGGAGAACGGGATCAATCCCTTCCTGGGTATAGTTTGGGTCCTCCAAGAGGAAAAGAGCTCTGGAGGTGGACTGTAGAGACGGTTGCACAACAACGTGAACAAATGCACACAATGCCACTTCAAAACTGGTTAAGTGGTGGTGGGCACCTGGATGGCTCAGTCAGCTAAGTGACCAACTCTTGATTTCCGCTCAGGTCATGCATGATCTCACGGTTGTGAGATCAAGGGCTACGTGGAGCCTGCTTCAGATGTCCTTGCTCTCCCTCTGCCCCTCCCCAGCTCATCTGCACCCACTGTCTCCCTCGCCTCCCTCCCTCCAAATTGTTAAAGTGGTAAATTTCATATTATGTCTATTTTGCCACCATTAAGTTTTTTTTTAATCCTAGCCTATTTCCCCAAGATCACAGAGAATTTTTCTCTCATATTATCTTCTAGATACTTAATTGTTTTACCTTTCCCATTTGGACCTAAATTTGCATGAAATGGACTTTGGGGTTTAGTGGAAAATAGGGCTCATTATTTCTGTTTTTCTATGATGATATCCAGTCTACTGCCTTTCCCTGATGGTGCCCATCAAGACATGTGAATCTTCTTCTGGCTGTATTCTGTTCCTTTGTCCTGTTTGTCTTGCCTTGTACCAATCAATGCTGTCTCCATTACTTTAACTTTGCAATAAATCTCAGTATCTGGTAGTGTGAGCCCTCTAGCTTTGTTTTTCTCAAGATTTATCATCTTGGAGATTAGTCTGGGTGTCTTTGACTCTTTGCACTTCCACATAAACTTTGGAATTAGATTGCAAGCTATGGGATTTTGATTGCTGTTGCATTGAAACTGCAGGTCAATTAGGAAAAAAGTGAGAATAATATAAAATCGAATCGCCCAATCCAGGAACATAGTATAGCTCTACCAATTTATGAGTTTTTAAAACTTCCCAATGTTATTTTGTCGTTTTCTCAGCCGCGGTCTTGCCTTGGCACCCTCGGTGGTCTGATGTGCGCTGGAGCCGCAGATGGAGTGTGCAGGAAAGCAGGGCTCTGCGAGGTCCTAGGACCGAGCCCCATCCTGCTGGACTGCTTTAGCCACCACTGCCATTGGAGCTGTCTGTCCATGGAGGCCCTCGGGGTTCTGGTCGCTGCTGCCAACAGAGGTGACCTCTAGAATGTATACTTGAATTGGCTCCTCCTCTCTCCTCCTCTCCTCTCCATTCACTCCTTCACTGTGCTTCCAGGATCACCTCCCCATTAACTCCCGACAGGACCAGCCCCAGCCGCTGCTTTGGGAAAACTCACAGAAAGGTCCCGCGTTTGAAGCGGGAGTTTACAAAGGTCTATCTTTACAGCAAGTCCAGAAAGAATCCCAGCCCGTTGAGACCTTCTAAATCTCTGCACAGCATCTGGCGCTCTCTGGGGGCACTTTCTAAGTGGTTTCTTGCTTCTAAGCATCCACTTACAAATGGTAGAAAGCGGTCCTGAATATCAGGGTTCTCCTCTGCACCTCCTTTCTCTCCAGGATCTTGGACCTTCATACCCTCCCTGCCTTAGCCGCTGCCCAGTGCCTTCAAAACCAGTTTTATAATGTGTTTATCAAATGTTTCAAGCTGTCAGCAAGATAGCTACTTTGTTATAAACCAGACTGCTCTAGCTAGAAGCAGAATCTTGGCTGTTTTGTTTTTGATTTGTGTTTGTTTTTATAGAAAACACTAGGCGTTACTTAGGGTTTCCCTGTCCCTGGTGAATCCCACCTCTGCTCAGCTCCAGAGAGAACCCCACACACTGAGAAGAGACTGTGTGGCAGGTCCCCTCCCTAAGGAACGAAAATAAAAGAACATCTTCAGGCAACCTTGCTATTCCCACATGTGACAACATACCTCATGACCTTGTAACATGAGACCACTTTAATCATACTACATGTTTGTGTGTTAACATATATGGGAGACAAAGAAGTAAAAAATATATTTAAAAAACCATGCCACGTGGCATTCGGGGCTCAGTTCTTTGGGTAGGAACCCAGCTGAGCGGTGCTGGCAGGAAGAAAGTTCCTTCCTGGAAAGAAAAGCCTCAGTGTCACAACTCTCTGTGCGACAGCCTTGCTTCAACTGTACCTCCCTTTACTTCCTAATTGGTAGCAAATGAGTCCCTCTGGAATTCTGTGTGTGTTTTTAGTTAAAAAAAAAAAAGTAGAGGAGGGATGGTAAGTAAGAATCAATAGGGATCTTTCTATTACCTGTCCACGTCGAAACTTGACTTTGTTATTTTTGCATTGATGCAGGCGCCGAGTTCCTGAATCTCCTCTGGTGCCAATGAGGTTGATCAGGACGTTGGACTCTGTCTCCGCTCCTGGCTGCCTGCCCGTGTACGTGTAGATCTCATAAACCACCACTGAAACGTCAGAAATCTGCTATTATCTTTCTCACTTTTTATTTTCTCTTTGAATGTATTAGACACCCTGAAAAACAGTCGGAACGTTGTCTAATCTAGTTGACACGAGTTTCACTGTGGCGGTTGGACCAGCTCATTTCTTTATGCAGACCCCTATTAAAACATACTCTCAGCCATTCCCAGAGCTACTGTCTCGAAATAATTATTGTTAGCAATTACCCACTTTCATTATCCACTATACTTTCACAGGCATTATGAAAAGTTGTATTTAAAAAAACAATGTCCTCTCTCTTAATTAGATGAAAGTGGCAAGTTTTCCCCCTGAAGTTTGACTGTTCTAGTCACAGCTGGCCACTCTTACAGCTCCTTCATGGAGAACACTGTTGCCATAATGGAGACTGTTAATAGCACTCTGGTGAGAGAAAAAATACAGAGATCTTAGAGAGATACAAATTTAAATACAATTTTTTTTAAATGGGACCAATGAGGTACCAGCAAATTATAATCCACTAACCCTGACCTTAGAACTAATGCCGTTTCTGAGATCCTGGTAGAAGTCACTAATTAGAAAAGAGATTGCTCTTGCTGATAGGACTACTGTGAATAATATCTTGGACACAACGAACACTTTTTATTCCAGGTCCTAGAACGCTTTATAACTCATACTCTGTGCAATTGAACAGTTGCATTTATAGAAATTCACATTAACATTTTCCAAAGAACTCAGACATGAAAATCCAGCAAGTAAGAAAACAAGGTAAGTGAGAAACATTGCCTATTTCCATCATGCCTGACCTTTAAAAAGACAAATGTGGTATATTGGGAAATGGTGTAAGCAGAGAAGATAAATCAGTTACTTTGTTCAGTCTTACATATTCCAAAATACCCCAGAGTGAAACCCAGCTGAGCTTAAGCAGAAAATTAGAACACTTCTCATGAATTTAGGACAACCAAGGAAATCTTTTCAACTTCCTATAAAGAAGATCCGGTCTTCCAACCTGGATAACTGCCTGAAGTGAAGTAAGCCCAACTAATGATAAAATTCTTCATGAAAACCCACATGGACAAGCACAATTGGAAGTCTGTCTTTACAGGGAAGACGTGCTTCTGTTTACTGTGGATGTTTTCAATATTTCAGATTAAGGGTGAACTTGTTTACAACTTTTTTAAACAAATGATTACATTCAAAATATTAAAACACACCTAAAGCAAAAAGAAATTAATTGTTAAATGTCTAAAAAAGGACATATCAAAAATTATTTAGGACAGAGATTATATACTTAGAGCACAAAAAATGACACTCAGCCCTCCCCCAACCCTTATCTCATGATAAAATCATGCATCTGGCCTGCTACCTGCACACACTTGAAATATTTCTTTCTTTTTTTTTTTAACATTTATTCATTCTTGAGAGAGAGAGACAGAGTGTGAGTGGGGAAGGGGCAGAGAGTGAGGAAGACACAGAATCTGAAGCAGGTTCCAGGCTCTGAGCTGTCAGCACAGAGCCCAACACGGGTCTCGAACCCAGGAATAGTGAGATCATGACCTGAGCCAAAGTCAGATGCTTAACCGACTAAGCTACCCAGTGGCCCCTAAAATATTTCTTAACTCTGTGTTCCCAGGAACCACTACAAATTCAGTTTAGTCCTTATGCACCCCCCCAAAAATTGCTTGTCATCGAAAATTCAAAGAGAATTAAATGTACCACATATTCAGAACAAAATGGACATCACAGTCAAGCACCAAATTTTATTTTCAAACTACATCAAAAAGAGTTACGTAGTTTGGATTAGAAATTGAAAGAAAAAAGGGGGGCCTGGGTGGCTCAGTCAGTTAAGTGTCTGACTGCAGCTCAGGTCATGATCTCAAGGTTTGTGGATTCGAACCCCACACTAGGTTCTGTGCTTACACCTCAGAGCCTAGATGCCTGCTTTGGATACTGTGTCTTCCTCTCTCTCTCTCTTTATCTCTCTTCCCCTCCCTCCCTCATGCTCGGTCTCTCACTTTCTCTCTCTCTCAAAAATAAATATTTTAAAAAAATTCTGAAAAAAAATGGAAAGAAAACATATAATCCCACCCAGAAAAAAAAGACATTTTGCTGAAATCTTTAACATTGACTCTACTTTAATTGCACAGTATCACATAACTCACTAAATATTTGCTCTAGTTCTTTTACAAAGGCATGTAGATTTTTTAAATACTAAATTCATAGCAATAGATTCTAACTCCAGACTTTCTCATGATCCTTAAGACAATACAAAATTCCATTAACTTCATGCAAAGGGAGACTTTAAGGAATGCTTAGTAAACATGTTGCTTAGACGCACCTTAAACTATAGTGTATTTTAAACAAGTCTTCGCATGTGAAGATCTCAGAGAATCCTTTGTTCAGTCTCTATCCTTGGGCCTGAAAGTTAGGTCTCAGTGGCGTTGACTTAAAGGCAGGGACATAGGTTCTAGCTAAAAGACATGCACTTTTGTAAAAATGTAAAAGTCTAACAAATTATCTCTCTTCTAAGAGACGGGCACCCCACACAGGGAGGTGACATCTGAGGGAGTGCAACAGTACATTGAAAATGTGAGTTAGAAGAAAATTTATAATTAATCTCAAATACTTGAAAAATACAAGGCTGGGTTCCTAGATGCGGATATTATACAGAATGGAAGAGATCACTTTACTGGACCATGTTCAAGGACAAGTACTACTAATCAATCATCTTGGCTGCAATCAACCATTCTTAAAGCACCAGATTGTAAGTACTATTGATATATGTATCACCACAATTTAGCTAAAAGTACCGAAAAGAGTTAACTTGTTGGTTTAGGTTATCCATAAATATTGGACATTTTTGCCCCCAATTTTCTTAATGTTCTTTTTGCTATAGTTGATGCTCAATTTTTCTTTCCGACAATTAGTGAGGTGCTTCAGCTGCTTGTGAGCCTTACGCACTCTGACAAAGTCTGCCCGAAGCACCGAAGAGCATGGTTGGCTGTCTATCTGTTTGCCACAGCTGTCATTGGAGTCATTCCATAGCTAAACTATACATTTTCACCATTTTGAGGGGAGGGAGGCTTGGTTTCACTTGTGTTCTCAACGTCAGCCCTTTCTTTTTTTTTTAATTTTTAAAATGTTCATTCACTTTTTAGCACGCGCACGTGAGAGAGGCAGAGCATGAGCAGGGGAGGTGCAGAGAGAAAAGGAGACACAGAATCCGAAGCAGGCTCCAGGCTCTGAGCTGTCAACACAGAGCCCGACTCGGGGTTGGAACCCACGAACCCTGAGATCATGACCTGAGCCAAAGTCGGACACCCAACTGACTGAACCACCCACGCACCCCCCAATGTCATCACTTTCAACCCCTTCCTCTTTATATTTACCGATACTTATTGTCATTTCAAATATTTCTCCATCTTTCAAGGAACGCTCAGCACACGCACTGCAGCCAAACCTCAGCACTCTTAGGGTTTACACACTTGTGGCGCACGAAACAAGATTTAACATCATCTCATTAGTGACAGAAAACCCCTCAAATGTTCACCCGTAGGCTGATATTTTCCCCCTCAAACATCATTTCAGGCCAGAATCTGTGCAAGCATTTGTTAATGATGACTTATCAGCCTCCACTCCAAGCATTAACATCTCCATACACAGTATCCTTAAGATTTTCTTTCAAGAAACCTTGGCGTGCCTGGGTGGCTCAGTTAAGCATCCAATTCTTGATCTCAGCTCAGGTCATGATCTCACAGTTCATGGCATTGAGCCCCACATTGGGCTCTGCAGTGACAGCATGAAGCCTGCTTGGGATTCTCTCTCTCAACTTTTCTCTCTGCTTCTTCCCCGCCCTGTGCTTGCTCTCTCTTGAAAATAAATAAACATTAAAAGAAAAGAAAGAAATCTTGGATTTCGTAGCCTCTGCTCACTGCAGCAAGCACATATATATGTATATATATAGTTATATTAAATATGTAATATAGTATATTATATAACATATTATATATAATATAGTTATAAATTATACATTATATATAATATAATATGTTATAATGTTATATAAAACTATATGTATGTTTGTGCTTCACAGGATATATATAATTTCTTTTTTTAATAATTAATGTTTCTTTATTTTTGAGAGTGAGCACAACGGGGTGGAGGGGTGGAGGGAGTGGGCAGAGAGCGAGGGAGAGAGAGAATCCCAAGCAGGCTCCACACTGTGAGCACAGAGCCCGATGTCGGGCTCTATCTCATGAACCCTGAGAGCATGACCCAAGCCGAAATCAAGAGTCAGACGCCTAAACCACCGAGCCACCCAGGCGCCCTATTCCTCAGCCACAAGGATTTATTAAAGATGTCACATGGCTGGAGAGGGGGCTGAAAAAAGTTCCTCAAATGTGATTTTTCCCAGGAAGTTTAAGAGAGAGAAAGCGAAGTCACGGTAGGAAGTGTGCTCCTTCAGCAGAAGTTAGGAGGGAGGGGTGATACTGAAAGACGAAGTCAAATGAGATGCTCAGGGATGGCAATGCTGAGGGCCCTCTTCACAGCTGAGCATGACATCCAGGACCCAAGGTATCCACACAAAGTAGGGATGGGAGCAGAACAAGAGTTCTGAATGGACCAATTTCTGACCAAAATAAACCAAGCTTTATATTGGAAGTGACTGAGCTATTTTGAGTTAAAACAATTAAGATTTCAGTCATCGGTGGCCATAGGGGCTTGGGTTATTTTTAAGTCATGTTTGTGGAGATAGGATCTCCATGTAGCAAAATTCACTCCTTTAAGGTATATAGTTTGAAGAGTTTTGAGGAATATTTGTATCGGTCCTGTAACTACCACCATCATCAAGATGGAGAATATTTTTATCACTCCAAAAGGAAAGGTATGATTTTAATCAGTTATGGAACATGAAAAAGGTTGCATTTTTGCACCCCTCAAGTTTTGATTGTGAAGATTCAAATCACAATCATGACATGATGATAAAAACAATGCAGAGGGAATAACCCAGAGGCCATCTAGAAAGATTGTCTTATATACATACCCACCTGATTTTTGCATGAACATGGAAAGGAATTGGATCCATTTGAAGGATTCCATTTGAAGGATTGTTTCTTAATATTTTATCATGCCAAGAAGTTTTTCATTCCCTTCGTGGCCCGTTTCTTGATTACCCAAGGTATCAGGTAAACAAATAAATAGGCAGCCTTCTCACAAAGCTACCGGAATGGAGTGTTTTAAATATTTAGGCATCAGAAGTTCATTTGCAAAACTGATGGTCCTTGGCCATCAGACTTAACACTGTGTCTATACACTCACAGGGTCATGGAGGCCCAGCGTGTGGTTGGGGAAGAAAGGACCACCACGAACCCAGCCTAGGATGTCAAGACTGAACTAAAGAAGTAACGTTGACCAAATAAAGTCAGCCCCAGAAGTAAATATGGAAAGAAGGCTGCTGCCTTATCCCAGTCTACCATTCATCAGTATTAGAACTTCATAATAAAATAATTGCACCAGGACAACCTAGATTAAAGCAACTACTGCCAGAGGAATGCCCTAAAGGCAAGCAACATTCTCAATTCAGAGTGATTTTGAATAAATCATGAAAAAATATTTGGTGATTCTGCTATGAAAGTCACCTGAAATAACCAGCGCAATACCAAGCAATGGCTGTGCTCACAGGTTTGTCTGTGGTCCAAAGCCACGCCCTCTCACTGAACACACCCCCACACCCAGGAATGCATTTACCTGTGTACTGGGCATTTCGGTCTCCTCTCCTCAGTCTCACATGTTGTGAGTGCAGGGCTCACGTCTTTTTCAGTTCTGAACCCCTAGCTCCTAGTACATGTCAATGTTTACTGAATAGTACTGAATAAATGAATGCCTATTCATCCATTCATCCATTCAAAAGTGCTGTGTACTGATCTCCACTGGTTGGCCAAAGGATCACTCCAGTATGAACCATCTAGAAAGGGTCGTGGTTGTCCACACCCAGAGATACGCTTTAAACCAAGGCCACCTTCCCAGACTCTTTTGCCCTCAACTTTGCTTTCAATCCTCAGTTTCTTTCAGGGTCCACCTATTTCTGGCCATTGGGCTTTTTCTCCAGGATCGGTATGTGTAGGAGTGGATGAGGGACGTTGGCCTCCCAGACTCTGACCCTAGAATGTCCAGGGAGCACCAGCAGTCCCAGAAAGAGACTAAAGGAGGGAAGGAGGACAGGGACTTGGCATGGTCAAGCCCTCCGTGCCCGACTTGTGCTAACAACACCTCCTCTCTGAGCTCATTTGAAATGTCGCTTCATCTTCCTTGTGCAGTATGGCCCAGCAGTGTTAGAAACCATCCAGGAGTTCTCAATATGCTGCCAAAAAAAAATCCCCCATTTATCAATCAAACAACAGAGGTACATAAAAATTTCATTCTTCTAGCTGTATTCCTAATGTTCTAGACTTCCATTCTCCTCTCAGGGTACACTGCTCTAATTGTCATTGGGTGGTGACTTTTGGGACTTATCCTAGAGAGACATGCCTCTGTGCAAATGTGTGTAGATGGACACACACACACACACACACACACAGATTCATGCCTTGGGTTGGGCATCAATACATGCATACTTCAGTGAAATGCATAGGACCTTAAGTCTTAAGTAGGTTCCTAACTGGAAGATGACATGCTCAGGCCCTTCCAAATATTTAGTTCTCCAATCTAGAGATGGTGGTGCCAAATGGTCTCTGGACCAACTCTCTGCAGCCAACAAGCAACCCTGGGGCCATGATCTCTCAGTGCCCTTTTCTCCATCCTAGGAGACAAACTCTCCAAACACCCCAGGTCGACCAATCTTGGGTGTCATAAACAAATAATCAGAGTCTAAAGAAAACACTTAGAAGACCATGAACTTTGATTTGTGCCCCCATCCCCATCAAAGTGCACACAATATTTTTAGTGAATGGAAGGTTTTTTTTTTTTTCTGAAGACTTTCCTAATCAGAAAAATGAAATGTCATTATCTATGGGGGAACTTCCGGGTGCCATGTTGTTAGTCAGTATGCTCAAATGCTTCTAGGTAATAGTGAATGGCTTTGGCCTTCCAAGGCCTTTTGCGGTCCACCCGGTAGGATGCAGCTCCTCTCTGCACGAGCCACCTGCCAATGCTGATGAGCGCTGAAGGCTGCCGGAACCACCTCCGGGGATGAGCATTCACTCTGGTACCTGCAGAGATCTCCAGGAAGCACAGCTGAACTTCCCCAAGACAAACCCCTCAGCTGAAGCTTTAATTTGATTTAATTAATGGACTGTGTTAGTGATTTCTCTCAGGTCACCAAGAATTAAGCTTTCTCAGCACTCATCATGGTGTGATCATGTTGATACAAACTGCCCAAAGAAATCCGATCTCAGAAACAGATGGTAAATGAGATTCAGTGTTAAACATGTGCAGACACTTCAGTCTGCACTGAAGTTTGTGGACCAAGACCATGTACGTGGGCGGTTTTAGGACTGAAGCGTCATGTGTCTCCTCATTGAAAATACTTATTGCTGAAAAAGAAATACCTTTGAGCTGTAGAGACATGTGCCCAGGTGGGGAAGAAGTGGAATTTCTTCTTATTTTATCGAAGGTCTCCAGGAAGGCCTCACTGAGAAGGTCCCTTAGACCAGAAACCTGACCAGAGGTGTAGGAGCTGGCCATGGAGAGGCCTGGGGAAGGCACAGGCTGGCAAATGGGACAGAAGGACAGAGTTCTAAGGGCTCAGGAGACAGCCTGCCTGACATTCTCAAGGAACACTGATGCTGAAGTTGGAGAGAAGGTAAGCAGACTTGGTAAAAATCATGGCAACTTATTTTGCTCTTGGTAAGCAGGGCAACCTTGGAGTGTCATGAGCAGAAGAGTGACATAATCTGACTGATATTTTAAGAAGGCCACTCTGGCTCTGGGGTTGAGAACAATAGTCTGTCCTAATCCCAAACTGTTCTTTGTGTTTGACCTCCCATCATGATACCAGCTGAATGGTATGAAGGAAGCGGAACAAAAAGACAAGTGGAAAGGAGAGAACAAAGATTAATTGTGTGTTGAGTGCCTCCCATGTGACAAATACCATATTCATACCCTCCCGATGGAAACCCAGTGGGTGATCACATGTCTACTTTGGCTAGAATGGTCCCCATTGATGCTGACGGTTCTCAGGCACTCACAGCCTTTCTTCTCTCTCAGAAATGGTCTGGTGTGGACGGTGAATATGGTGGTTACTCTAATAATATTTGTTCCATTTCACAGACAAACTAAGTGAGGCTGAGAAAACTTGTGTAACTCACCCCAGTTCACAAAGCTGAGGTTTGAGACTGAGGTTTGGAAGCCAGACTTTGCTTCTCTGAGCATCACACATCTCATCAGTGAGAGGGTCTGTCTGTCTCTGAAGCCCACATTTTCCCCTTGACACGGGTATGGTGGCAAACACTGAAGCATTAAAGAAAGCTTGTTTGTTTTTCCAAACTGACCTCAGCTGTTATCATCCAAAACTTGCTGTAAGTTGTCAATAAGTGTTTTGAAAGACACTGACTTTCTCACTACTGAAAGTCTGATAAATACAAATATTTTGAAGGAGACACATTTCTCTTATGATGGCACTTCCATACAGACTCAGATGGTTATTTCTTGGTAGGAAGTAAACCACTAAGCACACCTCCTGCTGGCTTACCAAAACCTAGCGTCACACATTTCTTCAGCCACAGTTATGGCCCCAAATCTCTCCTCCCATTCTCATGGGCCCCTCCTGAAGAAAACCTGGAGCCACACCCTGTGAACCAGCTGTGAGCTGACTCAGCATTCTTTTCAGCCCAGGGCATGCCGACCAGGCCCTTTACTAAAGATTGCTGAGGACAACCAAGCAGTGGCAATGAGTAGCTCTTGGTGCCTTTTCCCCACAAACATGGCAGACGGTGAGCAAATCGGAAGAAGGTGTGGAAGTCCTGTGTGTGAACAGGCCCAGCTTGGCAGCACTGGTCTCCAGGAGGAGACTGCTCTGATCCCACCAGCAATCCAACTCGGCCCCCAAAGAATGATGATTTATAGACTAATAGTCTCAGAAAAACACTCTTCTTTTGAAAACATTCCAGCAATCTTTTGAAGAGAAGAGGCAAAGTCACAAAATTAATTGGCTCAGAGTGTAAGTGCCAACTGCAAGGAAAAGCACTCTTTTTGTGTTACTAAATTAAAAAAATATATAACCCTCAAGTGTCCCTAGGACTCTATCCAGCCTGCAAACCTAAGTATTAATAGCTTCATTTTTAAAAAGAAGTTCTTCTGTGATCACTCATTGTGCTCTTCCCTGGGCCAGCTTCAGAATGTTCTGACAGATGAACAGACAATCCCAAAATATTGAAGGTCAGCCCCTCTGTAGTCCTCCTTTCAAGCCCAAACCTGAGAAGCATCCATCCAGTGGTTTTATTCTGCTGTGGCTTCCCTTGATGTCACAAGAATAGTAAATGAACCTCCTGGCACCAAGAATGACTTTCCAAAAGCGATACTTACGCAGTCTGCCTGGGCTTCGGCTTGCTCACCAGTAGGTTTTGATCTCTAGTTAAACCTGAACATTAAGATGTCATTGTGTTTTCACTTTCTTATTTGAATGATTATGAGCAAATAATCAATCTGGGAAAGGGGTAAATGGATGGATTGGTCAGCACTGGAGAAACATGAATAGATTGGATCAGCTCTAGGTATTGTGTGTCACGGTATATTATTTTGTCGGAGAAAATGCTGTAGACACAGTTGGTGTGCTTCGGCTGAGAAATTAGCCCTTCAAACGGGAAATGCTAATGGATAAAGTTTCATTAGGTAGTTTGGGAAAAGGATGAACAGAATGATGCAGGGAAGACATGCTGAGTCTTTATTGCTGCTAAAGTTAAATGAACCCCAAATCAATAGTTCATTTAAAGCACAACGGAGTTTCTTTTGTGTCTTAGATTTTTAAAAAACCCATACAACTGCTTTCTACTTGTTTTTTTTTTTTTACAAGTAACAAACTGTGCATATGTCAGGAAGCAATTGGAAGAAATACAAAATAGGTGTCTCGTAGAGTTTAAATAAAGTTCTTATTTTAAAAAATGTAGCTCTTTAAGACACTATAAATTGAGAAATAGCTAATAGAGCAGGCCAAAAAGATTCCTTCTGCTTCTTATTGGTGCCATGGATTTCGAAATCCTTCTCTACATCTTTTCCAAGAGGCAGAATGGATTCTTGACAGCTGTTAGCAACAGGGTGAAGAGTCTAAGGGGGAGTCGTAGGATTCTCAATTTTTTGTTCCCCAATTGCAAGATATCAGCTCTGATTTCTCCTCATCTATAGTCGGTATTTCTAACATTCCTACATCAGTTAGAAATGATTCATGTTACAGAACACAATGAGTCTTTTTTAATATATTTCTTATTCAATTTATTTAAACTAACAAAAATGTTCCCCATTTCTCCCATCCCCTACACCATCTCCTGCACCCACCAATATGTTCTGTGTAACTATGAGCTTGGGTTTCTTTGTTTGTTTGTTTTTGTTTTCAGATTTACATATAAAAGAGATCATATAGTATTTGCCTTTCTCTGTCTGACTTATGTCACTTGCCAAAATGCCCTCGAAGTTCATCTGTTATAAATCAAGATTTTATTTTTTTAATGGTTGAGTAATATTTCATTATATATATAAATATATTAAAAATACATAAAATACCAACATTATATATTATACAAAATATTATGTCATTATATAAATAATAATATATACCAAAATTATATATATTATACCATGGCATGATGTATACTAACTGGTACACATAATTATATACCATATAATATAACCTATATAATAATAATATAATATATAATTATATATTATATAATAATAACAACCATGTATAATTTACATGATTTTGTATATATATTTTCATAATTATAATATAAAAATTATTTGGTGTAATATCAGTATATACTATACACATGTATGTATATAATATGTATATAATATATATGTGTGTGTGACAAAGTTTCTTTATCCATTCATCCATCAATGATTACTTTTTCCATATGTTGGCTATTATAAATAATGCTACAATAAACTTCGGGGTTCTTATGTTTTTTCAAATTAGCATTTTCATTTTCTTTGGACACACACCCAGAAGTGAAATGGCTGGATCATAAGATAGTTCTATTTTTAATTCTTTGAGGAACCTCCCTACTGGTTCCCACAGTGCCTACACCAACTTACACTACCACCAATAGTGCATACGGGCTTCTTTGTCTCCACCTCCTCACCCACACTTGTTGTTTCTTGTCTTTTTGATAATAGCTATTTAACAGATGTGAGGTGATATCTCATTAGTTTTTGTTTGCAATTCCCTGATAATTATAATTTGAAATCTTTTCAGGTATTTGTTGGCTATCTGAATGTTCCTTTTTGTTTTTGTTTTTGAGTACAGTTGACACAAAATGTTACCTTAGCTTCAGGTGCTTAGTGAGTAGTAATTTGACCAGTTTATACATTAGGGTACGTTCACAAGTGTAGGTACTCTCTGTCCAAGACATCTCTTCTTTGGAAAAATACCTGTTTAGATCTGCCCATTTTTTAATTGGACTATTTTGTTTTTTCCTATTAAATTATATGAGTTCTTTATTTTAGGTTGTTAGCCCTTCAACAAATACATGGTTTACAATACTTTCTCCATTCAGGAAGTTGCTTTTTCATTTTGTTGCTGGTTTCCTTTGCTGTGCAGAAGCATTTTAGTTTGATGTCATTCCACTTGTTTACTTCTGCTTTTGTTAGTTTTTGCTTTCTATGTCAGATTTTTTAAAAAATCCTGAAGACCTGTGCTAAGGTACTTCCTTCCTATATTTTCTTCTAGTAGTTTTATGGTTTTAAGTCCCATATTCAAGTCTTTAATTAGATAGTGGTCCAGTTTCATTCTTCTGGATGTAAATGTCCAGTTTTCCCAAGACATTTATTAAAGAGATTGTCCTTTCCCTTCTGTATATTCTTGGTTCCTTTGTCATAAATTAATTGGTAATATATATGTGGGTTTATTTCTTGGCTTTATATTCTGTTCCATTGATATATGGGTATGTTTTTATGCCAATACCATACTGTTTTGATTGCTTTATGATATAGTTTGAAATCAGGGAGCATAATACCTCCAGATTTGTTCTTCTCTCTCAAGATTGCTTTTGCACTGGAATATCTTTCCATTTATTTGTGTCTTATTCAATTTATTTTGTTAATGTCTTGTAGTTTTCAATAGATAGGTCTTTCACCTCCTTGGTTAAATTTATTCCTATATGTGTTATTCTTTTTGATGCAATTGTAAATGGGCTTGTTTTCCTAATTTCTCTTTTTGACAGTTTGTGCTTACTATAAAAAATGCAACAGAGTTTTGTGTATTGATTTTATATCCTACAACTTTACCTAATTCATTTACTAGTTTTGACAGTTTTTTGATAGAATCTTTAGGGCTTTCTATATTAATATGTTAGCTGCAAACTGTTTTACTTTTTGCTTTCCAGTTTGGATGCCTTTTATTTCTTTTTCTTGCCTAATTGCTCTGGTTAGGACTTCCAATACCGTGTGAAATAGAAATGGTGAGTGTGGGCATCCTTGTCTTATTCCTGATCTTTCAGCTTTTTACCACTGAGTATGATGTTAGCCATGCACTTGTCTTAGGTGGCCTTTATTATGTTGAAGTACCTTCCATCTATACCCACTTTTATGAGAGTTTTTATCATAAATCAGTGTTGAATTTTGTCACATATCTATTGAGATGATCATTTGATTTTTATTCTTCATTTTGTTAATGTGGTATATCATATTAACTGATTTACAGATGTCGAACCATCCTTGAAATAAATAGCACTTGATCATGGTATTATTATTATTGAATTCAGTTTGCTAATACATTGTTAAGGATTTCCACATCTATGTTCATCAGGGATACTGACCTGAGTATTAGGATCTTTCTTAAGATCCTTTTCTCTTTTCCACTTTAGTCTTTCAGACATCCCTGGACACTACTGCCACCCCACAACTGTAGGGCAACTAAAACTGTCAGAATCTGGAGTTTATGTAATAAATGAGATGTTCTATGAGCAACTGTTTTTGAAAACAGTCAAAATATATACAAATATAAAGGGTTAGTATTATTTCTCCTTTCATTAAGCTGGTATTATTCTAAATCTTGTTTTGCTATATCTGAATTAATCTACAAGTATCTCTGTGGCATTAAGCCAATGTGTCCCGTGCCCTACATCAATCTGACGGGGATTGAGAATATATAAAATGGAACCCCTGCTGGGGGATAAGGCTAATCAGTATGAACTTGGTATAGAAAGAACAGACTCTCCTTGCAGGCTGAGGGCAGGGATGGTGACTTCTCTTGGGGAGTGGGGTGGGTTCAAAGCATTAGGGAGCTGTGGAGTGAAGACTTCTGAGGGAGGTTGAAGAGGAGAAACTGCTGAGAAGGCAGAAAGAGGGGAGTCATTAGAGTTAAAATAACTGAAACCACAAAACTGAACAACTTCTGGGGAATGGGAGCCCTTTCTGAATCATCTTTATATCCTCTGGTCTTTAGTATTCCTGGCACACATTTGGCACCTAATACCTGTTTGCATACATGTGTTTAGCTTAACTTGTGTGGAACGGCTAAATAGACCATGGATGGGTATTAGAAATGATGAGGCAGCTGAACGCCTGAGGGATCACTGGGGCTCGAGGCAAGGAAGAGGACAGGGTTGAAGATGAAAAGAATTACATTTTTCTGTAGAGTTAACAACAAAAGTTAGAGACAGCCTCAAAACAGCAGGGAGGAACCAGGCATTTAAATCCATATGTTCAAGGAAAAAGGACCAAGTGGAACCAGTGATAGAAATAGAAAAAAAAAGAGAGAGAGAGAGAGAGAGAGAGAGAGAGAGAGAGAGAAAACAGTGAACCACTAGGTTGGTATTATGTGACAGAGGTCAGGGCTGGAGAGATGTTTACGAACTATGATGGTAATAGCTAGTATTTATTGAATGATTACTATGTGCCAGGAACAAAGTGCTGTAAGTACGTTATCCTGAAGACTAAGTGCATTATCTCATGAACCCAAAATAATCCCATGACATAAACACTATTTATATCTCCTTTCATAGATGGAGTGTTTTTGGCTAAGAGAAGCCCAATATCTTGCCCAGGGTGACCCAGCTCAACACATCGCCAAGCCAAGACTAACTCAAGTGTGCCTGGCTCCAAAGCCTCTAGAAATCTCTGCCTCTTTAAATATGAAATCAACAATGTCAAATACAGTGGAGAGATCTAGGACACCAAGAAAATACACCACACACACACACACACACACACACACACACACACACGCCATTGAATTTGGAACAAAATGGCCATCAGTATCCATTGAGAGAGAACATTTTCACTACAGCAGAGGCGGCAAAAAATAAAGCCGCTGTCAGAGAGATGCGGGGAATGGGTGAACAGACAATTTAAGCAATGTGTCAGTTCACCATTAGGCAAAACAAAAGAAAACAAAACTGAGTAAGGGAATTCAGGTGCTCCTAAATCCATGATTGCTTACATTTGCTCACATAGGATAGCCAAGAAACAAGCCACACTAAGATGGCTAGCAAACCAGTTTACAGAAAGATGAATTGATCTCACACATACACATCCTTGCATATACATTGTCACCTCTGAATGGCCACACACGTGCTAATCCTAAAGCCTAATATTCCAAATCAGGAGTCAGCAAACTATGGCCTCTGGGCCAAATCTGCCAGTACCTGTTTCTATACAGGAGCTGAGAATGCTTTTCACTTTTCTTAATGGTTAAAAAAAAAAAATGAAAGCAGAACAGTATTTCTTGACAAATGAAACTTATATGAAATTCTAATTTCAGTGTCGACAAATAAAGTTTTATTGGCATGCAGCCACACCATTCGTTTATATATTATCTGCAGCTGCCTCACAGCCCTGGCAAAGCTGGGAAGTTTGGAGAGACTTTATGGTCCAGGAAGCAGAATATATTTGGTATCTGGTCTTTTCCAGAAAAGGTTGCCCATCTCTGTTCTAAATCGTCTCAACAGTTTTAATTTTTAATACATCTCACAACGGGAAGGAGGCTACGTACCTGGCAAAGCTGGCTTATTAGTTCTTGCAACGGGCCGCTCTCTCGACGTATCTCCATCATTTTCATTCTCAGCGATCCAGGCGTCAACAGTTAGACAAAGCAGCTCACGTGTGTCTAGATTTTCAAGCCTAATGTCTTCCAGATACCACCCGGGGTCCGGTCCACTGTTGTCATGTCCAATGCGTATTTTATAGATTTCACCAATATCTTTAAGATTAACCTGCAATGAAAAGAAAAACGGGGAAATAAAAGGCCCTACGTTTCTGATTTGATTTTTCAAACCAAAAATTCATGTTCCATCTTGAACTCATTATCTATTTTCCCCACACATACGGCTTACTAATTTTCCTTAGAACTATTTACTTGTTACCCGATGAAATGCTGTTCCATATGGCAAAGCACGATTCCATTGACCATGGAGAAATATAGATTAAATCCAGTTCATTTTCACCACACCTTTTTTTTTAACAACTCTTTATTACTACCTTGCAAAATAAATGTTTTATAAAAATCATTGATACACACTACTTACTCGGTAGTTAGGTCTGAAGAAGATAATCTATTTCTCTGTCTATTATAGATATAGTCCCATTAAGGAGGGACCCTAAAGAAAAGAAACCATATACGCTTCTGGATTTATACTAGGTCTAGCCAGGCGGCCCTGAAATGGAGTGGTATTGGAAGGACCATGACGTTGCACCAGTGTTGGTAGTGTGATTAACAAGTAATTCTGCCTTATACTCCTCTGCACCTCCCCAAACAACTAATTACCTAACAAGATAAATATTTTCAAGTATCGTTCACTATTCAGAAGGAGCAATCTTTTTCTTTCCATATGAAAAAATTGATTACTGTACTACATTAGTTTTCTATTGCGAACAATGGCCTTCATGGGCTCCCCGTCCTGTGGATCAGAAATCCAGGCACCGCGTGGCTCAGCGGGTTCCCGGCTCAGGGCCTCACAAGATGAACCCAAGGTGTGGCTGACGTAGGCTCTCCTCTGGAGACTCTGAGGAGGATTCTGCCTCTAGGCTCACCCAGGCTGATGGCTGAACCCAGTTCCCTGTGGATCTAGGACTGAGGGTTCTCTGCCTCGACATTAGCCCCTTTATCTGCAGGCCAGCAAAGGGCACAAGGACTCCTTCTCATGCTTGGTACCTCTGACTTTCCCTCTGCTCCCAGCAGGAGAAAGTTGTTTGCTTTCAGGGGCTCATACAATTTAGATGAGCACCCTCCAGATAAATCAGGCAAATCTCCCTATTTTAAGGTACTTAAGTTACACACCATGACAATATAATTAGAAACAATGTTATGTTGCTTCTGGTATTTTGTCTCCCTTCACCTAACTTATTTTCTCCCCTTTGGTGTTAGTACTACCATAAACATTCACATCACCACAGGAAGTTACTCCTTCAGAGTTTATGCAGACCAACTGAATTGTTTTTCTACTAAAATATTTTTTACTAGTAATATAATTTTGGGTTGCTGTGTTGGTGATAACTGTTGTGAATAAATTCTGTCCTCCAGCCAAAATTCATTTTGGTCAGGATGCACAGAGTTCAACAGAGTTGAGCTAAATAACTGGGCCCCTCCTATTATTTCTGGAACAAAGTGGTTATAAAAATACTCTCATGTAGAAAATCCTAATATGGGTGCTCAGTATAGAAAACTAACCTCCTACAGAATTAGAGTTGCAAACGGTGGAAAGTAGAAGAGAAAATAGAGGCCCCATCCCCAAATCCACTCAAAGGCGAACTTGTGTGGTGGCTAGAACCCTGGTGTTTGGAATGAAATCTGGAGTTGAAACTTCCGAGCCCTTGCTGGTTGTGTAAATGGCAGCAAGTATGTCCACTTTCTCTAAGCTTCAGCATCCCCATCTGAACACTATGATAGAACAAACCTTATAAAGTCTATAGCACTCAGTAAGTATTAGCAGCCATTGCTTCATCCATCAGAACTGTGTGTTAATGAGAAAATGCTAAATTTACCTAATTTAAAGACAAGATTAATCTAAAGACAGGGTCCAGCATTCGCAGAAGGAAATCAAAATTGGTATTTGGGCATCACACATAAAATTGAAATTAATAAAGCCTACGTCTTTCCCTGATGGTAAAAATACGTAACTATAAACAAAAACTAAATGGTACCATGGTCTCGAAACTAAAGCATTATCCACACACGACATGGGCATGGGTTAGCCAATAAAATCAGAACCAAATGACTGTACCACAGTCTGGCTCGTGCTAGAGACTGCTCCCAAATTACTTCTAACATGTTAGCCAAACGGATTTGGAACATTTTGTTCTGGCTTGATGTAGTCAACCTGGGTCACCTCCGCTCTGATACAGTACCGATGCAATATGCCAAGAAATTATTATTGCACATAACTGTTTCCAGCTTTCTGCATTTAACTTCCACACTTGAAAACACACACAAAGTTATTCTATGATGTAGGACGGCTTTGCATCATACAGATGGACCACATCATGGTGCAGTTATTCTCCAGAAAGGAAACTACACTTAAAGTAGTATATGGTCACAGATTAAAATAAATTTGCTTTCAGCCTGAGTACCAAAAAGGCATATGGACTGCAAGATACAGAGTCAGAAAGAGGAAGGCAGAAAAAATATAGTCCATTCTTATTACCATAATGTCACATATTAAAAATTATAAGACTATCGATCAACTACTGCATAACCAGGACATGAAGATCTAAAAAAAAAAAGTTCTCTGAAATGTCTGATTTGAGTACTTGAAATTGTTAACAAAAATAGATTGTTTATGCTGAATTTAAGTAAGAAAATAAAGCACTTTGTATGTCCACATTTTACAAATTATTCTGTTTATTATATACGCCGCTCCCAAGAACATTTTAAATCTGGACTGAGTAAATTAAACCATTTTAAACATTTAACAAATTTTTATTACAAACAAACACTGCTCTAAGCAAGCATATAAACAAGGAAAAAACAGAGTTTTCACTTTCATGTGAACCGCTAATCCAATACATTCAAAGTGAGAACTAAACAAAGCAAGGAACGTATGAGATGATTTAGGACAATAGGGCAGGTAGCAAGGAGCGTGGACCTCGAGGAGTAAGCAGCATGTCCAGGACGGGGAGAAGACAGAAAATGGTATGAGCAGAACCAAGAGCAGTGAATGCAATTCTTGAATCTGAGATTATTGTTCCTGAACTTTTACAATTCTAGGTCTTATTCTCTCTGTTTGAACAGACTCTAGTATCCTTCCGGGTTTGCACAGGTACTTAGCAAATGCAGATGCTGCTGCCAAGGAATGGACCGGGAGCAACACATCAGCTCCACCCCACAAACCCAAGTACTGAGACCCCCTGGCCCCCTGATCTTGAGGAAGTCACGTCTTCTCTCTAAACTTGTTTCCTTATTTACAAGATGGAGTAATTGAGAATCACTTTAGTGAAAGATTGTGAGGCTAGGGACACATTAATTAGCGAACACTTGTCAAATAACGACATATATGTCCGTAACAAACCATGATGACCTTAGTAATTATTATTATTCTTACTAAGGGGGGGATGGAAGGAGGTAGGTGGAAAATACAGTGGGGAAAAGAAACGAAAGCCCATTTACTTCAATCCTACAGGTACTGGTTTTCCGTGTCTTCGACCCTCCAGCCCGGAGCTGGGCAGATGGGAGCAGGAGAGGACCCGAGGACTGTCACGTGCTCCCCAGCCAGCAGAACCACCAGGGCTCCCCAGGATGGGACCCTTGACCACAGGGTAGGCCCAGCAGACCAGAGGCCAGTCCTTCGAAGCAGAGCAGGAGAGGAAAAGCACAGAGTTTGTGATCGGAAACCAGGCTCGAGGCTGAGTGCTCTCACGTCATTTCATATCCCTGAGTCTCAAGTTCTCTTTGTAAAAAGAGGGCTTTTGTAAGGACCAAATTAGATAATCTTGTGAAAACACACTGTAATTCATAGACCGGCAGTTCATGCAGGAGTCAGGGCAGAGAAGAGGATTGCGAGGTGTGGAGAGGTCTCTGAAGAATACCCAGGACTTGTACTGTACCTTGTGTTCAGAACACCTCTTTTCTTGGAGCTCCCATGACTGAGATAGTTGGGAAAATTAGGGAGTAATTTGAGGGGTACTCAAGAAAGAATTTGAGGATTATCACACACAAAAAGGCCCTTTTAATTTGTCGATGAAAATGGAAATGCTCGTGCAAAAAATAGCAGAAAAGATTCTCAAAGCCGAAAATGAACTTGAATAAAAGACATTCCTTTTGCATACTGCACAGTACAATGCATATCCTACCTTTCCAAAGATGAAGGCTTTGGTACGCTGAAAGTTGTATGGCCTGTTAGCGAATGTTCAGATACAGAACCTGGAATTTTCTAGGAAAAGAGCATGACTGGTGGATCTGTGAAATATTCATATAAAAAGTTTATGGAAAAGATATTCCCTCTTTGATATTCCCCCTCTAGCTTTGGGGTTTTTAGTTTATTTGTTTGCAGAAAAATTTGGTAGCAAATTTAATTTTTTAATATAGTTGACACACAGTGTTACATTAGTTTCAGGTGCACAAAATAGTGATTCATCTCCTCTAAATGTTATGCTGTGCTCACCACAAATAGAACTACCATCAGGTATCTACTTTTAGGTGTAGATCTTAGCCAGACATTTTTGCATATGTAATTACTGACCATTTGGATTTTTGTAAGTTGGAGATGCTAAATCTCTTCATGCAGACTTTAGTATTGTTTTCAATAAATGGCAAAGGAGTTATTTTAAAAACAAATTCTACTGTAGAAGAAAATGTCATGGTCTGCAAAGTCTGTATTCTCTGTTTAAGAACACTTTCATAGTTTGGAGAGAAACATACTGAGACACAAATGAGCTTTGTGATCACTGAATTCCCAGCTGGGGCATTTCACCCCCGCTCCATGTCTCACTTTATACAGGATATCTCATTTTCCATATCTTTGTCTTTCAAAAAGAGCATTATGGCTTACAAGCTCAAGACAGGAATGTGGAAGTGTGGACTAGAAACCTGGACATTATCAGTGTTAGAAACACTGAATGTTATCAGGGTAAATTTTTAAGAGGAAGTAAGTGACACCACTAAAAATAAACACAAAAACCATAAGCATAAACAAGTTGTCATATTATACAACAGGAAAATGGAAATAAGATGCTTTTCTCTCCTGCCAGTCCTAGGCAAACATTCCTGATGTTAATCCGTCCCAGGGCAACCCCCCAAAGAGATAGGAAGTCCTGAAATGCCCATAATTTTTCATTGGCTATCATTAGTGAACACTTTTCCAGAAGCCCTGTCCCCTGGAGTTTTCTGGATGCCAACGATGTCATTCCCCTTAAAAGAGCTGCAAAAGAAACATTTCCTGACTCGATTAGTAAATAATAGACTTTTTATTAAGGGGGGAACTTTTGTCCTAGAATGTTTAGTCTTCCTTCTGAAACTAGGTATGAGTGCCTGAATTGAAGAATACCTTACTTTTTATTTTTTGTACCAGTCACAAGTCAAGTTCAAAACCCCTGGTCTCACCAGTCTTAAAAGATTTAAAGAAACTGATTTTCTCAGGTATGACCAGGTTTTCCCAGTCTCCTGTCCCTGACACTGACATCATCTTTCAGAGTAAGCAGCTTCTCAAACAACTGGTTACCCAGAGTCTCTGGAGATTTGGAAGCTCTAGCTCTAAGCTAAGTGTGGGTCCATGATACACCCTAGTCTCAGTTTCTTGAGAAAAGTGCAGTATTTGGTATTTTTTGGTTGTTGACTTTATCTTCTCCACTGCGCTCAACTCTTTGAGGACCTAAGCTCTGTTTCTTTTTCTGTATCCCTAGTATGTATAAGCATTTGACATGTAAAAATGAATATAACATTTGTTGAATAAATATTTCTTGATATTTTAAAACTTTCCTATGTTTCTTTCATCTTCTTTGCTATCAAAATTTTTCTGGATGAAAAATATTGATATTAATCTGCAAAATGATGATCATTTGCCATGACATACTCCTAGTAAATAGCTGAGCCCCGGGACCTAGAAAAAAATTTCTTTTTTTTTTTTTAATTTTTTTTTTTTTTTTTTTGAGACCGAGAGAGACAGAGCATGAGAGGGGGAGGGGCAGAGAGAGAAGGAGACACAGAACTGGAAGCAGGCTCCAGGCTCTGAGCTGTCAGCACAGAGCCTGACGCGGGGCTCGAACCCACGAACGTGAGATCTGACCTGAGCCGAAGTCGGAGGCTTAGCCGATGAGCCACCCAGGCGCCCCAAAAATTTCTTAATCATACTTCCAAATTGTTGCTTTTTAAAAAATTTAGTAATAATACACAACCCAATTAGTGCTGCCCAAATGAATGAAAAAAATGGCTTTTACCTCATCATGCCGTCTGTACTTTTGAGAGTGAAGGAATTCTGCTGGGCGACAAATGCTATCATATCTACGAAAAGGGCTGTGTGATTAAGGTTAAACCATTGTCCCACGGCAGGATCTCTGACTTATTCCAACCCAGCAGATTTTTTTCCCCCTGGGTTATTTCATAACTTTTGATACCTCTTGGACAAATGTAAACAGATTGTGATCAATTCCGCGGTTGGGTTCCACCTTCCTCGGTGCCAGAGTAGCTGACATTGACTACTACTCAGCCATAAAAAGCGTGGGGAACCTACCGATAACCAGCAACAGCCTGAGTGGATCTCAAGGGCATTGTGCTAAATGAAAAACAAAAACCTCATGGAGCTGTATGATTCCAATTATATAACATTCTCAAGATGACAAGGTAATAGAGATTAAAAGCAGAACGGAGTTTGTTAGGACTGGTGCCTGAGCGGCGGTGGGGTCTGGGACGGGAAGCGACACCGGGGAGATCTCTGGGGGGGGAAGAAATAGTTCTATGTTATGAGTGCAGCGTGGTTACGCTGATCCATACACCTGATAAAACGACACCTAACTATACATACAGATTGTTCGAATGCCAAAGTCCTGATCTGATAATGAACTGTAACTCTGTAAGATGAATCCAGGGGAAGGAAACTGGGTGCACGGGGTTTCTCTGAACCTTCTTTGCAACTTCCTGTGACTCTCTAGTTATATAATAATAAAAAGATCAAAAAAACATATGTACTTACCAGCGTTTTGTTACAATTAGCAAGACCATCTAGAGGTCTTATCTCTTAGGAGATGAGAGACTTTGTCCACATTTATTTCTCCTCTAGGCATTTGGCTAACTTGCCATTTTTGGAGCACACGGTGACCCCCTGCTCCAATTCTGACGTCAGCGGGTGAAGGCAGACCTTCTTCACCTCGGCGTAATAACTACTTTTTCCAGGATTATTTGAATTGCAATTCTCTGTATTTTGTCCTTCCCACACAGATAGAAATACATATATTTTTGTACTTATAAAGAGATACATAATTAAAATAACAAACAAAATACTTATATTCAAGAGATCCATAAAATAAATGTGCAGTTTTAATTTTAATACATTTGCATCCATAGAATAAACAATTTGCAAAATGTAGGAGAGTTGGAATTAAATTTATTCATAATTTAAATTAAATCGTTAATGATTCATCCCCCGCCCCCCCTTTCTTTCTTTTTTATTCCAGGTAATAAAAACTATGTTATGAATGATATCAAAATGATCCAAAATCACAGTGGGTATATTGAAAAATGATTCTTGGAATCAAATATGCTACTCTCTGGGTAATTTTTTTCTGTTGTATTTTGCAGATTGTTTACATCTTTTATAGAAGTGAATTTATTACAATTTCACCTGGCACAGGGCTTTACCAGAATCTCATTTATTAGCACTCCTTTATTTATTAAAATCTATAAATAATTAAGCATACACTATTACATATACCCTTCTTTGTATTATAACTACAATTTGAACATTTTATACTCACTTTTCTCTTTTGAATAGAATTACTAATTCATAGCTGTTCGCAGTCTGCACTTGTTTCAATTAACTATTATGATTATTATCACTATTATGATCACGGTACCTGGAGCTCAGCTAGTGCCAGCCCCCTTTAGATCTGCTCTTCCGTCCTTCAGCACTGCCCTTGACATTTTTGAAGTTTCCATTGAGATTCCAGACAACAAAAGGACACCGCAGACCAGTTCTGGGGTGTTTTTGTTTTTGTTTTGGCTCTAAGACATGGAATCAATTTCCTCCTCGGGTATTCTGGTTCTTTTCAGGAGCGTGCATTGTTAGAAACAAAATACGGCCACTATGGGACACAGGAGAGCTGAGGTGGTGGAAGTGTGGCTGCCATAGGGACAATCAGTGGAGACAGACCAGAAAATATGCATCTTTTTAAGGTCATGAGCGCACTAATATTTCTAATTGAATACATTAGGTTACATTCCTTTCTTTTCCTAAGGCCCAAAATTTTATCAACTGCCAAGGCTGCCTCCGCTGATAGTTTCATGCCCACAGCCAACATAAGAAGTAAATACCTGTATTTTGGATACCACATTGGAAGGTGGAGTTTGGGAAAGTATTAAATTGCCCTCCATTATATAGTAAAGCAGAATATGGAATCAAACCCATAAATAATAGAATTTCTCTAATTTTTAAAATAACGTGTATTTATTTTTGAGAGAGAGACAGAGTGTGAGTGGGGGAGGGAAAGAGAGAGAGGGAAGAACGGAAGGAAGACACAGAATCTGAAGCAGGCTCCAGGCTCTGAGCTTTCAGTACAGAGCCTAATATGGGGCTCGAACCCATGAACCACGAGATCATGACTTTAGCTGAGGTTGGACCCTTAACTGACTGAGCCATCCAGGTGCCCCAATAGTATTTCTTTTAGACAGTAGAAGTCTACTGAAATTGGTGTCCATATGTTTCTGTAAACTATTTGTATGGTGTGGCAGCATCTATATTTTTGGACAGACATCTGCAGGGTTGCTTATCTTGGCTTTCCAAAAAGCTATCAAGGTGTATCTGATGGGGGTTCCTTTATACTGGTTTTGTGTAGAACCTGAGGACGTCTTTCGTTGATATATGCTCATCTTTCCACAACTCTATAAAGTCTGTTCCATCATTTTTTATGGCTATTATTACCTCTTCTCTTGTTTCTTTTGCCAAATCACCTTGGTTTACTTTGTGTTCATGATCCTCTACTGCTGCCGTCTTTTCTCCCATTTCTCTCTTTTCATTCCAGGGGATTGCTTCTGGTGTGCCCCACACCACTGATTCAATCTTGGGTGGTGCTGTCTTGCACTCCTCCAGTTTATATACGGCTTGTCACTCTCCTGTTGCATTTTTTTGTTTCAAAGACATTTCCAGCTCAAACTCTCCTCTTGCTGTTTCCTCTTGTGGATTCCTGGACCACCATGGCTGCTTTGCCTCTTGTGAGGACACTCATCTCCCAAACGTGTTCTGGGCCCTGCAGTGGGGCACCACACTGTCCTGCTCCCACCACACACCAGCCCCCCTTCTCTGTCACATCCAGGTGCCCTGAGCCTTGCAGGCTGCCAGCCCCATCGCCAGGGCTTTGCTCAAAAGACTCCACCTCACAGAACCACAGTCTGTCACTGCCAATTTCCTCCTCCCTTTCTTTGCTCTGTGTCCCCTGGGACTTGCAGTATCTGCTTTGTTCTGAGATCCTGGCAGAAAACATCCTATGGCTTCAAGACCAAGCAGAATGAATAGTAATTTGCCTCTCAAAGCAGTTCCATAGCTGCTTTTTCCAGTGGGCAGTCACCCTAAGGCTCCATTCAGGGCTGTTACCCCGGGCCTTGTCCCCTTTCCTCAGGCAGCTGCTTAAGTAAAGCTGAGCCTGGCATTCTGACTCAGCCCCACCTAGATGCCCTTCTGCATCAAGAGATCTGTTGGAGGAGAGCACTCGTGGGGAAGAGCACTGAGTGTTATATGGAAACCACCTTGACAATAAACTATAAAAAAAGAGAGAGAGAGTGAGAGAGATCTGTTGTTATTCTTAGTTTTCCATGCTGAAATTTTTCACTGCTACTGAGTCGTCGTGTGTTGGTTGTGAGACAGATGCCATTCCAAACGAAAAGTCTTGACCTAAATAAATCTGGGGGTGTTTTATAAAAGAGCATGTCTTAGTGTTGGCAGAAGTGAGAGGACAGGAAATCTCCTGTCAGAACGGCCATCATTAGCATACAGCTTATTTCAGCTACAGTTTGCATTTTCACAAAGACACTGTTTATTGAATCCATTTCACAGTTGAGGAAATTGAGCTAAAGGAGCTAGTCCACGGTTGCATAGGAAGCATGCAAATTAAAGAGTGCAGGCCTCCAGCATACATTTGGTTCAAAACTGTCACTCAAGGTCAATCCTGACCAAGACAGCTTAAAACGATCTTGGTATGAGAAAGTGATCTAAGCAATTGTTAATAGGGTGCATCTTTGCAACATTAAAAATGATTGAGTTTATTTGTATGTTTTGTTTTTGACTTTTTCTTATTTTATAGAGAAACCCTGATTGTCAGCATTAAGATGGTCAAGCTTTATGACAGGACATACAAGCTCCAGAAAAAACTGTCACGTTTCCCAATTACAAAAAGTGTTTCGTTGTCCTTTTGTGAAAATAAAATACAATAGGCCACATATTAGTTATGACCTTTTCTGCAAGTGGGATTTTGCAATACTACAACCCAAGTCTAATAAATTAAAATAAAATGAAAAGTGTATACTGGTTTTAGAGAAAATTTTTTACTTTATGTCTGTGAACATCTGTAGAATTAACAGATGTAATAATAAGGGTTTCTAGAGTCATTTAACTGCCACTATCACCAAAATGTCTTCCTATATAAGTGAGGAAATCTAGAAAATTAATTGTGACAACATTTCCTCTGTAGTAAATCTAGTTTGATTTTGCACACAACACACACAGATACAGAGTGTGCTTTACTGGCCAGATTCACTGATCTTTCTGGGCAGTTTTCAAACCCGTCCACCATCCATTGGACACCACTGTGCTTAGTCTCATTCCCTACCACTTCCATCACGCAAGTTCCTTTCTGGGCTGGCTCTCTCCTCACCAGCTTCCAAAGGCCAAGGTTCTTGCCCTTCCGTCAATCTCCTAGCCCAAAGTATGTGCTCAGTTCTCTCTTCCACCTTTCAAAGCCCTGGGCAAAGTTCCGACCGGAACCCACATCCTCCAAAAGCATTCCCAGAACATCAACTCTAACTTGCATTGAGCTCCTTTGTTTTTGATTTCTCCTAGCTCTTCATCATTCATACATTCATTCAGTCAATCATACAAATGTGTTATTGAAAACTTATGACATACCAAGCATTATTCTGGGCACTGGGGAGAGACAGCAGCAAATAAAATAGACAGGGTACGTACCCTTGTAGACCTTCTAACGGGATGAGAGCGACAGCAGACACAAAAAAAGCAATGAGGCGGGGTTAGTGCCCTACACAATGGGTGGGTGGCCATTCTACATAGGATGTCCAGGGAAGGCCTCTCTCAGAAAGTAATGCTCTGGCAGAGGTGTGGATGACATAAAGATCCTGGTTGATGGATATAGGAGAGAAAGCATTGCATGTAGAGGGAACAGCTACTAAGATCTTTTAAAGGCCTTAAAGTAGGAATGAGTTTGGATTGTTTAAGCTTTGAGCAAAAAGAAGTTAAATGGGCTTTTGCAGCCAGGAGAAGTGCAGAATGGGTGAAGGACAAAGAGGCAGATAGGTACCATTTGTCAGGGGTGGGACTGTAAGCAGGACATTACCTGACCTGATTTATAGTTTAAAAACATTTCCCTGGCTGCTCTGCCATGGCAAGATGGCACGGGAGGAAAAGCAGAAGGAAAGGGAGCACGTGAGAGACCCATGCATCATCTGAGTCACAGCTCATGGGACCTCAACTAGGGTGTTGGAAATGGAAAGGAAAAGGGATTCTGAATGTATTTGGAGGTGCATTCTATTCCCCCTATTTTATCTGACTACACCCTTAATTTCTTGGGCTGAAAGTCTACCTGATTTGCCTTTATGTTTCCAGGTTAGATACAGTCTTATTGAAATCCCATCAGAGTTTGGTAGTTCCCTCTCTTTCCTGGGTTTTGTTCACATTATCCATCTGACACAAGTAGGGAGTCTATCCCTTTATTCCTGTCTTCTTCCTGGCTTTGAATGGCCCTTAGCATTTCCCACAAAATGTACAAGGCTTTAGCTTTATGAAGACATATTTTGAAGGCTCCTGCATGTCCCGAATTGCAATTCTCTGCTATTCTCAAATAAACCCCTTTGTGCTGGCCAAACACGAAAAACCAAACCAAAAAAAAAAAAAAAAAAAAAAAAAAAAAAAACCAGGAAAGAAAAGAAAGAAAGAAAGAAAGAAAGAAAGAAAGAAAGAAAGAAAAAGGCAGGCAGGAAGGAAGGAGAAAGCAAGAAAGAAAGACAGACAGGAAAAGATAGAAAAAAGAAAGCTCCTGCTGTTTGTTTCTATGTGTTTTTAATTTTGGCCCTTTATGCATTTGGAATTGCTTTCAAAATTTTAGTTCATCAGATAAATCCCTATGTAGTCACAGTGATTTTATTAAATGCCCCTTTCTCTCTTTGGTGCTGTTTATAATTGGCAAGTAAGGGTTTTATTTTTAAGAATCTATCTTTCTTTGTTAGAGAAATCCCACAATCTTTCACATTTATACCTGTGAAAGACAGAGTTAAGACCCAGTAGCCATCTCAAGGCTGGTAGACAAGAAATCCATAACATGCAGACAATGTTATGGTCAGATTAGGATATATCAGTATGCTGCAGGTTCATAGCCACATTGTATTAAAATTTCAAAAGTAATAATCCCATTAGCAGCAAAGGCAAACTATTCATGTCTAGACCTAAGTTAATCCCCATTAGAATAATTACCCACAACTGAGCCACACAAGAACTATTGTTCTGGAAAATATTAACATTAGCAAATAGAACTTCAAAGCAGGCATCTATTTTTTAAAATTTACAATATTCGAACTAGTATTCTTCATTCTGTCTTTCTCTCTCTCATTCTCACCCATCGCTTGCCACACACATTTAAAAAATTATTTTTAATATTTCTTTTTTTGAGAGGGAGAGAGACAGACAGACAGACAGCATATGAGCAGGAGAAGGACAGAGAAAGAGGGAGACACAGAATCTGTCTCCAGGCTCTGAGCTGTCAAAATAGAGACTGATGTGGGCTTCGAACTCACGAACCATGAGATCATGACCTGAGCCAAAGTCAGACACTCAATCAACTGAGCTACCCAGGTGCACCCCCTTATTTTTATTGTTGTGAAAATACTACAAGAATTAAAGGGCTGAGGAAAAGTTTGCAGTGCTATCTAGTCTATTCATCTTGACATTAAGAGGTCTATAAAAGGACTATCCCAGTCCATGAAGAAAATTTCAGACTTCCTTGGTAATCTACTTCAATATTCACATCTTATGTTAGGAATATTGTTATCAAACTACATTGTCTGGAGTATAACAAATCAATATTGGACATTTTCATAGGCCAGAATATCAAGAATGAACCCCCTCCTTGAGTTGGTGTGGAAATTAAATAATGGTCAATAGATTATTTTTTAATTTAATAAAAGTAAAAGAAGAGAGTTTTGAATTAATTTTAATAGTTTTATTTAGATATAATTGATATATAAAACCTGTACATATTCAATGTACACGATTTGATGGGTTTGCCCATAGGAATATGCCCATGAAACCATCACTAAAATCAAGGTGATAAACACATCTATCACCTTCAAAACCCCTTTGAAGAAGAAAGTTTTAAAGCTGGATTTTAACTTGAGAACGAGACAATAAGCTTTTCTAAGACTTTGAGACATTCAACAAATATGTCCTAGAATATTTTGAAAATAGTTCTTCCATAAACCAACTGACTTAAAAAAGAATAATTGGGTCATAAAGGAGAGAATTCTGCGGTTGGTGGTTGTGAGGAAGAGGGTTGTGTATGTTTATCAAATTACCTACACTACAAAAGAAAAGCTATTCTGTACGTCAAGGTTCTTTTTTTAGGCAGGATTTCCACTGTTTTTCAGTGGGCCCAGGGGCACACCATTTTGTGATCAATGATAACCTCTCCAAAGAGAACAACATAGCTGAAATAACTGGAGCAGTATCAAATGTCAGCTTTACAAAGTAAAAGTTCTACCAAATCAAAGAGGGTTAAGTAACTAGCATACCTGAGAGAGAGAGAGAGAGAGAGAGAGAGAGAGCTTTGAAAATACAATAACCACGGCTCTTACTTCATGGGGCAAATTGGGAAACTAAATTCCATGTTCATGACTCCCACCAACAGACAGTCCCATTACAGGGCCTATTGGCCACAGAATTTACATGGTGAATTCTGAGAAAACACACAGGTTTTATGTTCTAATGATCACCCATCAAGCACTTTGCTCACCATAGAGAGACCACCATCTGCTACATGCTATATGGGCACCAAAAGATAGCACTCTCGGGGTGCCTGGGTGGCTCAGTCGGTTAAGTGCCCGGCTTCGGCTCAGGTCATGATCTCACGGTTTGTGGGTTTGAGCCCCGCGTCGGGCTCTGTGCTGACAGCTAGCTCAGAGCCTGGAGCCTGTTTCAGATTCTGTGTCTCCCTCTCTCTCTGACCCTCCCCTGTTCTCACTCTCTCTGTCTCTCAAAAATAAATAAAAGCCATAAAAAATTTAAAAAACAAAAACAAAAAAACAAAAGATAGCACTCCCAGTGCTGTTACTCTGCATTATTTGGGGAGTGATTTGTTTGCATTGTTGCTTTTGCTTTGTTTTGTTCACTTTTGGTTTATTTTGAGTGCCCATTCATTCTAGGTTGCTGCCACTTGAAAGCTTTCTTCATTCTTAGTATTCCATGAACTTCTTGGAGAATTTCATGCTCCGTTTTTCAGAATTGCAATAATAAGAATTTGGGAGTTTTCACTTAAAATGAATCCCATCTTATAATCAAAATCAAGTCAGGATTCAAGATGTTTATCTGGTCTAATAACACCAGTGATGAGAACATGTTGAGTAAAGGAGATTGCCTGCCAAACACTTCACATATGTTATTTTAAATCCTTACAGCAATCCTATGAGATACACACAATTCTCTCCACTTTGCAAAAGAGGAAACTGAGCTTTAGAGAGTTGATGTCTTTTGTCCAAAGCTCTGTGGCCCTTAAATTTCCAGCAGGAATTTTAACTCAGTATGCTGGGATCTTATAGTGCATATACATTCCCCTTCATAGCACCCCCAAACAGCTGGACAATCCTATCTCAAGAGGTGAACCTAATCCACGTAGGAAAACAAGACCAAACAAACCAAAGCAGAGAAAGTCTAACTGGTGCATCATCTGAGTAAATTAAGTTTTCCTCCTTTCTTCCTTCCCCTTTCATTTCCTGTATGGTCACCCCCTGTGACAGCCTACACTTTATCAAACACTTGTGTGTGAATGTCATATGCATGAGTACCTGTGTGTGATTGTACCTCTGAGGACCAGCCCTCAAATGTTCTACAGTATTTTCCAGGGAATTAAGTCATATTAATCACGTGTGAGAGCAAACACACGTGTAAAAGCAAACAAATAAATAATGTTACATGTGATTAAACAACAGATGATTAAATTAGAACGTCCTTTACATCTGCTGAATGTTTTTGTCATTTTGCTCTAAGCGTAAGAGGGTTGGCAGCATGCATTCCAATACTCCTGTGCTCTTCAGGCAGTGGCCTGGTTTTACCATACCACTGTGTTTCTAGTTGCCTTTGGAGCAAAGGTTAACCATTTCTGTGAATGCTGACACTACACTTTGGTACATGTAAACAGGAAAGCACAGACATGGTAACACGAAAAATAGACTGAATGAGTGAAGTGGAAGCCGACTTGGGCCAGAAGAGTCTGAGCTTGTGGAGAAGTAAAGACAGAGAAGTCTTCAGGATCAAGCCAGACACTGAGTCAGCAAAACTCAATCCCCCCCAAATAAGGTGACAAATCTAAGGTCTGGAACTCTTTTCTCAGCATTCTAGGACGCTGTCAAATAGCTCAGTGCCTGGGTCCAGGTAAAGAAGAGTGAAATATATTCCACAGGAACAAGATAGACACTGATCTGACTGTCCACCCTTAGTAGACTTAGGAAGTGTCTGGAAACAATTTAGGTGCACAGTCAACCTCCCCGTTATCCACAGGGGTCCATTCCAAGAACCTCAGATTTCAGTGGATGCCTGAATCTGCAGATAATGCTGAACCCAATATATATGATGTTTTTTCCTATACATACATACAGATGATCAATTTTAATTTATAAATGAGGGACAATAAGAGAGTAACAACAATAACTAATAATAAAATAGAACAATTATAACAATATGCTATAATAAAAGGTACAGGAGTACAGTCTCTCTAAATAACTTATCCCTCTCCTTCCTGTGATGATTTGAGATGATAAAATGCTTCCATGACGAGATGGAGTGAGCTGGATGGCGTAGGCCCCGTGACACCGCACTGGCTGCTACTGATCTGATGGTAAGTCAGGACCATCTGCTTTCTGACCATGGTTGGCCACAGGGAAAGGGGAACCATGGACAAGGAGAGGGTGGGAACAACTGAAGGCTTCACCTTCGGGTTCAAATCGTGACTTAACTTTCCTGGCCTTCAGGCTCCAGGAGTTGGACTGGATTTCCCCTTCATAGCTTCTCATCATTACCACAATAAGACTCTCAAAGAAAACAAGAAAAAACCTTAAATTTTGACTTGTGGCACAGAAGTGTTGATACCAATAAAATCTGTTGGCCAGATGGATTAGTAAGAATGACTTCCCACAGGCATTTAAGAAACTGAACTAACTATAGCTTGAGTCTTTGGAGAATTATCGAAAATACCATTTCTATGTCTTTTACTTTCTAATTCAACAGATAAATGGTAGATAGGTAGATAATAGATAGGAGATAGATAGATGATAGATGATAGCCAGATAGACATAAATAGACAGATATAGGTAAATAAATGTAAAAGAGGGAGAGGGAGGAAGTACCTAGAATCATGTAAATGAGAATCTACTCTTATACTTGAGATGTAAAATTAACATATACTTAAGAGACAAAGGAAAACAAACGGAAGTGAAGACATAAATAGCTTTATGGATGTTTCTAAGGTGGAGTACTGAGAAGCCATGCATGAGGATGGGGCATGTGAAAGTGAATCTGTGTTATTATTTTGGAGCCAATATATCTGGCAGAAAATATGTGCATTTTATGTGGAACTAAAAACCTGGTGAATGTACACGTTTCTCGTGGTATTGATGACATTTGTAAGTTTTTCTCTTGGTCTTTGCTACAACACAATTGTGCCCACTCTGTAATTTCAGACACGTTTTAGACACGAGGATACAAACTGTTCTTGAAACTGACTCCACAAATATTGTTTTTTTAACAAAATGTTTTTATGCGATTATAACAGAGCTCCCTCTCCAAGACTGCAAGACAGGTCTCTGGTGAAGAACAATCAGAAGCTGAGTCTTGCTGGATACTGTGAACAGAGGAAAGACATTGTAAGTGAGCTCTCCATTTGGGTTTATCTATGTAACCCTGAGTTCAGTGAAAAATGTCAAGATCAAATTATAAACTTGGATCAGTTGAAACCTGGAAATTTTAGAGTGTTCCCCACCACTAACTTTTTGAATTCTTGGAATCTACCAATTTAAAAAAATGGCTGGGGATCCCTGAGGTTTGGAATATGTGTTTAGAACCCAGTTTACTTTCAAGTGTACCCAGTTCACAGCTTTCGGAGGGTCTGAGTCTGGCCGGCGCCCAGTGCTGAGGAAGCTGCAATGTAGAAGTCCCGTACGACTCCTCTCAGAAAGCATACAGCTCACACTACAGCTCACACACGGGTTCAGGTCTCGAAAATGTTAGTGTGGGTGTGGCGGGTGCTATTGGGAGAGCTGTGGAGATACAGCAAGTGTTGACGTAACCTAGTCCAGGTGTCAAGGAATGGCATGTTTTGTAAAAACTGTAGGTCGTGCGGATGGTACTCTGCTGCGGGTGGGTCTGGGGACATCACGCACAGGCCTGGCAGGAGGGCCCTGCACTGACGACGCTGTCGGCATGTTGGCATGCAAAGGAAGGCCAGGCTCTGGTTGGAAGCAGTGACAATTGCACAGAAAACTGTACTTCTGCACATCACAGCAGAGCAAAGCGGATAAAACCTTATGTATTACGTGTTTGTCAAAATCAGGGGAGTTCTCCCTTCTCTGAGCTAGGCCTGATGTTGGTTCTTTTATAAAATTGTTTTAATGTTTAATTTGAGAGGGAGAGAGTCAGAGTGTGGGCAGGGGAGGGGCAGAGAGGGAGACACTGAATTCAAAGCGGGCTCCAGGCTCTGAGTTGTCAGCACAGAACCTGATGTGGGGCTCGAACTCACGAACTGCGAAATCATGGCCTGAGCTGAAGTCGGACGCTTAACCAACTGAGCCTTCCAGATGCTTCTGATTTTGGTTCGTTTAGAACTAACAAGGAAAGGGGCATTTTAGGGTAGCAAGAAACTAGCGACAATTTGATGAGGATTTATTCTCTCTCTTCACTCTCACCACAAAACCACATTTCATGACATTCAAAGCTTACCACTATTAGGTGCCCCCAGATTCCTATGTGGCAGTACAAACCCTCCAGTGGGATGACCCTAGGAGCAGGGCCTCTGAGATGGGATACGGTCAAGAAAGTGGAACCCTCATGAGTGGGGCTAGTGCCTAATAAAAGCAACCCCACAGCGTTCCCATCCTTTTTCGCCCACATGAGGACACAAGAAGTTGGAAGTCCGCAGCCTGGAATAGGTCTCTCACCTGAACCCAAGCATACTGGCACCAGACCTCCAGCCTCCAGAACTTGGAGAAGTTAATTTCTGCTGTTCGTAAGCCACCCAGTGTGTGCTCCTTGTTTAGAACAGCCCAGGTGGACTAAGACCAACACCGTGTGTTCCATCCTCTATGTGTCTATTTCATCCTTTCGTTCATGCAGGTAAACAGATGTCAACCTCTTAACCAACAGGGTGAGAAACAAAGATTTGGCTCTGCTTCAGAGCCAGAGGGTTGGGATAATGCCCCCTTTCACATCTTTCTCTGTGACTGGCACACAGGAACTACGAATTTTCTCTGTCATGGCAGACAGATCCTTCTCGTTTTTCTAGTAGCAACATTGATCCCTAAGCAGCCAAGCGTCTGAATAAGCATTTTCCCACAGGAACAGTGCAAGCATTGCATGTTTCCTTCGTTGCAATAATATGAAGTTTATTTTTTCTGAAAAAGGAACACACGGATTGATGGGACTTACTTGGGAAGAATAGTGAACAGTTGATTTACTTCCAACTGTGTTCCAATAGGAGGGAAAAAAATAAATCAATATATGGTGAGTTTTAAGAAGCTCCATTCCTGTGGAAAGGATTTGAACATTCCTGGGAACAACCCTGCAATCATTCGATAATAACAATTGTAGTAGCAATACTTATATTAATGGCAAAAAGCAAAAGATGGAATAATGAAACTTTAAAAAACTCTATTTAGAAAGTGATCAGCTACTATATGTAAGGAAATCATGGTGCGAAGTATAGGATTAAGTATTACAAATACTCAGAAAACATCCTTTCTGGAAACCCTTACATTGGGATCAAAACAATCATCTCAGTGATTGCCTTACAAGAAAAGCAGCACATTCCAGCATAAAAGTCACGTTTAAACATTGCTTAGTATCTTTCTTATCCCAGGATGATTATAAGTTCATGCTGATGCCAAATGTAAATTTTGTTTATTTCTCTCTGAAAACTGTGGCAGGGATTTTAACAGCATTCCTTGGAGCATATGGTCAGATGTGTGCATTATTTTGAGAGGTTACTCACATATGTGCTCAAACACATACGTACACTCTGTTTAGAATGGCAATAGTGTTCACTGGTCTGTGCTCCCATCAATTTCACTTTCAGATGAGCTTTTGCATTGCACCCTCGGCAATACTGACTTATTAAAATGCTACCGTTTGCCAACTGGAATCCTGTCAAACGTTTTTCAGCATTCTCTTTCACACTGCAGTTCAGAAGAAGATGCTCTCGGTATCACACTGCATCACAAATGACTTCCTTATTCCCACCTTAAGTAATAGGAGCTGATGTTGCTACTTAATTTTCAGCATTGACCTAAGCCGCTGCAAATGTCAAGCATGGAGTTTTCCATACTAAGATATGTCGCATAGTTTGCTCTAGGAGGGAGCTCTATTTTTGCCCTAGCAAGGCCACCAAACAAAACAGATTTTTTTTTTTTTACAGTACAATGGCTGTGAAAGAAACAGTCATCTTCACGTACGGCATGTCTTTCTGGCATAAGGTTGAAATAAATACAGAGACTATGTTTGAATTTAAGGCTTTTATGAACAACACAGTCCCCTACAACTTACATCCTGCCTGAATCTGTCTTGTGCATAATTCAAATGCGAGCAGTAGACTCTGTTTCCTCCACGGAACCCCTACTGCTAACGCTGTCTTACCAGACTATTTTGATGTCCTGTGAAAATGTGGCCTCTCTATGGAGCACATTCATAACTCACACTGATCCTGATCCAAGCTCTGCATTGCAGAATGAAGACAGAGGAAGGAGAGGAAGAATGTGAGGTGTTTATTTATGACAGCATGGGTGTGGACAAGCTGGGCGTACTCCTAAACTTCAGAAAGACCTCCAAGTTACTAAAGCAAATTCGATCTTCTTAGACCCATGTTCTTTTTAGGTAAAGGCAAGAAAGAAGCAGACATGATTGCCCAGAGTTTAAAAATAAAGATAGAAAGATGGAAGTAAACTCTTAAGAAATGAAGGTTGGAGTGCCAGGTGAAATCATTTGTATAAATTTAAAACTCTTCAAACACTTGCTTGAACTAGAGCTTTTAGCCCCAAAAGATAGCTTCTCTTCTTCATTAGCATTTTGTTAGTTTTTATGCTAAAGGACAGATAATACTGGCAGACAGACAGAATTTACAAACTAGTGAACACTGCGAAGTTGATCTAGGTTGAATGGGGTGTGGCCACGAAGGATTATTCTGATCACACAACAGAGCTTTCAGGTAGAAAAGACGGAGGAACAGATAAGCAATGTTCGTGCTACAGATCCTCCCAAGCTCTAAAGGTTTGTGCCCATGGAGGAGTAAGATTTTTAAGAAAGAAATGGCAAAAGAATGAATCAAAATGAAAAATGAAGGAGAGCTTTGCTCACATCTTCCTGATTTATTAAGAATCTTAATGATGGAGAAAATGATTGGTAATGACCAACTAGGTGTCTTACTCCATGATATAATGACGCATTCTAAGATCAGGATTACATTACATAAGTTATGAACCTCAGTATTAAATCAAAACCATTCAAAAGTTAGGCTGATTACAAATCGGTAGAGGGGGTGAGGGATGCTGATACGCCCTTCTTCGCTCATGGCAGCTACGGGATGCTGGATAAGGGGCTAAGCAACCTTCTTCCATTCACTCTAGGAATCCTAAAAAAAACTTGCAGAGACCTGTGGGAAAGTCAGTCTAGTTGGTGGAATGCAGTAAAGTCCAGTTTGCTGAAGGCAATGGCTTTTTGAAGGATTATTAAGTGGCCAATATTTTGCTACTCCTGAATCTGGGAGACAGAGAGCTTTATTTATCTAAATGAACTCCATATCCTGTAAGTTCCCTTTTATTTGGCTGTTGAAGAGGAGTTTCAGGGATGATGATGGATCATTTACATGTCACTTTGGCAGGCCATGGTGCCCATATACTTGATCAAATATTATTCTGGATGTATGGGGAGGTGTTTTGGATGAGATTAAAATATAAAGAATGGACTTGGAGTAAAGCAGACTGTCCTCCAGAATATGGGTGGGCCTTGTCTAGTCAGCGGAAGGCCTGAACAGAACAGAACATTATCTCCCTAAAGCAAGAAAGCATTCTGCCAGCAGACTGCCTTTGGACTTGGACAGCAGCACTGGCTCTTTTCTGGGTCTCCAGCTTGCTGGCTCTGCAGATGTCAGACATCCATCTCCATGAGCCAGTTCCTTAAAACCCCCCTCTACCTCCCCCTCTCTGTATGAATACGCATCCTGTTGGTTCAGTGTCTCCAGAAAACCCTGATACAAGTGCAGTATACCCAGGTACTTCTCTAAGTTAAGGGATAAGCTCAAATCCAAACAAATGAACAGACCAGGATCAGAAACGCATATCAATACATCATATAGTTAGGCAGTCAAAAGGACAAATGGATTTAATGAGATGGTTGAGGCACATTTTAGCAATGTAATTCTCTGGCCATGCAACTACCATGATTACATCTGACTATAAAGAGGAAAGTATCATCTCCTAACATTAGTAAAATATTTAGTTCAGAAGATTTTGCTCTTTGAAGGACAGGTGACAATTTTCTGCCATGTTCTTTGAGATCTTGTTAAAGTAACTCAGTCTCAGGGCGCGTGGGTGGCTCAGTCGGTTAGGCATCCAACTCTTGGTTTTGGCCCAGGTCATGATCTCATGATTGATGAGTTTGAGCCCTGCACTGGGCTCTGAGATGCCAGTGCAGAAGCTGCTGGGAATTCTCTCTTTCCCGCCTCTCTCTGCCCCTACTCCACTCATGCTCACACGCGCTCTCTCTCTCAATAAATAAACTTAAAAAGAAAGTCTCTAACACAGAGGGCAAAACATGACATAATCAAGAGCTGTCAGAGTCTGACATGAAGGTGTGTGTCCACTGCTCTTTCAAGTACCTGTTCATCTGTAGCCTGCGTCACGACAGATGGAGAAATTGTAAAGGACTTAGACTATGTCAAACAAGCATGGCTCCTTGCAGATGGCCAATAAATATTAACTCTGACACTCTATCATGCAAATAAGAACGAGACCTCTCTGCCAACAAGGAACTGCTTGTTTTGTTCATTTTTCTCTCAGAAACCTACTTCTGTGGCAAATCAGATTCTAAAGACAAAGGTAACGCAAATGGATGCACTCCAGCTTATTTCCAGCACCACGCAGCATTCCGTAACCTTAACAACAGCATTTTCTCAGGGTGGTGAGAACTATCCATCTCCTCTCTAGATACTAAATGTTCTTCCTCACCCATTACTAGCAAAACTTTTTTAAAACACAGAATATTTTTAGTGAAAGTATGGGGAGGGAAATGGACAGGAATATATAAACCATTCTTGGAATTTCTATGTTGGCTAATATTCTAATTCTATCCTCAAAACTATCACCAAAAAATCACAAGCTTGATTATATAAGTTATGAGTTCTTAAGGCACCTAAGTTCACATATAGCAAGGTGTAGAACATTAGGAATTGTGTTCATGAAACAAATGTGGGAGTGAAAAAAATGAGAAGTCTATTCGAAATTTTAAACCAGTGCTACTTGACGTGCCAAAAAGCCAGTTTTAAGTCTTTCTAAGATGTAGCCAGGGAAACCTTGTAATGAGAGATGGCTTTTTGTATTGTTTTAATGGGCCATACCTAAGATAAGTGCCTATGATTGTACATTGAAAGGACATCCATCTTTAAGCTTTACAGTTGATGCTATGCTAGGAAAAACAAAACAAAGACAGTGCATTCATTATCTTCTTCTATTTTTATATTAGACACAAACATTCTGCACAAGAGCAGAAAAATCTCCACTCAGAAGAATCAGTGTCTGTTTTTTAGCACCTAACATATATCCTGGAGGCTGCTGGGATACAACACTTGCTGGGGTGCTCATAAGGACCCATCATTCACAAAGTTTCAGATGCCTTATGTAATGGCTGGATTCTCTGGCAGCCTGGAAATCACTGACAACAGTCATTGGCCTTTGGTAGCGCCTGGAGACGTGAAAAAAATCTAGGGAAATGAAAAACATTTCCACTTCATGAACATGAAGCTGGTGTCATTGGCAGGGATGGCGTAACTTATGTCTGGACAAAACTCCATGGGTCCAACCAGGTTGCCTGTATCTTCCAGTTGTGTAAACTCAGTCACTTTTTGGAACAAAGTTCAATTAACTTGGCACAGTTTCATAGGATGTAATATAAAACAAGCAAAGCTATTCAGCATAAGAGATTCAAATCAGAAATGTGAAAGTTCCATTGGTTTTATTTCTGTTGTTGTTGTTGTTGTTGTTTTCATTAAGATTGTTTCTTCGGAGAAGTTTAAGGTTCACAACAAAATTGAGGAGGGAAGTATAGGGATTTCCCATATACCCTTTGCCTCAACACATACAGAGCCTTTCCCATTCTCAATACCCCCTATCAGAACAGTACATTTACTACAATCAATGCCCCCAAATCCACAGTTTACATTACAGTCCACTCTTGGAATTGTAGATCTATGGGTTTGGAGAAATGTATAATAACACGTACCCATCATATGATATCATATAGAGAACTTTCACTGCCGTAAAATCCTCTGTGCTTATTCATTCCTTCTCATCACCCAAATCCTGGCAAACAGTCATCTTTTTACTCTTTCTGTAGTTTTGCCTTTTCCAGAGTGTCGTATTGTTGGAATTACACAGTATGCAGCCTTTTCAGATTGGCTTCCTTCATTCAGTAATATGCATTTAAGTTTCTTCCATGTCTTTTCATGGCATGATGGCTCATTTCCTTTTAGCGCTGAGTAATATTCCATTGTCTAAATGTGCCACCTGTAGTTTATCCTACTGAAGGGCACCTAGGTTGCTTTTACGTTTTGGCAATGAGGAATAAAGCTACTATAAACATGTGCAGGGTTTTGTGTATACTAAAATTTTTAACTCCTTTGAGTTAAAGAGTACAAATGCTGGAGTGTATGGTTAAGAATATGTTAAGTTTTGTAAGAAACTGCTAAACTGTCTACTCAAGAGACTGTACTATTTTGCATTCCCACCAGCAATATATGAGTTAGAAAGTATTCCCTCTGCTTCTATTTTCTGAAAGAAATTGTAGAGAATTCGTATCAATTCTTCTTTAAATGCTTGGTAGAATTCACCAGTCAACCCATCTGGTCATGTTGCTTTCTGCTTTCGGAAAGTTATTAATTGATTAAATTTCTTTAATAGACACAATCTATTCAGATTGTCTATTATTTTTGCATGAGTTTTGGTAAATTGTGTCTTTTATGGAATTGGACCATTTCATCTTAAGCCGTCATTGGTTTTATTTTATTTTTGTACTTCTACGGGAAAAGTTGAAGACACCATATATTCATATAACATTCCTTTTCTTAAACAAATGTTAACATACATGTTTTTCTCTCCTTTTTTTTCATGATATAACATATTCTGGAAATCATTTCTTAATAGAATATGGAAATAAACCTCATTCCTTTAATAGAAGTAATTCTTTTTGGAAAATTATTCAATGACATCTTTTTCTGAATAGCATGTGGGGGATGATATTGCTTAATTCCATTATTTGTTACACATTTTTCTGGACCTTTAGTTTTCTTAGGTGAGTCATTACAGTTACCTCAAATCCATTAACTCTTAAAGGGTCAGGGTAAATTTCATGGTCTTAGGAGGCCTCTCATAACCATTGGTGTCACAGGACAATATTCATCATCTCCATGTTCTATTTTTACCTATGATATCTACTTGTCTTATCAATAGCCCAAAAATCTGCTCATATGTTTCTCTCTAATCCTCTCCCTGAGATAATAAGGAACATATTTATATAGACTCCCAGTGCATCTATCACATTGATTCCCAAGGTAGCTATGAAAGCTAATTTGAAAACTGAATTATGATTAGACAAAAAATATAAATAAACCAATGTTTTTGGTGAGATTTTAAAAAATAACACCTTGCAGTTTGGGTTGCCTGGTAAGTTCAAGAAAATGTAGGGAATATTCAGTGAAAGGATAATTACTGTGGACTTTGGGGTTGTTCATATTATATGTGAGAAGCACAAAGAAGTACAGAGAAAAAGAATGAACTATGAATCCAAACAGAGGCAAATTTCTTGACTCCCTTAAGCTTAGTAAGCTACCTTGTTTTTATGGAACGACACTCCCAGCACACCCTGATCCCAGTTGAAAGGTCCACTAGTCAGCAGCTATAAAAGGTTTTGCTTTAGCAAGTCTCAAGAGAGAACGGTAGCTTCTTTCTGTGAGCACCTAAAACATTTTTTATCTATACTGCTTGATGGGGCACAAAGTCATAAAATTTCTGGAATCTGACCTGTTTCATGTACACATGCCCCTCTCTCCAAAATGACTATTCCTTATTTTATAGTTCTGTACCTATCAGAGGTCTTAGCACAGTGTTGAAAATATTGTGTGTTCTCTATAAACACTTGCTGAACTACACTGAAATGAATAATATCCATTGGAGACCCCATCTTCTAAGGAATAACAATTTGGTCTTTCAAAAATGCTTTTTGAGAAGTTGGATGAAACATTTTGTTTAGATTTTACCTTATCCTTCTTAAGAACTTACTAGTTTCTGGATTCCAAGTGCATATTTGAAGGCATTTCTCATTTTTTTTTCTCATTCAGAGGCCTATACTCTTTCTTTGTATTGATTTACAATCTTTTTAAAAATATAATTCATCGTCAAATTGGCTTACATATAACACCTGGTGCTCATCTCAACAAGTGCCCCCTCAATGCCCATCACCCATTTCCCCCCTCTCGCCTCCACCCTCCATCAGCCCTCAGTTTATTCTCTGTATTTAAGAGTCTCTTGTAGTTTGCCTCCATCCTTCTCTGTTTGTAATTATATTTTCCCCTTCCCTTTGCCCCATGAATTTCTATTAAGTTTCTCAAGATCCACAGATGAGTGAAAACATTTATCTGTCCTCTGACTGACTTATTTCACTCAGCATAATACCTTCCAGTTGCATCCATGATGCTGAAAATGTAAAAAGGCTATATTCTTAATGTCTAATACTTTCTATTGAATATCATGATTAAACAGTCTATTTGAAACTTAAAAATTAAATTCCCTTATTGATAGGTTGGTTTCATCTAAATTAGGACATACTAAACAAGGCCTAGCTGTTGTTTAATATTGTCAGAGAAGAAGAAAACATAATAAATATTATTCCAAAGCTATTCTACCTTTATCATTTAGAAGTTCTTTCTTAAATATTATTTTAATTTCTTTTTTAATTACAGTCTAGGACATTTATTCTCTTCTCACAGAAGATGGGGTATGTAGACTTATGTTTCTGAGTAATATATTTTGCCCAACTGGTTATTGAGCCTTTATACATTTTAATTTTTTATTAAAAATTTTTAATGTTTATTTATTTCTGAGAGAGAGAGAGAGAGAGAGAGAGAGAGAGAGAGAGAGAACATGAGCAGGGGAGGGGCAGAGAGAGAGGGAGAGAGGGAGACACAGAATCTGAAGCAGGCTCCAGGCTCTGAACTGTCAGCCCAGAGCCCGATGTGGGGCTAGAACTCATGAACTGCGAGATCATGACCTGAGCTGAAGTTGGATGCCCAACAGACTGAGCCACCCAGGCCCACCATATACATTTTAAATTTTTATACAGAATTTTTAGCTCTTTACTGATAACAATTCCAAAGACAATTTTACAAAAAGGAAATAAATAAATCTGTATATCTAGATAGATGATAGATGTATATATGTGTATACATACACACATAGTTTGAGTTTAGAGATGCAGAGAGTTGAAAAGAATGGTGTCATTCTCACCTTTACAACAGAAAAAAAAAAAACTTGGGTAAGCTGTAAATTAATGACCTTTCTGAAGAACTAGATTCCAGGGTAAAAATCTAACAATTGAGAAAGACAGGATTTTGCGGGGAGACACAGGACCCAACTATTTGCTTATCTGGAGCAGATGCCAATAGCTCTCATGTAAATTAGTACAATAATTCACCTAGAAATTTTCAACAAATTGCCAAAAGCTAGATGTGAACTATCACAAAAGTTTGAACCTCCTTACAGACTCTTCCTCTAGGAACCCCACCAGGTATTTACAGGGAAGATTAGGGAGAATGTTAAGAAAGATTCCCTCCTGGTCTGGCCAGAAGGGGAAACAGCAGTCATTGCTGAAACTCTTCCCAGACTGACTTTTCCTATCTCCCCTTTGGAACAGAAAATATAATCTGCAGAAGGAAAAGGAACAAAAACAGTCACCTGAGGACACTGGTGAAAACTCACTGCAGCTTGGGCCAAGAAACGTGAAGCAAACAAGTCTCTGGCCCTGGGGGAGGAGGAGGGATATGGGACAGACTCACTGTATCTGGAGAAGAGCAGGGCACCTGTGAAGGCCATAGTCTCAGACCCAGGGTCATAATGTCCAGCCAAGACTGAGGCTGAACCAGAATATCAGACAGCATACATCTCTCTCTCCTACCTTCACATCACTACATTAACAAATGTAGGGAGGCTCAAGTCACTTGGGAAACAAACATTGAGAAAAACTCTCTGGCAAATTAGAGTACATCCTAAACTCAGGCATTATTAAAGGAATATGAAGACTATAATACACTAAGTATAACCAAAGCAACAAAAGACTTTAATCTCAGCCCAACTATTGATTACATTAGCACATGCTCTTACACTAAATGCTTAACACAGGAAGTTATGCTTATCTCTAAGCATGAACAATATTGGCCCCAACATCTTCTATTCTATACAACGTATGTAGCTTCCAACAAAAAAATGACAAGGCATGGAAAATGACAGGAAAACCACAATCTGAGAAGACTAAGCAAGAATCAAAACCAGACCCAGATATGACACAGACATTGAAACTATCAGACAATTTAATGTAATTATGATAAATATGTTAAATCTCTAATAAAAGATGCAGACAATAGGCAAGATTAGATAGAACAAGTAGAAACTGTAAGAAAGACCTAAAGCTAATTTTAGAAATCTAAAACATGGTAATAGACATGAAAAGAAAAATTTTTGACAGGTTCATCAGTAGATTCAACATGGCCTAGGAAAGAATCAATGAATTTTTAGATAGGGTAATATAAACACACACACAAAAAGAGGGGGAAATAGAACAGAGAACCCAACATCTGTAGGACAATATCAAACCAACAGTCTTACAGATAAATAGTTGGAATCCCAAAAAGAGAAGAATAGGGCCTGAGAAATATTTGAAATAGATAATAGTCAAAACTTTTCAAAACTAGATGTTGACATCAAACCATAGATCCAAAAAACTCACTGAGGAGAATAAATACTAACAGACACACATCACCACTACCACCACCACCACCACCACACCCAGGATCATAATATTAAAAGCAATGTAAACCAAAACAGACAAAATCTTAAAGGCAGCCAAAGAAAAAAGACACACGAACAGCAGAAAGGATAAGAATTACAGCAGACTTCTTGTCATAATACACATAAGCAAAAAGTCAATGGAGTCATATCTTCAAGTACTAAAATAAAAAACCCTGGTAATAAAGAATTCTATACCCAGTGAAAACATAATTTTAAAATGAAGCAAAAACAGAGACTTTCTCAGAGGAACAAAAACCGAGGAAATTCTTTGTTAAAAAATCTACAGAGCAGTCAGTGTTGAAGGGAGTTCTTCAGATTATAAATAGGCCAGAAGCTTTAATCTACACAGAGAAATAAAGAATGTCAGAAAAAGAATAAAGGTAAAATAAAATTTTCTTTTTTCTCATTTTCATTCTCTAAAAGATAACTTTATTTTTAAAGCAAAATCAGTAATTATATGTTGTATATTTATACATATATAAAAGTAAATCTATGATTGCAATGGTATAAGAAACAAGAGGTAGAAATTAGGACAATTCTATTATAAGACCCTTACACTCCACATGAAGTGGTACAATATTATTTGAAGGGAGGCTCAGATTATTTTAAAATGGATATTTGTAAACCATGGGACAACCACTAAGTTGAAAAAAGAAAAAAAAATTTTAATGAAGTATAAATAATATCTACTATACTGTATGTTAGATTTAAATTTTAAAAAATATATATAAGTAATATCAATAGAGGAGTTAAAACAGATTAACTTCCAAAACTCAATAAAATCCAGAGAACGGAGAAAAAGGAAGGAAAGAAGGAAGGAGTGGAAGAAATAGAAGACAACTGGCAAAATGATATATTTTATTCCAATCATATAAATTATCCTTTAAATATAAGTAGTCTAAGCATAGCTAAATGAGAGAGATTATCAGGGAGAGTAAAAAAGTAAGACTTGACTATATGTTGTTTATTAGAAACCGACTTTAGTTTTTAAAGTTTATTTATTTATTTTGAGAGAGAGAGAGAGAGAGAGAGAGAGAGAGAGCGTGCATGCACAAGTAGGGGAGGGGCAGAGAGAGAGAAAGAGAATCCCAAGTGGGCTCCATACTCAACACAGAACCCAATGTGGGGCTCAATCTTACTAACACAAGATCACGACCTGAGCCAATATTAAGAATCAAATGTTTAACCAACTGAGCCACTCAAGTGCTCCAAAACCCACTTTAATTATAAATATGTAGATATATTATAAATATCTATAAATTTTAAAGAGAAACTAAACATTTTTGACATGATATTAGGGAAAGAATGTCTCAATTAATGTTTTTGAATGAATATTTTTGAGATAGTGAGAGATTTATTTCTTTTTTAATTAAAATTAAAACTTGTCAAATTTATATAGCATTAAAATTAATCACTTCATAGCTTTCTATCATTTTATTTTTATACAACAGCAGCAAATAACATCACCAAGTTCTTGCTAGATTCCATCACAAAAAAAACTTTTCTAATAAATGAGCATAATCTAAAAATGTGTAAAGACCTTTATTTTCAAAATATTATTATTTATAGATTTTGCTAATGTAGGAAAAACCAAGCCCAAAAAATACTGAATAAAATAACTGTATGGAAAATATTGATTTTGCTATCATAGGTCTATAGAAAAAGAGATATATAAAATATTGTAAAGCTAAGATTATATATGTTAAAAGAACATGAGGATAAAAAGAGAAACTCCTATAAAGATATCCAAGTATATGTGATATTGTGAAGCCAGGATAAGAACAACTTTATAATTTACTTTTACTCCCTTAAATGACAACCAAACAGTTGAAGAATGTTTCCTGTATATATTTTGGTAATTAAAATATTCTAGAAACAAATTACTTCATATTCATGCCACTCAATATACAGTAAGAATTTTAATGCCCCCAAAATAAATCATGTGAGCATGATGATCTTCTTTTTCTGTTGTCTTATGCCTGAAGATCACTTTGGCTATAAACTCAACTTACAAATTGGTCTAATCTGCAAGATACAATTTTTGACTGTTTCAATAACAAAATTTCAGGGATCAAAACAGTGGAATATTATTCAGCCATAAAAAATAATTATATCTTGACATTTGCAACAACATGGATGGATCTAGAAGGTATAATGTCAAGTGAAATAAATTGGTCAGAGAAAGACAAATACCATAGGCTTTGGTGGAACTTAAGAAACAACAACAACAGAAACTGAACAAATGAAAAAAAGGCAAAAAAACACACTCTTAAATATAGAGAACAAACTCATGGTTACCATATGGAAAGTTGGTTGGGGGAGATGGCTAAAATAGGTGAAGAAAATTAAGAGTACATTTATCATGATGAGCACTGAGTAATGCATGTATAGAACTGTTAAATCATACTGTACACCTGAAACTGATATAACACTGTATACTAATTATACTTGTATATTATTTGAAAGAGAGTGCATGAACATGAGTGGGGGAGGGGCAGATGGAGAGGGAGAGAATCTTAAGCAGGATCCACACTCAGCAGGGAGCTGGATATGGGGCTCAGTCCCACAACCATGAGATAGGACCTGAGCCAAAATCAAGAGTCAGACACTCAACTGACTGAGCCACCCAGGCACCCCCATAACTGTATTTTTAAAAAAGAAATAAAAATTTTTTCAAAATTCCCGGGAGCAAATGGATAATGGAGCCAACAATATTAAAGAAGTGCAATGACTTCAATTTCCTTTTTAAAAAATTTTTTTTCTACAACGCAGAATTGTATAATAAAACCACAAGATTCTTGGGGAGAAAAGAAGCTGGGAAACAACAACAAAAACTGGGTGACATAAGAAAAGGATATAAACCTAACAAAAATGGTAGCAAGTTTTACAAATGTTGATGGTTGAGAAAGTCATAAACACTGCGATATAGGTAGCACTAAACATCAGGCTTACTGGTAGAAGAGATGTGAAAAGAATTGCAGCTTGTGAGCTTTTGTCAAGTAATATAATAAAGATGATCAGAAATTGGAAGGCAATTTGTAACCCCAGGTGTGGCTAGATGTGACTTATAACACACACCGTGAAGTGAGATCGCTGGGAGATGTTTGAGGGGTGTATGTGCGGGTTTTATAGTCCTTTTGTGACCTGGTTTGGCTGCGTAGAATTTACTGCACACACTTAGTATTTCTTGTGGATGAAGTGTGCATAATAACCAAATGTAGAATTACAATTATACTCAAATTTTTCCTTAATATATCGATATATCAATCATGTTAGAACAAATTCACATTTTCAAAATAAGTGTTAAAGCTACTGATTATACTTTATTTCTTTAAAGTTTATTTATATATTTTGAGACAGAGAGAGCATGCAAAAGTGGGGGAGAAGCAGAGAGAGAGAGGGAGAGAGAGAGAGAGAGAGAGAGAGGGAGGAGAGACAATCCCAGGTAGGCTCTATGCCATCGGTGCGGAGCCTGATGTGGGGCTTGAATTCACACGAACCATGAGATCACGGCCTGGGCTGAAGTTGAACGCTTAACCAACTGAGCCACCCAGGTGCCACTACTTTATTTCTATCTTAGTATTTGTTATTATATTAATTTCTTATCCTAATTTCTACTATCAAAGACTATGACATAGTGTCCTGCTGCTTTATATAACCAATTCTTCCGTTTGTCTTTTAAGAGCTCTGGCTCCAACACACCATGGCTCTTCAGCAATCTTCTAGCCAAAACCGCCTCTCTTGTCATCTTCATCTTCCCATTCCAAAATGGACAAGTCTGCTTTTTAAGAGGCCCATTCTTTATCCTGTTGTGACTTCTATCAAACCACCTATTGCTCTTCATCTAGTAAACTTAAGGGGAAAGTGGCTCTTTATCTAGAGCCACCGTTTCTCTCCACACTATGATAAACTCTTTTCCTTCCCTGTAATCTTTCTCAGTAACATCACTAAAACAGCTCTCTTGAAAGACAGTAATATCCTTCTTGTTGGCAAATTCATCATCTTCTCTCCATTCCTCTGAATGGACTGTTGATCCACCGTTTAAGTTTTCTAGGGCTGCTGCAGCGAAGTACTACAAACTGGGTGGCTTATAACACCAGAAATGTCTTATTACACATTATGGAGGATAAAGTCAGAAATCATGGCTTTGGCAAGGTCATGCTCCCTCTGGACTCTAAATAGAATATTTCCTTGCCTCTCTGTATTCTGATAGTGGCCACTGACTCTAGAGTGGTACCACTCCACTCTCTGCCACTGTCATCACATGGTGTCCCCGTAAGTGTCTCTCTGCTCCTTTCTTTTTAAGACACCAGTCATATTGCATCAAAGGTGAGCCCTTGACTTCATGATAATTTATATCTTAATTATATCTGCAAAGACCATATTTCCAAATAAGGTTACATTCACAGGTACCAAGACTTAGGATTTGAATATCCTTGTGGGGGGGGGGGGGAGAACACTCATATTCTTTCTTGAAACTCTCTTGTCCATTTCCTTTCAAATATAGTCAGAATATTTCAAAATTTGTGAGTTTTGTCTATGTGCCCTCCTTTGTGCTGAACATTTCACATTGATTTTATGTACCCATATAATCCTCACAACTCTCTTAGACAAGTACGATTAGTTTTGCCCATTTTATAGAGCATAAAATTTTAAATCAGTTCCTACAGATATGGTGGTCAAGAAGCTAGAATTTGAATCGAGAAGATCTTATCCCAGCACTTGACCCCTCTCATGACACTACCCAGCTACCTGCCCAATAATTCTTTGGCCAGCAACCCAGGATAACAACTGGCAGGGAGGGAAGATGGGGGGGGGGTGAATAATTAGGACTTCACTGATGATCCTAGAAAACATGGCTTAAATAGAGTGATGGATCAAAATCCCAACCCACAAGAGACTTAGGGAGGATGGGGAGAGAATGAGGTGAAGCAACAAAGATAAATCAGTATTTTAAAAGGTCTGAAGAAGAGGACAAAGGTCAGTAATTTAAGAGCAGATTAAAGGTTATTTTTAGAATAGGAAAGATGTAAGCATATGGAAAGATTGAAGGCAAGGGTTAAGTGCAGTCATTCTGAAGATGCAAGGAAGAATAAGGATGGCTAATGGAATACAATCATGCAAAACAGAAGAGGCTGTGATCAAGATCATAGATGTGCTGGTCTTTGCGAAGAAGAGAATTCACCAGGTCAGAAGAGAGGGATCAGAGAAAGGGATTTTTCTTTCATGATCCCAGGTTTACCAAATATCTGACATCTAGCTCAGAGTAGACATTAGCTAATGCCTTTTTATTTTTTGTTTACAAAGGTTTCTGTCTTCTAAGCAATAGGCCATGCCATATTCTTTAGGTAATCCTTCAATTAATAAGTAATGTTTGCTATCTGAGGCCAATAGTCTATTTGTTTAAATATTTAGCCTTTGCTGAGAAGATTTGGTCCCTCTGAAAAGTGGCTATTGGCTCTCTCTAGATTATTCTGTATTGGGGTTTTGGTTTCTGTACTTTATGGTTAAGCAAAGCAATTCTACTGGCCTTTTTGGATAAGAATTCATATGTGAAAATTAAGAAGAAATTCATACCAAGTTGTGCCAAAACCAAATGGCATGCTAGCATCCATTTAGCTAATGCCTAATAATTTGTAGCTCCGCATGAATATCTAACCTTTCAATACTGAAAAGGCCCAAGATAAACATTCCTCCTATTACTTACATACTCACTGCCTTACTCTAGGCGAGCCAACCTAGTCTTGGCTCCCTCTCCTTCTTTCTCCTACTCCAGCCTCCAGACATGTTTCTGCGCAGACCCTCCCATGCCAGCAGTAGCCACCTACCAACCATCTGCCAAGCTGCCTTCCTGCCCTCATTCATCTGAATTTTTTTTTATTAAATTCCACCCCATCAGGAAAACACCCTCAATTTGTGGGCGGGAACATAAGAGTCTGCCTCAGGAGTATAAAGTCAAGTGTTTCTATAAAGCATTTTAATTTTTAACTCTTTCAATCTGCACAATCATATTATAAGGTATTACTGTACCCATTTTACTGAGGAGGAAATTAAAGCTTAGAAATGTTAAGTGGCTTATCCATATTGCCTTAGATAGTAAAAGTCAGAGTTGGAGATCAAATATAAGTCTTTTAATTCCTGCTGATATAAATTGTTCTTAAAAGGCAAACATGTATGATGCATTCTACTCAAAGAACATAAGGGATATGGAAGTAATTGTGCAAGTGCCCTAAGAGTTCATAATAAATATTAAATCTATTCATCTACAAAATCAATTGACTTCATGCAACAGTAAACGAGAAGCAGGAAGCCACTCTCCAAGAGTGAAGGGCACGCTACCAACCTTACCCAAGCAACACAGAGTACTATTTAGTGTTTCAATTTGCAAAAATGCAATGAAAAGCTCAGCTAAATCTCTAAGTAAGTTTATAAGTAAATAATAAACATATAGGATACATGGGATGCCTTTATGATGCCTCCAAGGTGGAAATGATCACAAGGGAAAATCAACAATGAGTGCCTCAAGAGAAAGCAGCAAATACCAAACAAATTTCAGTCAGGTTGTTTTTTAAATTTTCATGCTTTCAAAAGATATTCCTGAGTATCTAGTCTATATCAGTCAATGGATAAGATTCAATAGTTAGCAACTAAATGAGGTCCAGTCCCTGTGGTCTAGAAATACCTCTCTGTCTTCAAGCTTCCTGCTATAACAGGCTCTTCTCAGATTTTTGTTTTTGGTCATTTTTTGAAGATGGATTATTTCCTTCAGCCTGGTTCTCTGTGACATTTCAGGTACTCCTACAAGGCTGACTCTCTAGTCTATGAAGGGTAGCTACCAAAATCTCCGCAAAGCTTAACATCGCTTTGCAAGCCCTTTTTTGATGCTGGAGTCATCTATCTACTCTGTATATCAGCTGCCATCAAGTTCTCCTTCAAGACCTATGATTGGATCAAGAAAACATTACAGCTGCCCCACGTTGCCATACACAGCATGAACCAGATATATTACAGAAAGATATTCACTTTTCTGACAATAATGAGATGGTTAAGGTACACCTGGGTGGCTCAGTTGGTTGAACCTCCAGCTCTTGATTTCAACTCAGGTCATGATCTCACAGTTCATGAGTTTAAGCCCCACTTTAGGCTCCGTGCTGACAGTGTGTAACCTAATTGTGATTCTCTCTCTCTCAAAATAAATCAACTTAAAAAAAATGAGATGGTCAATGTCTTAATACTACTTGGCTGGTGGCTCTTAAGTTTCATGGATTTAGTCACATGACATATTATAGGCTCAAAGTCACATTTTCATTGGGCCAGATCCTACTTAATCTTCAGCAGATAATAAAAATTATAGCCACAAATAGATGATTTCATAAATGAATAGACATTTCAATAAAATAGAACAAAGTATGATAAAGATAAAGGGACAGTGCAGGATTTCTGGAAATATGTATTAAGGCCCTCCATAAAAGCACAGCAAAAATTATTGAAATAAAATTTTCAAGAACTCTGGAAATTAATCAAAGACTTTCAACAATCTGAAACCATTTGTTCAATAGAAACTATGAACCTTGGTAAGAACAGAAGGGTTTATGTATTGTAACTTTATCTACTTCCATTTTTCTCTCCCCCGCTCTACACTATCCTTAAACCCTAGCAAACTTGCAACCATATTAGCTGTAAAAAACAACAGGAAGGCAGTCTACATCCTGATAAAACACAGTCAAACCACTGAAAGCCAAAACAAGGAGAGAATCTTGAAAACCACAAAAGAAAAGAACTCATTCATATATAAGGAATCCTCTATCAAAGTAGTAGTTGACTTATCAGAAACCATGATGGCCAGAAAGTAGTCAGAGGACATACTCAAAGAGCTGAGAGAGGAAAAAAAACTGTCAACAAGGAACTCTAAATGCAAATTAAGACATTCCCAGGTGAAGAAAAATTAGAGAGTGCATCATTAGCAGAGCTACCCTACAAGAAATACTAAAGGGAATGTGTCAGGCTGAATTGAAAAGGACACCAAAAGTAATTTAAATCCACACCATCAAGAAAGTTAATAAAAGATAGCCCACAAAATGGGAGAAAATATTCATGTCATATATGTGATAAGAGCTTCATATCCAGACTATATAAGAACTTAAACTCATTAGTAAAAAGATAAATAATCCAATTAAAATGAGCAAAGTATTTGAAAGGACATTTCTCCAATGAAGATATAGAATTGCCTAACAAGCATATGAAAAGCTACTCTACATAATTAGTCATTAGGGAGATATATATCAAAACCACAATGAGACACCACTTCACATCCACTAGGATAGTTAGAATCAAAAGACAGACAATTAACAAATTTCTGTTGGAAGGTGGAAAAACAGGAGCCCTTGTATATTGCTGGTGAGAACGTAAAATTGGTTCAGCCACTCTAGAAAAGTTTATCGCTTTCTTAAAATGTTAAACACTGAGTTACCATATGATACAGCAATTCTACTCCTGGGTACCTACCCTACCCTAAAGTAGTTAGTTTTTCTTTGAACAATGCAGGGGTTATGGGTACCAACCTCCCACACTGTGGAAAACCTGCATATAACTTGTGACTCCCTCAAAAACTTAACTACTAATAGCCTACTGTTGACCAGAAGCCTTAACTGATAACATAAGTGGTCAATTAATATATATGTTAGATGTTGTACACATTATATACTGTATTCTCACCATAGAGAAAAGAAAATGCTAAGAAAATCATAAAGAAGAGAAAGTATGTTTATAGTACTGTAATATAAAAAATCTACATATAAGTAGACCTGCACAGTTCACACCAGTGTTGTTCAAGAGTCTGTTGTACAACATGTATAAAAACTTACAACGGATGTTCATAGCAGCATTATTCATAATAAGTATCCATATTAATAGCTAAAAGTAGAAACAATCCAAGTGTCTGTTAGCCGATGGGTGGATAAATAAAATGTGATATATTCATATATGGAATACTGCATAGATATTGAATAATAATACTGGATAATAATGGATAGATACTCAATTCTTAAGGCTAGAGAATAGAGAGTTGCTGTTAATGGGTCTGGGCTTTCTTTTCGGGAAAGTGAAAATACTATAAAATTAGAATGTGATGATAGTTGCACAATGCTGTGAATATACTAAAATCATGAATTCAACACATTAAATGGATGGATGTTATGGTATACAAAGTACATCTCAATAAAGCTATTTTAACAAAAACGTGAGAAATGAAGATAACTTCCACAGATCCACAGTCACAAACTGCAACTTGAAAAGAGGTACAAAAAATTTTTAATTAAAAGATATTAAGCACTATGTATGGCAGAAATAAATACCATGATTTGGGGGTGAGTAGTAACTATTTAATTGCAAATTTGATGTAAAATGTACCAATTGCTTACTATGTGCTGCCAGGCATGGTGCTATGCAAATTAAACACTTTTGCAAAGTGTCAGCACTTTGTCGGAAGGGGTCAAGAGAAATCCCAACTCGAGGGGGCTGGGTGTCTCAGTCGGTTAAGCACCTGACTTGATCTCGGCTCAGGTCATGATCTCACATGAATCTCACATGAATTCGAGTTCCATGTCGGGTTTTGCGCTGACAATGCAGAGCCTGCTTGGAATTCTCTCTCTCTGCCCCTACTCTACTCATGCTCTCTCTCTCAAAATAAATAAATAAACTCTTAAAAATAAAGTAATCCTGGGGCGCCTGGGTGGCTCAGTCGGTTAAGCGTTCGACTTTGGCTCAGGTCAGATCTCACGTTCGTGGGTTCGAGCCCTGCATCGGGCTCTGTGCTGACGGCTCAGAGCCTGGAGCCTGCTTCCGGTTCTGTGTCTCCTTCTCTCTCTGCCCCTCCCCTTCTCATGCTCTGTATCAAAAATAAATAAAATATTAAAAAAAAAGTAATCCCATCTCTCAGAATTTGTCATAAGGAAATGAAAAGCTTTGGTTAGATAAAAAGAAGAAACTAAGTTAAAAAACACATTCATATGACATTATCTATAATAATAAAATCCTTGAAGCCATTTAAATGTCCAACCATAGCAACAATTATAGTATATGGCCAATTTCACAGATTCAATATTTAATCAATAAAGATTATAGTTCAGAGGACGGTGTGTAGTCCCTTGCATAAATAAAGGACTACCAAATTGCTTGCTTTAAGAGTAAACATCTATTGAGTCTTTTAGGTACTGCACTAAACACTTTAAAATGTTTTTTTTAATGTTTATTTATTTTTGAGAGAGACAGACAGAGATAGACAGAGCATGAGCAGGGGAGGAGCAGAGAGAGAGGGAGACACAGATTCCAAGCAGGCTCCAGGCTCTGAGCTGTCAGCACAGAGTCCGACACGGGGCTCAAACTCATGAACCGTGAGATCATGACCTGAGCTGAAGCTGGATGCTTAACCAACTGAGCCACCCAGGCACCCCTAAACATGTTACATATATGAATTCATTTTAAGCCTCATGATAACCCCTTGAGGTAAGAGTTATTGAGGCACATAGCAGTTGTCAAGATCACCATGTCAGTAAGTGGTTAAGTCAACATTTGAATCTTGGCCATTTGCCTCCTCAGACCATGTCTTAGCCACTAGGTTGCACCACCTTTCTATCACAGCAACATACTCCATGGATATGGGTAAGGACTAGAGAAGATATGGAACAATGAAAATATTGTTTGATGGCAGGATTAGGAGAAAAGTTTTCCACTCTAATTTTAAAAATTTTTCTGGAGTTCATATACTTTGTTACCTTTATCTTTAAAAAAATGGGGAAGAAACAAACATTCTTATATACCTGTTACCAATCCCATTTACCTGTCTATTCCTATTACCTCCTAGGATAAAAGATTTCATGTCTACCAAAAAAATGTAGTGCAAATACAATATCAAAACAAAAATTGTCTAGTTTATCTTAGAGAATGTATATCATAGTGTATCATAGCAACCAAGTTATAGCATATAAATTTTACCTTGAATATATCTGCACTGTTAGAGTTAAACAGCTGGTATTTTCCAGATCCCAAAATAATAGGACCTGAACATGACACTTCTCCGTAGACACAAAGGGACACAGTTGCTGTGGTCCCGGCATTTTCAAGATCCCCAGTGACAATGGTCACCTTCCAATCTCCTTCTGCAAAGGAAGAAGGAGATTAAAAAAAAAAAAAAGAAATTGTGGAAGAAAACCATATTACTATTAGGAAATGAGGAGTTCTACCTAATCTACTTAGTTATGAAATGAATAATTTGTGAAATCAAGAAGTATTAAAGTAATTGCTAATCATGGACTCCCTTTTGGAAACTACCATGTGGAAAAGTCTTAGAAATAATAGAGCATTTTAATCACAAAGCTAATAAGCAGTGAGCTTTGTAGGACAGCAGATATTTTAGGTAAAAATGCTAAACTGGGAACATTTAGTAGCAGGAGATTGGCTGGAAGATTTAGGAGTTTATCGTGTCAAATATTTGGGTGGGGACTGATGACAGATATATTGATAATCCAGCATTAAGGCAGGATCTGTACTAAGGAATAGCCTTGTCAAGCTGGGCTTGGCGATTCGAGGTGTGGTGAGGAGGTGGAAACCCTAAAAATAAAACAAAAAGAGCTAAAAATTTTTTCCAGGAAAAACTGCTGGAGCCCCTAAGGGTTGGAAGGAACCAAGAAGTAAAGAGTAAAATGATGTATGTAGATGCCTAGAGGAATGGAGCGGGGGAGTTGGAGAAAAGATGTATTTGAAACAGAGGAAGACCATGTGTCGTGTCAGCTGAACTTCCTGCAGTGGCCATGCTGGAAGCACAGGGAGGTTGAGACAAGCAGAGCATGACAGAAAATAGTTTTTAAAAAGATCTACAACTTGTTCTGTGATAGATTTAGTTGGGGAGACAGATTGGGATAGTATTTATTTCATCATTTGCTGCACTTTGGAAAACGACATCATCAACCCCAAAGCAATGAAACCATCACATGTGAGCCCATTCCACGTAGTCAAGTGAGACAGAGGACAGAGTCCTGTTCCCTAGACCTCTACATAGGGCATGCATCTCTACTCATCACAACTGATCCTGGATTGTACGCACAATTTAATGATGTCTTTATTGTTACTCTCAAAGCCTCCATAAACACATACTGCCTTGTGAGTATTTATTACATTTTCAAAAGGTGATAAAGACCCACTACCATTCTAATATCTGAGTTCTCAGTAAATCCTCCACCTGGAGGTTACCTTTCCTTTGCGTACGTAACACCACTCTCCCCAGCCCCTAATCCATCCACAAAGGTCACTGGACTATCTTCAATCAGTTTGACAAAACTTGCATCAGGTAGATTTCGTGTCATGTTACTTTTGTTAATAAAAATAGAACTTCATTAAGCCTTGGTACCAAAATACCAAAGGAGAGGCACAATTCTGTGACATCCCCCATGTGGCAAGTTTGCTCTGAGAAATTTCAGTTCATTTTCAGTGGGAAAATAGAAAACATGAACATTTCAAACTATAGTCTCACTGAGAATCCCATCATGGTATTAATTCGTATAGCGAAGGCTTTCCACCTGTGCTTTGTGCCTTATGCATAATTCAAGAAGTTAAAGGATCTCTTTTCCTGTTTTTAGACCTTCTTACCTATCTCATACTTATCTCCTTCACCTGCCATCTGGGCCTGCTCTGAGTTTTTTGTAACATGCCATCAGGGGGAGAGGGACACAAAGGAGTTTGCATGTCAGCTTGGATCTCCAGTGTACTAAAACAGAGAAAATAACAAGGAATACTCCTGTATTTTTCACTTGTGAAATTACCATGTTACGACACCGGGAGCCTTAAAAGTGGAATAACCAATGAAATGTCTTCTGTGGTGATTTTTGACATTGTCATTATTCTGGGCATGATTTTCTTTACCACCACTGGGAAAAACTTAACTATTTTCCAATCTTTTCTAGAGTATACTTTTAAAAATCTGATCATTTAATTTCTCTAAAATTATCTCACTATCTAAAATACAAAATCGTTAGAAACATTTGTAGAAAATAACAGAGAGAAACAATCTGAGTCTATATTTAAACTAAAAGTTCCACTGCCCTGTGAAAGTTTATTTTTATCTGAGCTAAAAATATGTTTATGGTTTTTGTATCTCTTATTATGTGTCACAATTACAAGGTTTCTGTTCTCTAATTTTCTATTGTGAAACTATTTTTACCAAAAAATCAAAGGAACATGAGTTCAGATATTCTAAGTACCTCTTTTATTTCTTTCCTTAGAGCTGCTATCTGTCCAACCCCAAGGAGTCATACCCCTAAAATACTGTAATCTGTTGACCTCTTCAGAAAACCACTCCTACTAACTCAAAGCTCCCAAAGGAGGAAAGAAAACTCCATGTAACTTAAATCTAAATATTTATCTTGTGGGGCACCTGGGTGGTTCAGTTGATCAAGCGTCCGGTTTGGCTCAGGTCATGATCTCACGGTTCGTGGGTTTGAGCCCCGCATCGGACTCTGTGCTGACAGCTAGCTCAGAGCCTGGAGCCTGCTTCAGATTCTGTATCTCCCTTGCTCTCTGACCTTCCCCCACTTGCACTGTCTCTCTCTGTATCTCAAAAATAAATTTTAAAAAAACAAAAAATTTTTAAATAAATATTTATCTTCTATTTACCAATGTTTAGAAGGTTTTAAAAAGATTATTGACTGGCTCTGCACTAAGCTCTCACTGAACATCTATCTCTGGCTGCCCCATTTTATTCTCCTTTCGGTGGCTCTCGAAGCTTAAATTTGGAAAGATACTATAATAGTTGCCTCCATTTGAAGAAATCTTGCTACAGAAAAAAGAAAATTTTTCTTGGACACTACATCCTAGGAGGATTATTTTTCTTCTGTGTTAAAAATGTTCCAACGCAGTCTAGATATACTCTATGAATTCTAAATAGCCCAACAATGAATTTAAATTTTTTGTCAATAATGAAGTAAGTTTTAACAGGAGATTCCACCTTAACAATGAAAAGCATGGGTTCTGTCATTTGCTATTCTTATGTAGTTAAATGCAATCAGTATAGATAAAACTGAACTAGAAAATCCTGAACTTCAGGATATGACGGTATGTCAACAACTAGAATTCAACTAATATTTGTTGACCAGATGACTTACAGTATTAAGTGTCCATATTATGTACAAGCATTGTGATGGATATTCAAAAGGCTCTCTAAGGGTCATGTGAGCCAACATATTAAACCAGACTTGACAGTTTACAAATCTGAACAAATACCAAATGTATTGAGCATTGACTGGCAAGCCATAGGCTAAGGACTCTTCCTTTGAAGAGATCACAGACCAGGGCTTGGCCAATTATTGCCCACTGGCCAAATCCGGCTCCCACCTGGTTTTGGAGCTAGTTTCTCTGGAACACAGCCATGGTCATTTGTGTTTGTATTTTCCATGGGTGTTCTGATGCTATAGCAGCAGAGTTGGGTAGTTGCAACAGAGACCATATGGTCTGCAAAGCCTATGATGCATATTATCGGGCCCCTTATCATAAACGTTTGTTGACTCCTTCCCTGTATCATCGATATAGCTAAAAAATGTCCTCTCCAGCCTGCATTAGAACATGTGCTATCTCAGACATAACATGAGAGATTTAAACAATGCAAGCTACCAGACTCTGTTGATTTCCCAGTTTACATCCCAGGCTCCAGTCATGCCTCCACCATGCCATAAATACCAGGTCCATCGACAATAGACAATCTACACAGAATAGGCCTGATCTGACTGCATTATTTAAAGGCCTGACCAATAATGCCCAACCCACTTGCTCTTCTGCAAAATGACAATTTTACCTCTCAACTAAGAGGTGGAGTCTATTTTCCCTGCTTGAATTTGGCTGCTCTTGACCATTCCAATGCAGCAAAGTGACATTCTGGGCCTTCTGAGTCAAGACTGGTCTGGGTCTGTTAGGACACACTCTCAAGACAATCCGTCTTCGACCCCAGGAGTTGTGCTGTGAAAACCTATGGCACATGGGAAGGTGCCTCAAGGATGAAGGTAACTCCAGCTGGGATCCCAGTGTCGTCAACAGGCGGAACGGGTGACCCATCTTGAAAGTCCAGCTAGCCATAGCCTCAGCTGTCTGTGCAAATGAAGTACCACTGGGCTAACGTCCACCCAAGTTTCTGAGCAAGAATCACCTGGCTGAGCCACATCCACCCACTGCAGGTAATCAGTAATCAGTTACTGTCTTGAGCCACTAAGTTTCAGGGTGGTTTTGTAGGAAGCAATGGAAAATTTGGAAGAGCGGCTGAAAGCATCTCCTAGTTAAGAGCCCTCTGTTTGTTATCTTTTCACTTATAAATACCATTAGTGTTCCTACCAGGAGGTCTTATTCTTAGCATGTATACAGGGGGATTTGACTGATGCATCTCCTTCATTTCCTAGGAAAAGGGGAAAAAATAGATTGCAAGACTACTGTTAACTGTTTCCTTTCCAACATTTTCTTATTAATTGGAGGCTGATTTTTAGGAAGACACGAGTGAGTTACGCTAGTGAGCAAAATCTCTAAAGCTAGTGAAGTTCCACAGCCCTTCTTTAGATCTTAACAATTTATATTGACCTTATTCTGTGTATTCTGTTTCAGAGGTTACACGCATTTGGCTTTGTAGCTCATGAAATTGACCCTGTTGTTGAATATAGAAACATCTGTGTCTAGACACATTTTCAGTTACTTGGCAACTACCCGCTGAACATTCACAGCAATGTAAGGAGGATGCATTTGAATTAAGCTCTGACCATGCAATTGTTAGTTCGCCATACCGAGGCAAAACACCTCTCATAGCTGCCAACCTTAAGTCATCATAATGGGCAGTAAAAACTATGGGCCAGGCATGCTTGGTCCAATGAAGCACCAGACAGCAAGCATACTCATGGGACACTGGCATTAACAGAACAGGATGCAATAAGAAGCAGTGACAGTGACAAAGCCTGTGCACCTCTGCAGATCGCAGCCTCCCGCTGCTCTTCTTACAGTCACAGGTAGACCGAGACAGACTAAGAGAAACACACCCACGATGTACCACAAAGCGTGTGCCTGGCTTTCACTTGGTGGAGGGGTGGAGCCTGTGGCAAGGAAGGAGGCAAGAGGACTGAGGTGACTCAGGAACAAAAGCCCCCAAAATGAACCAGCTCCCCTTGCACCATCCTGAAAGTCACTTCCTCCAAGAAGCATTCCCAGACACCCCTCCCAGTGACTAGAATGAACTCTTCTCTCCATATCTCCATCGGACCCTGTGCACACTTCAACCCCGAGATCTATAAATAAAAGCCATCTCTCTGGGCCTCCTACCCCTATCTACCTACCCAGAATGTAAGCCCCTCGAAGGACAAGTTTGGGTCTAACATGTGTCTGTAAACCCCAGTGCCTAGTACAACCCCTGGCACAAAGCAGGCTCTCAAATGAAAGAGTGAGCAATTCATAAAATATTTGGGGATCCATTAAGCAATACTTTGAAAGGCAAAGACTGCGTATGTGAGAAAGGCTATGCAAGGCATGAATAATGCTTTAGCACAAGATAGAACTATTTCTCAACAAAGATAAGTCCTTCTGATTAGGACTTCTGTCATTAAGGTCTTTTTTTGTGCAAAGGACAAGGACATTGTTATTTGCCTCATAATTAGTCTTGTTATTAGCACAAAGATAATAGAAACAATATTGACCTTATATCACTCAAAATTTGAAGGGCATGTAAATGTATTTCAATGAGATTTGGCAAGGATATTATAAATAAGACAAGTGATTACTTTATCCTAATTTTCGGTAATTTTATCTCCAAACAATTCTATGTATATAAACTCACAAATCCTTCAAAATACAACCTCATAAGAGGATCATGAGATTTTTTTTTGAATTTTTTCAGTACATTACAAATATTTTGATTCTTCCAAGAGACAAATACCATTAATCCTATTATACATACAAAGCAATAGAGAAATCATGTGCTCACTACCACAGGAGTTAGGATAAATTTGATATAGAATTAGAAACAGTTATGCTTCCTAGAATCAAATGATTTCAAACAATACTCCATTTTCCTCACTTTAAGTCTGGGAAAAAAAAGCATAAAACACTATCAGATATGAATCTATTCTATATTCTATATTGATATTGGTTTAGGGTAAATGGTTTGTCACTTCTATGGTTTTGCTCATTACTTACTGCTGTCTGACAGCAAAGGACACCCCGATTTACAGGGCTGAATACAGAAAAATCCGCAATTAGAGAGAGTTGATAGCTGCAGGGTATACTACATGCCTCCAGCCCAAATGCTTGGGCCTTCAGACCACCCCTGGATGTTCGAGATCTTTGGTGCCTTTTCTCACAAGGGAAAATGAAGCTTAAACATTACCACTTTCTGGGTATGTGAGGGAGACAGGCTCCGGTTACATGTTTTATAGATATTATTTTATCTAATCCTCATAGCAACCCCAATGGGTTCTGCTATTGCCTCTATTTCATAAGAAACAACTGAGGCAAAGAGAAATGCAAGGACTCCCTCAAGCCATGCAGTGAGTACGCGGTGCTGGCAGGCTTGGCGTGTGCACTGCTAACCACTAGCCGGTGGGCTCCACGTGCTGGAGCTGGTTACAGTCACTGCTCAGTTAGGAAGACTGCTCTTCACTGATTCACTGTGAGTCCCCTGCCTCTCTGGGAAGTATATTCCATGTGGCTTCGAAACTCGATTCCTGACAGCAGAATGGCTGAGTGTTCAGCTCGTACAGGGTGCCTCATTTTCCCTGTGACCATCTTCAACTTGGATTCCAGATTCTCATCAGTGGTGTTTCTGCCTTGTCCTTGTCCCCAGTTCCCTTCATATCCCCCTACTGATTGCCCCCCTTACTATGGCCAGAAACCTTAGCTTCCCCTCTTTGGATATTTGCTAACAACTCTCCAGCACTTCATGCTCTGGCTTCCGAGGAACCAACTGGGTCCAAACCTACCTTTCAGAGCCACATCATGGTGTGCTGAGGAGAGCAGCTCACGAGCCTGGACTACAGAATGCACGTCTTGACTCACATACGCACTCTATGTGAACCACCATCAATTCTACTGCTGTCGTTACCTATTGCTGTGTAACAAACCATTGAAAACCTAATGGCTTTAAACAACAATAATTATTTCTTTGGCCGACGAATCTGCAATCTGGGCCAGACCTGGCAGAGAAAGTTCGTCTCCGCTCCACACAGCACCGACAGGGGTGGCTCAAGAGCAGACAGAAGGGTCTGTGTTCAAGATTGTCCTTTCATATGATGGGCCAGCTGGTGCTGGCTGCTGGCTGAGGGCTCAGGGTGGCGGCGCTGTGTCCCTCCAGGAGGACCTGTGCGTGTGGCCTGGGCTTCTTTACAGCACGGTGGTTGGCCTCCAAGAACAGACATCCCCAGAGAGAGCCAGGCAGAAGCACTGGCACATCTTTTGACCTACTTACTCGTATGTGACAGAAATGTCACATGGCGTAACTTCTATTTCGTGCTATTAGTTGAGGCAGTCTCAAAGGTCTAACCAGGTTGACTGCACCTTTTTATGGGGAATTTGGCAAGGTTCCAGGAGAGTACATTGAGAGGAAATGTAGTTACAGCATTTTAGCAAATAGAGCCCTCCACATCCACCTTTCCAGACTTGCCCATCACAACACTCCTCAGCCCCCTTTTCCAACAGAACCACTGTTCTCCTGGTCAGTGTTCTCACCTGGGGGTAATTTCTCCCCCCAGGAAACATGCAGGAAAGCCTGGGGACATTTTTCACTGCCATAGCTGGGGGCTGAGGGTTATTAGCACCTAATGGGCAGAAGTTCAGGGAGCTGCTAAACATCCTCTGCCATACTTGACAATTCCCCGCAAGGAAGAATTATCCAGTCCAAAATGTCAATAGTCTCAAAGTTGAAAAACCCTGCCTCAGATTAAGAATGATTTGATTATTCCTCTTTTACTCCAAACTGCACTATGCTTTTTGTGAATGATCTCCAACTACAAAATGGTTGTGAGTACGCTCTTTGTGGTAATGTTTCTGCGTATCTGTTGGATATTCTGAAGATGCTGAGATTATATTGTTGCTTTAGTGTCAAATCCATTACATTCAATTACTGTGTTGAATTATGGGTACTTTATCTCAGTCAGGAAAAGAGATGAGCCAATCTTCTAGAATCAATGAATGCAGCATGAATGGCTATCCAAATACTGGCCATTTCCTCTCAGAACAAAATGAGGCAAAAGCCACACAGGGGGCATGGGAAATGCTGCATCGTTTCTTTTTTTTTTTTTAATTTTTTTTAATACTTTATTTATTATTTTTGATACAGAGAGAGACAGAGCATGAGAGGGGGAAGGGCAGAGAGAGAAGGAGACACAGAACCGGAAGCAGGCTCCAGGCTCTGAGCTAGCTTTCAGCACAGAGCCCGATGCGGGGCTCGAACCCACGAACGTGAGATCTGACCTGAGCCGAAGTCGGAGGCTTAGCCGACTGAGCCACCCAGGCGCCCCGCTGCATCGTTTCTTTTACTGCTCACTTAACTCTTCCTGGCAACCCCACATCGAAGTTTCTGGGCACCAAACAGTAAGTCACAGCAAATATCCAGCCTTGGCTGAGAATTCCTGTGACTTCACCTTCTTCCTTTTGGTTCCAAAAAGTTGTCCCCCCATTGACTTCTCTTTCCCATGTAGCCCCACTGGTATTTGTTAACCAAGTTTCTGGAACATAACTTGGGACTGATGAGGCAGTCCCAGAAATGGGTTCTCTGGTTCTCAGCTGCACACGTCATGGGCACTTATCTGAAGCACTGACCCCACAGGCCACGCAGGTTCTCAGGGGCCCACAGCTTATCTATCTGACCAAACAGGCAGAAGGTTCCTACACAGGAGCTCAGGGGGTTACTTCGTTATTGACACAAACTGCCAAAAAAATGTCCCATACATAATCAGAACAGGGAACAATTCAAAGCCACCTACACTTGACTTGGAATACGTGATGATGTTATAAAATAGTTTATATTCTTCATTATGTTTACATGAATCCAATAATTAAATTTCAATTTCTTTCCTAGAGCAGACACTCTTTGGGTTGTGGACCTGCAAGCATGAACGGAAAATAGAATTTAGAAGAAAGAGAAAATATCTAAATACTCTTTACCCCAGATCATCTGTCAAGTTGCTAATAATCATGCTACAAAGAGTTGGCATTGCCTATAAATAAATGAGTGCTCCCAGAGTTTTATAGCCCCTCCAGTCAGAAACCCTTGAAAGCATGTAGGAAGCTCAACCACTTAAATAAAGGGAAGCAGTTTTGTATGTATAATGCTTAAGAGCTGAAAGCCAATACCAGTTCTTTTCATTTACTGTTTGACTTAAGAAAAGCTTCTGATACTTCTGAGCCAGTGTCTTGGGATGATATTTATAAAGACCTGTCACTATAATACCACTAAATTCTGGGTAAATTGAAAAAAAACTTTTTAGTACATTACTTCATTCCCAAGAAAGTAAGAAAAATTCCCCATTGTCAAATAAAATAATAATAATAGTAGTAGTAGTAAAGGGGCCATCAACAGAAACTGAGCGATAGATAAGTCACCAGCAATCGCTAAGTCTGGAGTTGTGCTTAGGGTAAAGGTCAACATCCCAGGCCAGGGGCTGGGGGGCTGGGCCACACAAGGCTGGGAGCTGGACCTGAGACTTTGGAAGTAAGCCAAAAGTGTCTACACCATTAGTCAAAGGTTGGGCTCCAAATATTCATTAGCAAAGGAAACCCAGCAGAAACCTGACCTGTCTCCACAGAGGTTCTAAGTGAAGAACAACTAATAAAGATAATAACAATAATCTCCCCGAGAGCTGAAAACATCCTTTCACTTGTGTGTGGAATATGGTTAAAAGCTAAAGATCTAAAAATATAGCCTAATCAGGTAGAAAAACAACACAACAAAATAAATCCAAAGACACAGATGATATATACACATACATAAACACACACATTCTTCATGAGTAGGGACAGTTCGAAGTTCATTTAAAAAGAACAGTATGGACTCTGGAATCAAACTATTCAGATTCAAGTTCTAAATTTGCTATTTGCTACCTGCGTCACCTTATGTGAGTTAAAAAAAAAAAAAAAACCTTGTGTATCCTTTACTTTCACCATCTGTAAATGGAATAATGATACTGTCTACCTCATGGGCTCTTGGTGAGGATTAAATAAACAGATCTGAAACTCTGAGACCTGACACGGTAAATACTGTACAAGTCCAATTTTAATGTTGCCATTTGCTTCCATAACACATTGTACCACAGATGTAGACAGCATCTCGGGACAAGAAGAGATATCATCATTCACATATAATGTGGCTGCCTTTGCAGATCATTCAAAAAATATGTGATAATTTATTAGAATTATGATTAATATATGAGTATAGAATATAAATGTATTATAATTGCAAGGGGTTACCATAATGGCTAACTATAATCATCATATAAAAGGCATTGCTAATAGATAGAAAATGCAATGCTGCAATGTACAACATATATTAGTTATGACCAAGTTCAGTCTAACTCAGAAGTGCAGTTCTACCATGATAGATTATTTTACCTATATGAATTATAAATATTTATGTTTATAAGGTGTCACATTTGGGAAACAGGTCTTAGATAATTGTGGAAATTTATCAAATATCTGGAGTTAATGATGGCACATAATTTTATTATTGTTAATCACCTCAAAATGAAATTAAATTAACTCAGTCGATTCTTCTTTTCTTTGCTACCATTAAACTGAAATAACATCTTGGTCTGTTTTCTTCCCACTGCAGCTTCATAGAAGGGCATGAATCACATAAACATGCCTCATCTACTTTCTAAATCTATGCTTCATGTTTGCTCTCCACTACCAGGTAACACAGCCTCCTCAGTGTAGACAACTTGACTCCCCAAGGTTGTTTCCACACCATAAATTAACTTATTTCTTCAACTATAAAACTACTAATGTACTTCTAGAATCATAACCCAAAAGATATTAAAGATTGCATTCTTCAAAATTCAAAAATGACATAAAATAAAGACCATCCACAGACAAATAATGATAGCGTCCCATGAACTAAGGTCTGTGATTAATCTGCATTTGTACTATTAAGAATAGACATTTTAATTAGACCATAAAAATAAGCTAAAACCACAGAAACAAGTATACAAAAACATTCTGTATGGTTGATTTAATCAAAAGTAATTTTTTAAAAAGTTTTTAAAGTGGATCTACGAACCTCCTTGGTAAATATGTCTGCTATTTAAGGCAAAACTCGTTCTATTTGGTATCACTGATGTTGATTACATGGTTGTTATTATTATTAACAAAGGACTTTCAACATTTTCGTCCTTATTTGAAATCTTCAGTTCTAAACTATTGGCCTATATTATTCCATATATAATGAAGTCATCATCAAGTCCTGAGATTAATGGATAGTTTTCGTACTGAGAGTGTCATTTCAAGTTTTACCACTTACAGACTTACTGTAAAACACGGAATTTTTGAGGTCCTTGAAAATCATTAAGAGATTCTAGAACAGTAGTAAAATTACACCCATATTAACAGTCTGACGCCTGCACACTTGCATAGCTTGCCCTCTCTACATACTTAAAAAACAAAAAGTAAAATATAAGCCAAAATACAATTTCTAATAAATAAATCCAAATGCTAGTTATCAGAATGGACACAGTGTTTGCCTCTCAGTGGCCATCCTACGACAGGACTTTATGAATATAATAACATTAGTGTTATCCCATGCCTCATTTCTTTATTTTTTTTTATTTTTTTAATGTTTGTTTATTTTGGACACAGAGAGAGACAGCATAAGCAGGGTAAAGGCAGAGAGAGGGAGACACAGAATCCAAAGGAGGCTCCAGGCTCTGAGCTGTCAGCACAGAGCCCAATGCGGGGCTCGAACCCATGAACATGAGATCATGACCTGAGCTAAAGCCAGACGCTCAACCGACTGAACCACCCAGGCGCCCCTCCCTTGCCTCATTTCAAATTGCCACACAGTACAAAACAGTTTTGGCAACATGAATGTTTGTTCACTTAGCATGCATATTAGTAATTTGTATTTATCCATATCATTCAGATCAGCTTTAAAATGTCAATATATTAATAAAACAATTGTAGGTTGATTTGAAGAAGATCTCATAGAAAAAGCTAATCTCAGGAGACTTAAAGAGAAAACTGAGAACTATTATGCAAAATTGGTTTCTTAAAAAAGGATAATTAATAGAACTTAATCATTTGGAAAATGATGATTTCACCCATATATTTAAATTATCGAAGGTGAAAAGCATTTGGGGCTAAAGTTACATATCTTAGTGTCTTTATAAATCAAACCATGATATAATGTCTGTTCCTATATTCATTTTAAATATTTTTGAATCAATAGTTTAAACGCAATAAGAATATACTAAAAATTGTACAAGGCAGGTAATCTTGAAACAGAAATAGATCATTTCAGATGATTAGAAGATGAGAAGTGGGAACAACATTTACCATTTGCTTCCTCTTGTATTTTAGGATGATGATCTATTTGCATGTCTGCAAAAATAAAAGTGAAGTACAGTTAATAATAGATTTGTCTGATGATACTATAAGTGGGAAAAAAGGATGGGCGACTTAACTCTTTAATGGTAGCAAATTCTTAGGTTGATTTTTAACTTACAGTAGGGCATATAATGTTGCCAAGACACATCTTTACGTGTGTTTTGGTTTTCACTGTGAGAAGTAACTATAAATCTGATACAAAAGGTGAACCATCAAAAGGGATATTCTAGGGACAACTGAGGAATGTTCCATGACATCTAGCTGCATCAAGGTCATCTTGTAATAGTCCATGGTGTGTGTGTGTGTGTGTGTGTGTGTGTGTGTATGTGTATAGATAGGCTCTATCTATATGTGTATCTATAGATATATCACATCTTCTTTATTCCTTCATCAGTGATGGACACTTGGGCTAGTCCCAGAAAGAGAGAGAGAAGCAAACCAAGAAAAAGACTCTTAACTAGAGAGAACAAAGTGATGCTTATGAGGGGAGGTGGGGGGAAGGGCTGAATGGGGGGTGGTGGTTAAAGAGAGTACATGTGCTGAGCACTGAGTGTTGTGTGTAAGTGATGAATCACTGAGTTCTAGTCCTGAAAGCAATATTACACTGTATATTAACTGACTGGAATTTAAATAAAAACTTAAAAAAAATCATCTTGTATTTTCTTCTACTGAAGATTTTGTTAATCCTCACCTTGACGATAGAGTTCAATTTCTGAATGAATTATGCCCTGAGACATAAAGGGAAGCCATCTGAGGAAAAGAAAGAAAAAAGAGAGAAGTAAAGAAGAAAGAAAATTAATTTGTCCTCAATTTTTACAATAAGCTCAATTCTATACTAATTTTGAACCTTAAAAGATAACTATAAAAATTGCTTTTTATAAAGTCAAACAATCTAATCCAGTCGGTACGCTTGACTGTGGTTAAGAATGATATCGTAACTGCAGCTAGAGGAATAGAACACATAAATTGCTAATCTGGTAAACCTGGTAACTGATAAACCCTCCAGGTTTATTAGTGCTCAGTCAGCTCAGTCACAACCCTCGTAAATGCCCCTGGGGCTCCGGCAGAGAACTGCCCTCCCCCCACCCCCCGAATGCCGTAATGAAGGCAAGAGCTAGTCTAACACTGAGCCTGAACCTAGGCTAGGCTAGAAAGTGTGGCCTGCCCACTGGCACAGAAAAAACAAATTTCCTCATTTTAATACACCCTCTATGGAGATCTCTATCTAGCTTTCACATGACTTGCTTTAATATCTTTTCCTCAGCATCTCAAAACATAACGATATTACCTTAAAACTTGATGAAAATATCACCACTTTGGAAAATGTGCTTATGCTAAGTAATAGCTTATCCTGGCAACTTCCCTCTAAATCAGCCAAACCTCTGTGTCAGAAGCTCCATGTCATAGAAAAAGCCAAGGCTAAACTCACAAAACCAACGTTATCATTTTCTGGCTTTGTGATATTACCCTCTTACAGCTTCATCTCCCTGACTAAATTACCTGTCTCACAGAGCTGCTGTGAGGCTGAAGTTAACAGTCACGTAAACATACTTTATGGACTATTAAGTGGTACATAAATGTTACCATTATATCACAATAACCCAGTGATTCTTGTCTCACATTCAAACACACTTCCACTCCTTCCACCCATCCGTCTATTCAACAAATGTCTAGAAAGTGCCTTCTGTGTGCCAGGCCCTTTGTAAGTACGGGGGACATGGGAAGAACAAGAGGGCAGCCTGAGCGGAAGGAGGTTCAGTGTGGAATAGACATGTAGAGGTATCTACTTACAGGGAGTTGTAGGTGGATGTACAGAAATACAGAGATTGTAGGAACAAAGAGGAGGCTGACCAAGCCTGAATGGCAAGAATGGGGAAGGACAAAGGAATGAAGAACAGACCAAGAGGCAATACTTGATCCGAAAGGTGGAGGGTAAGGAGGTGTCTGACAGGCAAACCAGAGACTGGGAAGGGCATTGCGGGAGAGAAAACAGCATTGGGAAAGGTACACAGACAAGGTTCCACAAGGCGGAAGCACAGGAGGCTGCTGGGAAGGACGGGGGTGGGGGGGGAGGGGACCCTGTGTTAAGGTCATCAAAGGGGAGGTCTCTGGAGCTGCGAGTGTCAAGTGATTCAGAGATGGGGCTGCAGGACTCCTCCACCACACTGGTCTTGAAATCAGTACATGATATGAACCGCTGGGGTGTAAATGTGGACCGTGTTCTACTCAGCTCATCTCTCCATTTCTCAAAAGCTTTGAGAGATCCCATTTCCTTCTGACCGCTCTCACTCAGTGTTCTTTCTTTCCCTTTTCTGAAATCTAAGAACATGTGTAACTTACTTTATGCATTTGTTTAGCCCCTGATTATGCAAATTTGCTTTCTTTTGGTTTATGCATCTTGTCTGTGTAGCAAAACTGCTGTCTCCACAGTTTCCTTTTTATACCAGAACAAGAGGGTCAGCTTTATGTATAAGAACATAGGCTTTCATACAAGGTCAGACTGCCTGGTGCCACACTGCTTAGTGACTGATTAGCGTTCTTCATTTCTTTATGCCTCGATTTCCTCATTTGTAAACTATAGATAATAATAGCACCTACATAATAGGGATGCAAGATTAGATATACATAAATTTATCATGGTATCTGATGTGTGACAAATGGCCAATAAATATCTGTTACTCTGTATCTTCTCACTGCCAAATGCAGTACTTTGTACTTAGTTGGTGTTATAGCAAAATTATTCGGGGTGATTACCGTGATTCTGCTTTGCAAATATGCTATAAAGAAGTAGGCATGAACAGAAGTCCTGTTTGTACCAGAAGTCCTGCGTCTCATCCTGGGGCAGATAGGGACACCTGACCCATGCTTAGTCCATCAGTCTTAATATTTTCACACAAGAGATACAGAAGCCATTATCAGATGGCACTGCCAAAGAGGCTTCACAAGACTTCTATGTTAAGGCCAGGAGGTATTTGGAACCCAAGCCAAAGACAGGAGAGAAAAGCCTGTGTACAGTGAGAAGAAGCTGGTGTACAGCGAGAAGAATAAAGATGTTCAATGAAGAGACCCTGGGGAAATGCAGAAAGGGACTGGCCCTCTGATGACTTTCTAATTTATAACCTTTAGCTTTACTCCTGATTTATGGCTTCCATGAGAGCCGCCCTTAAAGCTGCCCTCTGTAAAATTAACGTTAGTAGATCCCTCATCCTTGCAACCAAACCAGGGGGGACCGACTGAAACTGTGAAGGTCATACTCGCATCTTGTCTTTTGTTGAGTCCCTGCATGGAAGGTCCCTAGTATGGTTTCTTTCTTTCTTTTCTTTTTTTTTTTTTTAACTAGGCTAAAGCAAGGTTGTGGCCCTGAAAGCTACCAAGACTTTTGAGTATTGGAAACCCACTAAAATAATTCCCTCCAGCTTGCTCCCGGTTCAGATTTCTTAACCTGAAACCAGCAAGATGATTAACTCCTCATTCCCACCAGTCACCATAATTTCTGTAAATTCTTCAAAAAATTGGTTTATAGTGTCATTAGATATTTACTCATGAGCTCTTTCTAATTAATTGAACAAGATAAATCCTAGTTGCCGTGGATGATAGTTCTGTGCAGGACACACAGTTTCTTCTGTATGTATGATGCCTCTACCTAGCTGCCTAGACCTGTGTCCACACCCATCCCTCAATTTCTATCCCAGAATGAGCCACAAAAGAAACTGAGAGAATTAACCAAGCAAGACTGGTTGTTGAGGATTGTGAACCATGTTTTTGCATTCAGATGTGAAAGCTCCCCCAATCCAGTGAACAGATGAAAATATTGGAGCAGAATGGCTTGAGAGGGGCATGATGATATTAAAGGGATGGAACCAAAAGGGAGCATGAGGAGCCTGCGCGGCCAAGAGCACCACACACGTTATGCAGCCACCAGCAGAAGCATGCTTAAATACCCCCAGACCACCAGGGGCTCCCCTTTCCCCGGGCTAGCTAGGGAATACAAACACAGAAAGAAAAAATTTTTCTCTAGTCTTTTAAGGTTAATGTAGAAGACCATGGAATATGTGTAAGTGATGTCGCCCTCAAATACATGGGCTATTTCTTGGTGGGGTAGGGGGATAAAAAGGTGACATAGATTAGATTTTGTCTGAGATATATTTTCGACATGGCAACCACTGATCACAGTGAAAATGGCAGAAGAAATACTAAATGGTTGGAAGAAGGTTCTACGTCTCCACCCCCATCCTGATAAATGAGCAAGACTCATCCCTGCGCCTCATTCTGTCAGTTTCCCACCATCACTGCTTGTCACTTCTATACTGAGGAATGGCTCAAACTGACAAAAGGAGCCCAGAAATCTGCAGCAGCACAAATACACGCTCAGAATAGCAAGAAATGATGAATAGTGGCCTCTTTCAGGGAAAAAAATCAGTAAAGTCAAGTGATTGCTCACTGTCTCATGATAATTTTTATTTTCTCCCTATAAAAACAGTATTTTACATTTCTGTATTTTATCAAAATTTCACTGTTCTTTCTTATTGATCATTTCCCCTATTTCCCATAAAAGGAAAATAAAACTCTTAGTACCTAAGCTGAATTATTTTCAAAATAAACAAATACATGAACAATTTTTACTGGCACGCCAGAGGGTGTTACAGAGGAACTCATGTAAAAGTCAGGAGACCTCTAATGTTTCTTCCACTGCTTTTCATTAGTCCTCCCTCCCTTCCTGCCATTCCTTTTTCTCTCCCTCCTTCTCTGTTCCTTCCTTCCTTCCTTCCTTCCTTCCTTCCTTCCTTCCTTCTTTCCTTCCTTCCTTCCTTCCTTCCTTCCTTCTTTCCTTCCTTCCTTCCTTCCTTCTTTCCTTCCTTCCTTCTTTCCTTCCTTCCTTCCTTCTTTCCTTCCTTCCTTTCTTCCTTCCTTCCTTCCTTCCTTCCTTCCTTCCTTCCTTCCTTCCTTC
>NC_043714.1:6532245-6559572 GCF_006229205.1 Suricata suricatta | reverse complement strand
GTATTGCACAGAGGTCTAAGTAAAGCTCTAGAGAATTGTAAAGAAACACTTCTGGTTGGGCAAGCAGAGAATGCTTCATGGCATGGATAGCATTGTATCCTGAATATTGAAGGATAAGGATTTCACTAAGCAGAGGAAAGAATAAAATGAGTTAAGACATGTGAGGTAAGAGAGTATTAATGTCTCTGGAGAATGTCTAGGGAAGGGACATAAAAATGTACTTTATTCAGGAGAATTAGAAGAGAAGCCTAGAAAGGTTGTTGGGGCGACAGGAGGGGTCAACTCATTTTCCATGTGGCACTACAAGCTAACACCTTCACACATAGCTGGCCTGGGTGTAGCCCTTCCCTTGTCCACGATGGTTATGCAGACCTTCTCCACAAATTCAGTCCTGCTCTGTCTACAATTGAGTTTCTGATTTATTCACAGATTCTTTCAACGTAGCACACACTTTCTGAGCACCTTCCACCTTTTTATAAGTTTGTCCTATGGACACTGAAGGTGTGGATTACCACCTTCTAAGACATGGACCTTCATATGTGATTTCCTTGAAAGAAACGCCAGAAAATAAACACAGGCAGAACTGGCACAGGCAGATAATGCAGGGAAAGTGCTTTGTGAATGATAATGGCAGAATGGTAGACGAGCGATTGCCAACCTTGCTTCTGCTTACTATATCCTGAGCCAAATAAACCATTTATTGGCATAAATATCTATACCAGTGGAATATTGGACTTTTTTTTAAGCTCCTAGGCTCACTTTAAGAATCACTCTTTGGTACTGCATTAATACTTCAAAATATGTATTAAGTGATAATTTTGTTTATACATGTCTCGGTAAGACTAACACACCTTTTAGATTCCATGTTCTAATTCTGAATTCTTCATTTAGCATGATTTGCCCTAGGGCTTACGGTGTCTTCATTCATGCATGCCTGTCAGCTTAGTTCAATAGGAATGTAACTTTAAGCTATTGTATTCCAGGGGATATGGTAGGGATTGAATAGAAATATAAGAATGATATCTGAACTATAGAAATATAAGACATCAGCCTGACCTTACGAACGTCATGTGAGAGCTAGGAGCAGTCAGATAGGCACAAATACACAAATACAACTGCAGAAAGTGAGTGCTGAGCTAATGTTACGCATGTTGGTAAAAACAGGGACAGTTGGCCCAACCTGAAGCTTTAAGATAGACTCCCCAGTAGAGGAGACACAACCTCTTGTTGATTTCCCAGGAAGCAGAGTGAGAGCCCACCAGACTCCAGGCACCAGGGGAGGGCCCTGTGCTGACAGCTCAGAGCCTGGGACCTGCTTCGGATTCTGTGTCTCCCTCTCTCTCTCTCTGCTCCTACCCTGCTCACACTCTGTCTCTCTCTCTCTCTCTCTCTCTCTCAAAAATAAATAAACATTAAAAAGGAACACTGAGGGCCGACCAGGGGAGGAGAAGGAGGCAGTCTACCCCGGGCTGTGCAAGGCCGGCGCCAGCTGCAAAGGGTGCTGTCTCAAGGGTGTGAGGGGGGCCTTCTCACCCACTCTGCTCAACTGCCCACCTCACACGCCTACAGGGCTCCCGGTTATTTTAATGGAGCCACAGACCCTGTTTACAATAATCCAGAAGATGATGTACAGGATTATGAAATGGGGAGTATGGGCCTTGAGGGGAGGTGGTGTTCCCTTTACAGGAAGTACCCAGGATTTGCTGATAGTCTAGTCTACCCATAGTGGAGATCTTTTAAAGTCTTCTTTTCTTCTACTTTTACACAAAGGAAATGATCTCAGCCTTCCTCAAAAAAAAAAAAAAATACTGACTAGAAATGAGGCTGGAACACTTTAGAGGTGATGGCTGGAACACTGGGCAGCATCTTGTCCTGGCTCCTTAGGACGACACGCCTCAGGGCGACTCCACCTACCTGACCGAAGTCTGGTTTGAGAGGTCGTGCTGTTCTGCCTTGGCAAAGCCAAGTTAGAGAGTTGTTCAAAATATCATTCATTTGTATTTAACTTTTCAATTGTTCATCCATTAATCACCTTCCATTTGGAACTGCCCTTAGGTGGGTCTTTATTTCAAATAACCTGCTCTGCAAGCTAATGCCACTTTCCTTTCCCATGCAAGTCATGAGGAATGGAGGCAACTCCAAGAGGTTCTTGGCCCTCATTGTCCTCAGGCTGAAGAACTTTGCTATTAACCACTTGTGAATCTAGACCCTCCTCGGTCAAGTGGGTTATCAAACATATTGGCAAATGACATTGTTTCTGTTTAAAAAAAAATTTTTTTAATGTTTCTTTATTTGTGAGAGAGAGACAGAGTATGAGCAGGGGAGGGGGAGAGGGAGAGGGAGACATAGAATCTGAAGCAGGTTCCAGGCTCTGAGCTGTCATTACAGAGCCCGACATGGGGCCCGAACTCACCAACTTCGAGATCATGACCTGAAGCAAAGTCAAATGCTTAACCAACTGAGCCACCCAGGTGCCCCTAAATGACATTGTTTCCATTAAAAGGTAGATACTAACTTCTTTTCAGTGATTTCATTATTAAAAATCTACACACATGCACACACATGTACAAGTTTGGTAACATAGAGAGGAGTCTAGAAATCTCAACTTTAATGCTAAAACTCTTGTGGTTATTGTGAGAGCCACATGAATAGTGTGCTCGATTAAACTGGGTCCCCAAAATGTTCATGTTCACACAGAAGGTCAGAATGTGCCCTTATTTGAGACTAGGCTCTTGGCAGATGCAATAAATTAAGATGAGGTCATCCTGGTGCAGGGTGAGCCCCCGTCGAACAGCTAAGTCCTCATAAGAAGAGAAGTGACACAGAGGCACATACATAAAGAAGTCAAACAGCCACGTGACTGCAGAGGCAGAGATTAGAGTGAGGCGCTTTACACCAAGGAACGCCAAGACCGTGGGCCACCATCCCCTCACTGGGAGTGTGACAAGAAGCATGGAAAGTTCCTTCCCCAGAGACTCCAGCAGAGAGCATGACCTTGCTGATACCTGGATTTCAGACTTCTGGCCTCCAGAATGAGGAGAGAATAAACTTCTCTGGTTTTAAGCCACCAAGCTTGTGGTGACTGATGATAGCAGTCACAGGAAACTAATACAAACAGTCAATAAGAGTACTGACTTCAATGCACAGTCAGATGAACGTCTGCCTGCTTTAAATGCAAATTTTGCTTGCTCCAAACCCAAACAGCCAAACCTTCTGTGGAAAGGGTAGAAACTCAGTGGTGTGTACTCTTATCTATATGAAACGTACAAAAAGCAGAAAAATAAAATCCTCAGGTATAGAAATAAAATAAAGGCATAAGGATGTGGGCGTTGAGCTGAGGAGGAGAAAGGAAAAAAGAAAAGGGGCTGCGAACGCTCGCAGGAAGCATCTGCGATGCACAGAGGCACGCGCTTCTTGTAGCTCTGCTTGACCGTCCACTTCTTCCCGCTTATTCAGAAAAGGCAGGACGCTTGGTGGTCTCTTTCTCTGCCCTGACTCAGCTGTGCCGCAGATTCGGATCCCGTGAGGAAGCCTCAGGAGCACACTGAGATTGTCTCTCCTCCTGCCCTGGGATGTACGCACTTGAGCAGGTGCGCTGCCTGCGCCCCAGGACTCATTAGTCCTGGTGAAGGCACCAGCACCCCAGCTTGGCCGTCTCCCCATCAGGGCCGAGAGGAGGCTGGCCGTCCGACAGGGGTCCGCCTCGCTCCCGCGTGCAGTGCGGGTCTTGCTTCCCATCCGGGCGGCTTTCCAGACTCGCACCTGCCTTACTGACAATAAGCTGTCCTTGACCTTTCACACGCAGAGAGAAGGCTGATGGTACACAGGCAACCACCAACCACTCCACTCCGAGGGGTCTCCTTCTGTTGTAGAGAAGAACCCGCTGCGCCCGAGTTCTATTCCTGGCACCGCTGCTGCTCTGCTGCTTTGAGAATTAAGAAAGCAGGATCTGCCTCCTCTCTTTGTACCTACAGACGAGCAGGAATGATTTCTACAACTGACCTTCCTCATCAGGCTACTGTGTGAATGAGCATCGGCTACCACTTCCTCAGGACCTATTACTATGTGCGGACCATCAAGGATCAGCGACCGGTAAGTCAGAACAGTGCATCTATGTTCTATTACTTTTGGTCAGCTAACATCTTCGGTAATTAAAATTTCTTCAGCTTCCATCCATTGAAACTAAATTTGGCCATCACTTATGTTTCTTCCTTCCAGGCAAGGAAGCCTTGGCTTAGTGCAGACATGACCTAAGGTAGTGCAGGGAGTGATGGTAGAGGCAGTGGGGGTCATGGTGGCCAGGGACTGGGCAGCAGGGACCACGTGGTATATGCGAGTAGGCATGAACAGTGTGATGAGTAAATCTAAATAATCCCGAGAAGAGTTCACATTAAGAAAAAAAAAATCAGGGGCGCCTGGGTGACTCAGTTGGTTAAGCATCCGACTTCAGCTCAGGCCATGATCTCACAGTTCCTGAGTTTGAGCTCAGTGTTGGGCTCTATGCTGACAGCTCGGAGCCTGGAGCCTGCTTCAGATTCTCTCTCTCTCTCTCTCTCTCTCTCTCTCTCTCAAAAATAAACATTAAAATTTTTAAATAAAAAGAATATAAAAATAAATCAACTGTATTAACGTGACAAAATATACCAGAACCCAAGTAGAAAATCCCAGATGAATCATTCCCTAGCGTTTCTGATGTGAGGAGTAAAATGTGGCTTCCCTTCTGCCCCTATGAGGACTGTGTGCTGTGGGCGGGAAAGGTTGGGAGATGATGCTCAGTCCCTTTCAGCGTACTTGCCACTCAGCCAATGGGGCTTCCGTGTATATGTTGGGTTCTGAAAAAGCACTGGGAAAAGAAGAAGTATTTCCAACTGGGCCGATTCGGTCATGTTGGCAGGAGAGTTTGGATGAGAACTTAAAGAACAGTGGGGTGAGGAGGGGTGATCCTGAGTGAGGAATAGCACACATCCGTGGACAGAGCAAAGTGGAACAGAACTATTTGGGCAGTGATAGATAGTCTGATATCACTAAGATCTTGCAAGAGGCCAATTACAAAAACAAATTGGAGAAGGTGGAAATGGAGTTAAAGCCTTCAATGGAAAGATCATGGGGTTGTTTTCGGTTTGCTTGTTGGTAGGTAATAGAGATTACTGAAGATTTTTGAACAGGGAGATGATGTCATTGAAATACTGCCTTGGGAACAATATCATCCTCGCATTCTTTTCTTGAAAATTTTAGGACAAAACTATTCCAAAAGATACCAAAGAAAATTCAAAATAGAGCAAGAGAAAGATGAAAGAAGAAAAGATAAGCTAAAGTCAGACTGATGTGTGTGTCAGAGCCAGACTAGCTGGATAGGACCCTCAGGAGAGTCAGATTAGCAGGGGAGTGGTAAGCAGAGAAGACCGGAAAAGGAGGAACCAAGACAGTCCAGAGACTACTGCTCTAATCTAGACACGGACACAACTGGATAAAGGACGTGATAACAGGAAAGGAGGGGTGCGTTCACAGGCACTGTGAAAAGGGACTGCCTGGATTTAATGACTAAACAGGCAGGAAAGAGGGACAGCCTACTGTGGTTCCCATTGCCCCTACTCAGTGACAGTCCCCACCCCTACCCTCCCCCCCCCCTCATCTGTGGCCTGCAGTTTTTAGTGGCGTGCATTGAAGACTTCTAGTTGAATTGACTCATTATTTTCTGCTCCTTTTTTTGCTTCGTAATTAAAGTTGTAATTGTTTTGATGTCTCCAAATCTGTATGCCTGAATCTAAAAGCCATTTTTTGTCTATTTTTTTTGCCTCATTTCCTGTTGATTATGCATTATCTGTTGAAAGAAGGCTGTGAGGCCCCAACATTGAGGATTCAAAATTTCAAAAGAGTACCCCAGATTTCTTCCTCCATGTCCGCACTCGACTGGACTTTTGTGTAGAACCCTGTTCTAATTCAATCCCGTCCACGGGTCTGGAGCCCACCTTCTTGCCTGTGGGGAGACCCAAGCAACAATAAGCATCAATCCTAGCTGGCTGAAACGGGGAGCTTCTTGAGAGAGGACTTGGCAAGCGTCTAGAGAGCAAGGATTAAACATGGAGGCAAAGGGGCTGAGTCAGAAATGGCTATCAAAGGATGGGGAGTGGGGGCCAGGGGATGAGACTGATGGTGCTGAAGCACACAGACTTGCAGTGAGCAGTAAGCAAGCCACGGAGACCTAAGGCACAGTGGGGTGTATACAGACTTTACCATAATCATGTAATGTAATAAACATCGCTACAAGGGCGATCATATTACAATATATAAAAATATCAAAATAACACATTGTATACCTTAAATTTACACAGTGTTATAGGTCACGGGGCTGAAGGGAAAGCCCAAGTTATCTAAATTTTAATCTGTGTCTTCCACAGATTCAGTTCTAAGAGCTCTTGCTGCAATTCTTGCCCGATTCCCTTATGACACAGCTATAACACTACAATTTTAAGTAACGTAAGGAAACCAACATTTAAACAAATATTCCCAGGATGGAGGTAAAAATTTTCAGTATTCTGATCCTTGTGTGATACAGAGCACACAGAACTAATAAGAAATTACAAGATAAGATTTCGTTACAATGCTCAGCATTAGGTCGTTTATTCAAGCAATCGGCGAGTAAGGATGATGTGGAGTGCTGAGAGACGACACAAAGCCCTGCACCGAGAACGCACGTCCCTCACACACGCGCAGCATTAGCCACACCACAGCCCACTCCCCACGGTACCAGGGGCACCAGCACTACCTCTCACAGGTGAAGATGCACTCGGCTGTAGCGCCCGGGTCTCTGACCACAACCTTCTCACAGTACCAGTACTGGGATCCGTCACTGGCCTCACAGCGCAAGAGAACTTTCCCAAGTCTTCCGAGGGATACCGCTTCCACTTGAAATGTATCGACCTGGGGTAGGGGACAGAGAAAAACCGCACGGAAATAACATGAGTCCAGCACATGGTGACCGCCAGCAGTGGTGATAGGCCAGAACTGCCAGAAGCAGCGCGGCACTTAAAAAGAGGTCATGTGACTACGGTTAGCCTCAAAGGGGGAAAGAAGGAACTTACTTTTCTCTATTAAAAATTTTTTTCTGTGTCTTTTTTCTTTATTTTAGCCATTTATAGTAGTATCTATCCAGTGTGAGAAATAATGCCTTCTGCAAAGGCTTTCAGTCTATGGTTTTTCTCTTACTGACATTCCTGCTCCTGTGACAAAGCCTGGCAGGTGGTCAGATTGAAAACTATGAGCCATAATATGCAACGCATTTTGCTTTCATGAATGTTAATGCATTTTGAGACATGTAGAAACAAACTTTCCCCTTCCTTCCCTCCCTCCCACCTTCGCTTCCTCTCTCCCTCCTTCCTCCCTTCCTTCCTCCCTTCCTGCCTTCCTTCCAGGCTTCAACAAACCCTCCCTGCACTTCCCTCTGTTAATACTGTATAAAGCACATTCTTGGTGTTGTGAAAGAGAATCCTGGAATCTTCTTTCCTAAACAGAGTCACTTTGTCATGTCAAGAACTCACTGACATTTCTAGAGAGACGTAGAACCTAAAATATGTGCTATACTACTTGGAATCAAAAGAACTCTTTCACACACTACTTCTTTGTAGACTGTTGTTGGGAAAAACCACCTAAAAGTACCTGAGGAAGGGGTCATGAATTTAATTAAGTCTGCAGCGATCCCAGAAATAACAGTTAACCGTTAGCCACCATTACCCTTTTCTTTGGAGTAAAAACACAAATCCAGTATTGGTTCATACTTCCTATATGGGCTACATTGTCTTACCAGCTGCCACACTGTTACCAGTTTAAATTTCAATATTGTATTTGAAGACCTACTGCCTGGATGTTAACTCTTAATGTCATGTTATAGATGGAAATTTCTAGGCCAAACTCACAACATTACTAGTCCAGGGATATTTTTGTAAACCAGATTATGACGTGCGTGTTCTCCGTTGTGCCTGGATAGCCTTCTTGTGCCTGAACCCCCAGTGAGCCGGAGCCTTTCTGAGGGTCACCTCACAGCACACACCACCTGTTGTAGCAGATGTGCCTGAGGCCCCACACACTGTCTTCTAGGTCCCTTTCTGAGCTCACCTGCTGCTTTGGTAGATAACTTAGGCATGCCGACAGCTGTCTTCCTCAGCCCCCTAGATCTCACTGCCTCTTTGCCTGAGGGCCTCTCCTTTATGGGACAGGTTTGAGGGGTGCTCTGCAGGGTTTCTCAAGGTCCCTAGCAGGAAGAAGCTGCCACTCATTAATGTCCCCATATTGACTTCTCTCTTTCCTGCCTCATTTTCCCTACTCCTTCACTACAAATGTACTCACTGGGATCATCCCCCCAAATAAACCCCTTGTACTCCAGTCTTGTCTTATGGTCTGCTTTGAAGTAAATCCAAACTTTAATACCTCAAGGTCCAGAAAGACTGCCTGAATCAGCTTTCTAGTTACTTCTTGCTTCTTAAAGTAACTTTAGTTCTGAAGGTAGAATTAAATTAGGTCTATTACATATGTTGCTGTCTTTTGGTTGTGCCACAGGGCCCTCTGTAGAGAAGATGACGATGACCAGCCCCATCAGTGGCCAAGGGTGTGAACTGCGGCTGGCATAAAATCCCTCTGGTCATAAACTAGAAGACTATCGTCCCAGTTTCTGAACTGCAGAACTCTTGAAATCATGTGGCATTCCCCTTCCATTCCATGCACTGAGGAAAATAACATAAAAATGTGAAATCTAAAAGGAGCCAGGGAAGAAAAATATTTTTATATTTCTGATTCTGAACTTCAAAACCACTAAATACCACTAAAACCACATTTTTACTCTTAAATATATGCTGACTGCAATCACACCTCCTGTCTAATTTTAATGGTGTCCATAATGTGCCCACCCCATTCTCGAGTAAATGCTACATGAGTGAATAACTGAAGATTAACCATGAAGAGGACTTGTGACATCAGAGCATGTAGCCTTCCATGATGCAGCACACGAGAGACCAGCCAGCAGGTGACGGAAAGATAGAGCCTCCACCATCAGAAAGTGATATTTACCACAAAAGGGTAGGGTGAGACACTCTGAGACTGATGGAAAGCTAGGAGGGTTATTTAGGGGGTAATGTCACTGACCACTAGGTGTAACAATAGCTCATGATATCTGAAACTTTGTTTCTGCTTTTCTTCTCAAAATTAATTCACTTGTGATGGCAAAAATTAGGCACAATTTTGTTTATTCCCTCATCCAGGCAGATCCAGCCTTCCTCTGCATCCCAATGAAAGCGACTACATAATCAGCAGTGACAACAGAAGGCTTAGGTACTCTTTAAGATCTCTGGGGGTGCCTGGGTGGCTCAGTTGGTTAAGCGTCCTACTTTGGCTCAGGTCATGATCTCATGGTTCGTGGGTTTGAGCCCCACATTAGGCTCTGTGCTAACAGCTCAGAGCCTGGAGCCTGCTTCAGATTCTGTGTCTCCGTCTCTCTCTCTGCCCCTCCCTATCTCAAGCTCTGTCTCTCTTTGTCTCAAGAATAAATAAAACATTAAAAAAAAAAGATCTGTGACATTGCAAAGTATTTCATGAACTTCAACTATAAAAAAAGTTGGAGAAATAGCACTTTCAAACTGGCCAGGGATTTTTTTCTTAAAAATACATCCTAGGGTTACATATTCCCTATTTTTAGTTTCAGACCACAAAGAGTACTTTACACATACAACAAAATAATATTAAAAATGAACTGGGTTGATTACATATCTCATTGCACCCTCCTCAAACATCTAATATACAGAAAGACTCATGTTTGTATATACACAGGACAAAGGAAATAGTGAAGGGCTTAATGTGTGAAAATAATATAGTTGGTTCTGTTCAAGATGGTTTACAGAAAGGCTAATGTGTTATTATGTGAAATGCACTATTATGGCCCTTCTATGACCTGGCATTTCAGATTAAGGCTTTGTACTTTTCTACCCCAACAGGACATGTTCACATATTCCCTGGTATTGTCTCATTTATTCCTCTTACACTATCACTAATTTTTTAGAGAGTGTATACACACACACACACACACACACACACACACACACACACACACATGAATGGGGGAAGGATTGAGGGAGAGGGAAAGAATCTTAAACAGGCTCCGCACTGAGTGGAGCCCTCCAACACAGGGCTCAATCCCATGATCTTGGGATCATGACTTGAGCCAAAATCAAGAGTCGGACACTCAACCAATGAGGCACCCAGGTGCCCCAACTATTACTAATTTTTAATGTCATTTTCTTTGTTCTGTTATTCATGGAGAGTATAGTGTATCCCATTTTTCATTCAAGAACTTCTAAAACAAAGCACATTCGGAGGTTGGTCAGGAAATCTTGTGTTAAAGATGTCCTAAAATGAAAACTTGAAGGGTATGAAGCACCTTTTGATCTTCAATGATAAATGTTCACCTTCAGGGAGCTCACTAAAACATGGGAAAGTCCTCCGTGTGGACTCACCTGTCCTCTTTGAAATTTCACAGGCATGTTAGATTTGTCCAGCAGTCTAAGACCAGAGTCTCCCCGCTCTCCATAGAGACACAGGAAAACCTCAGACTCTGTTTCTGCTTGCCTCAGTTGCCCCGTATGGATGTCAACGTGATATCTCACTACTGGTAGAGCAAAGGGAAGAGAAATGAAAGGAAAGCCATTACCCGGGAAGTCGTACAAACAGAGCCCAGATCCATGGGTCAGACCACAGTACAAAACAGTACACTAGAAGTCTTCTAATCTGGACTTCCTGGATCTGATGAGAGATTTAAACCTTTTTTTCAATTACTAACTTGAATTATGAATAGGCATTTTTATACTCTGAGTAAATACCCAGAAGGTTTGTAAATTTTTCAGAGAAATAAAGAATTAAAGGCTGTTCTTCTACATCTGAAATAGGAGGACATTTTATGCTTCGTATGTAAGTGGCAAAGGTGACAATGTTATTGTATATGATGCTTGAAGTTTAAAATGATATAAGTTTAAATGAGTAAATATATCAAAAATAAGGTGAAGGCATGAAGTGGTCAACCAGCCCCAGGCAGAGCCACATAAGGCCCAGACCAGACATTATGTCTTTCTTTTAGAGCCTCAGCCCCCGTGACTATAGATGGACCATAAGCTATGACACAGAAAAAGTCACTTCTCAATGGGTAAAACAACCCTCTCTTAGAAACAGAAAAAGTATTCTGTAACTAAATAGTTCAGAAATAAACTGAAGCAACTATACAACAACTTGCGCATGCAATATGAGAGACTGAAGATGAGCCACACACACGGGAAACCGGCTTGTCCTTCTCCTACTACAGGAAGCTCGCAGACAGTGTCCCCATCAGCTCGCATCCAAGATTACCATGTGTTTGCTGCAAAATCTAGAGTCTTCTTGCTCTTCAAGTGTTGCATGGTCACCTGATTTTAGAAGAAACAATGACAAAATTGTGTGATTTCCAATGTCTCATAGAACTTCAAATGCACCCCAGGGATTGCTGAAATGTACTCCACAGTCTGATGTTTGCTGTTGGTAGTAGTGGTGGTGGTGGTGCTGGTGGTGGCGGCGGCTGCTGCTTATTATTTGTCAGTTACTATGTGAAGTGATTTATTTTAATTATCTCTTTTAACCATCGCCAATTAGATTATAGAAATTCTGATAATTTTATTTTTTATTGAAAAAAAATTTTAGTGTGTGTGTTTTGTTTTGTTTTGTTTTGTTTTGTTTTTGAGAGAGAGGGAGACAGAGCATGAGCAGTGGAGGAGCAAAGAGAGAGGGAGACACAAAATCCGAAGCAGACTCCAGGCTCTGAGCTGTCAGCACAGACTCCAACATGGGGCTTGAACCTATGGCTTGTGAGATCATGAGCCAAGCTGATGTTGAACGCTCGACTGAGCCACCCAGGTGCCCCCTAGAAATTCTCATAATTTTATAGGTAAGAAAATGGAGGCTTGGAGATTTGAAATTGACTGATTGCTTCAAAGCTCTCAACTTCGCCATAGCAGTTGCTAAAGAAGCAATCTATAGGAGTAACCCCAAAGGAGATTTTACGTTCATTTTAGGCACCAAAGCAGGCACACAGAAGAATTTTGAAAATTCCTAATGTCTTTTAAACATCTCTCAACAGCTGTTGGTGTGAGTAGCTGTCAGCTGCCATAGCCGAAGTGCCTCACTTCCCCGCGAGCAGTGAGTGGCCTCTGCCCCCTTGCCCAACGTGCCCTCAATGGCGTCCTCACTGGCTCTTGCTTCTTTGGTGGCCATTGCACATGAAGGCCCCCGATCCCTTCATCTTCCCCTTCACATCTCAGCCAAGGACTTCCAGAAGGAACGTCACCGTTGTCTGCTTTTTCTCCAATGACAGTGGATGAAGATGCTAGTTCATCTTCTAAATAAGGATTTCCTCTGCCTCCTAGCCTTGAGAGCAGGCTCCACCCTTTCCCAGGTGGCTTATCCTCAGAGCTCACTGCCATGACCCACTGGCTGCCATTTTGGCTCCCCTCAAAACCTGCTTTGCAGCTGGTTCAGGAGAAAGCATTCTAAAATGGAAATCTGGTCATTGTGTACACGTCTCCCAACGTTTTCAGTCTTCCTACCTATAGCATAAAACCCGACATCCTCAGCACGATGAGCACTTCATAACCAGGCCCTGCTGACCTTGATACAGCTACTCCCTCACATACAAAATCCAGTCATACTGGTACGTTATGGCTCCACAACTGGCCACACTCCTTCTCACCCCAGGGTTTCCACACACACGTGTATCTCTACACCAAACAGCTTTCACCTGACTCATTACCTGCTGACTCTGCCCATCCTTCTTTACATGGCCCAGACATAGCCTCTTCTAAGAAGCCTTCTGGGAGCCCCTGTCCTGGGTTATGTGACCCTACTTTGTGATGGATTCATAACTATGATTGAACACCTGGCTTGATGGAAGAGACCACGTCCTACCCATCTTGGTTCTTCCACAAGCTTGCACAAGGCAGTCCAGTCCTTAAGTTGTTTTTTCAATGAATGATTAAATAGATAAGTGAAAATAGGTATTTGTCAACAGAAGTAATTAAAACCAAATCGGTTTTATTTAGTGCCTCATTACATCTTTCCTGCTCCAGGCAAGAGGCCATTAAAAGAACATTAGATTTGAAGACAGAAAAACTGAGACCAAAGTCTAGATCTGCCATTTGACAACTGTCTGATCATGAGAAATTCACATAATCACTTTGAGTACCAGGTTTTCCATCCAAAAAATAGTTTACATGGTTGTTGTGAAGATTAGATGAGATTATATGCAGGAAATGTGCAAAGCTTTTTATAAAGTACACAAATAACTCCTATTCACATTAGCCAAAGTTATACATGAATACATCGATATTATAAAGGCAATTACTATAACATATTCCACTAAATTTGGAAATGTCCCTCTCTCTGAACTATACCATGCTTCATTTTTATAGCAATTAGATGGAAAATTCAGGAATACTAAGAGATAGAGACCAGTCATAAAGATTCACATGCTTTTTAACCCAAATCAGATGCAACGCTCAAATAGAATTATTTTTGCCATCTGTCTGAAGTTTTGAAAGTTCGATCACCCCCGGGGTCCTGAAACACAGAAGCTGGGTTGCTTACTCGGCAATTTGACCGACAGGAGTGGGGGGTGAAGAAGCGAAGGGGAACCCACGGCCCGCAGCTGACAATCCGTAGTATGAGCCATCTTGTTGCTAAGGCCCTAGCACATGAGAAATGATTGTTTAATCTTTTTATTTCCCTTCCTTGATCCCCTTACCCTATTTTTCCTTCACCAGGGACAAAAACAGATATTACTTTCTAAACTGCATAAAGGAAGATACTCCTCCAAAAAAGCAGGCAAACACAATTCCTGAACAGGAAGAGCTAACCAAGGGCACGGGGCACTTTCCAGATTAGAGGTGCCTCCATGCAGATGACCTCAAGAAGTGGCACACAGACCCTCGGTCTCCTCGCAGTGACATTTCTTAGAGCGATGTTCATAGAATTGCACTGCCTATGGCTGGGAGATTAACAACAACAACAACAAAAAAAACTCTCTACCATCGAGGAGAGTGTGTAGACTATCTGTGGAGTATAGACCAAAGTATTTAAATAACACCAGACTACATTAAAGCATCATATAAATAAACACTTTTCTTTCAATAAACACTTATTAAATTTTTTATGTTTTTTATTTATTTTTGAGAGACAGTGAGAGCAGGGGAGGGTCAGAGAGAAAGGGAGACACAGAATCTGAAGACAGGCTCCAGGCTCTGAGCTGTCAGCATGGAGCCTGATGTGGGGCCTGATCCCAGGAACCATGAGATCATGACCTGAGCTGAAGTTGGATGCTTAACCGACTGAGCCACTCAGGTGCCCCAGTAAACACTTATTAAAAGAAGTAAAGTTCTGTGGGGATTCAGGCTAAGGTGAAGATTAGCAGATAATAATAATAATTCTGGGTGGAACCTAGTGGATGCTTCAGATAAATGAGGGTCAGAAGCAGGTGAATGGGAGTCCTCTGGATTCCGCATTTGAAACCTTCTCCATGAAGGAGCTCATTCTGTCTAAAACCACCACAAGCCCTTCCTCTACACTAAAGCCTCTGTGGAGTTGGTGAGAAGCCTCTGGTTTCTGAGGCCCCACTACCATCCCTCATCCTTAGAAGTACACCAACTGTTGACAGAGTCTTAATCATTTTACTTAATTGAGCACAGTCTCACTGACTCCTCTGAAAAGCTTTGGGTGAGGGCTCTGAATGGGTTTCATTTACCCTCAAAGTAATGATGCCACAAAATAAAAAAAACAACAACAAATCTAATTTGGTTTGCCTTGTTGGCTTTTTTAAATGTTTATTTATTTTTGCGTGTGTGTGTGTGAGAGAGAGAGAGAGAGAGAGAGAGAGAGAGAGAGAGAGAGAGAGAGAGGATGTGCAGGGAAAGGGCAGAGAGGGAGACACAGGTTCCAAAGCAGGTTCTAGGCTTTATTCAAGCTGTCAGCACAGAGCCTGATGCAGGGCTTGAACTCACAAACCATGAGATCATGACCTGAGCCAAAGTCAGATGCTTAACAGACTGAGCCACCCAGGTGCTCCTATTTTGTCTTGTTTTGTTTTGTTTTTTAAACAGTACAGAGATATGACATGGTTCTCAACCAGGTGAGATTTGACCCTCGAGGGGAACATGTGGCAGCATCTGGAGACATTTTTGGTTGTCAAAATTGGGAAGGTGCTACCTGGTAGGTAGAGGCCAGAGATGGTACTAACCATTTTACAATGCACAGGACAGACCCTGGACAACAAAGAATTATCCAGCTCTAAATGTCAAAGTGCTAAGGTCAAAAATCCTAAGATAGAAAGATAAATAGTTGGTAATGGATAATTCAATAATTAAACAGAATGATATCAGTAAATAAAGAGAGATACATACATCTATAGATCTTATTTCTGGTTATGTTTATTTGTGTTTGTCACAATTTTTTATTATAAAAACAATAAAGTAATAAAATATCTTTTAAATTTTTAAAGTATGAAATGAGTAATAAGCGTCAATTATTAAAGTATAAAGGTCACAATTCCTCGAAGGCCACAGCGCCTCGGTTCAGCCACACAGCAGCTGAGGGCAGGACGCAGTGAAGGGCGTGTGCCAAGTGGGACAAAAGCAAGCTCAGATCACAGGACTCCATTTGTGTCCTGGCCCTGCTACTTCCTACGGAGGTGCACACCCCTGGGTAGAAGCTCTCCGTGACCTGTGGCCTTCGTCATTTGCAAAACTGGAGAACTTCTGTCTTGCCAGGTTGGAGCCTGAATGGTTTAGAGCCAGAGTGCTTTATGTAATAAAGTGAGACAAAGGGACCTTGTAGAAAAGAGAAATAGAAAACTATTTCCCAAAGCATAATTTTCTCAAGTGTGGGTTACGATATCCAGGAGTATTGACAGACAGATTTCTTCTGAACATCCAACTTGCCCAGGTGACAGTAAGAGTCAGGCCACTTCTTTTTAAATCCATGTGCTTAGTTAGCTACGTGATATCGGAACTGTTGACTGTTATTCAAAAACCTCAATATCCTCAATTGAGATAATGATATTATCCACCTGTTATGGTATAAACACTAAAAGTCTACAAGTGATAACTGATACCCGGAGTGCTTAATAAATGCTTGGAGGTAGCGGTGGTGGAGGAGGAAATGGTGAGGAGGCGGTGTGGCGGTGAAGGTGGGGGTGGGGGTCATGGAGGTGGAGGTGGTGGGGCTGGAGGTGGTGGTGGTGGCCCTGACACCAGGAGGAACTGCAAAATGATTACCACAGTTAATCATAGACATGAGCTATCAGAATTCTTGACTTCTGTTCAGGGTTATTTGGGGTTCCTCCTCTCCAACATCCTCCTAGGGATTGCACAAGGAAAACTTCACCTCAATGTTTTACTATCAAAGAAAGATTTCTATCCTAAAACCTTGATTCCTGCTCTACCTGGAAGAGCTGATCAGGATTATTTGGGAAGACAGATAGAGGCTTCCCTTGCCTCTCCTCTCCTAAGCCAATCTAAGGTAGCTTCTCCTGCTTCCTCTCTCAGGGCCCTCCCTTGAATTTTCTTGCCCATCAGTCAAGAGGTACAAACAGAAAGCAAAACCCCTAAGTTCAAGAGTGAAAATTCCAAAGCTCTCCTCTCACCCCTCCCTCTCACTCACCCTGTCCCTCCAGGAAGGCTCTCTAGTACTTCTAGTCTCCTGGATTCCTATCTGGATAATCCCTGCATGCTTTCTCTGAGGTAGTTCCCATTCATTCGGATTCTCTACAACACCAGGCCAATGCCCTACGTCCTCTCCATGGGTTTACTTCTACTAATGTCCTACTATTTAGCCCTTCAGAAATGGCCCCGTAGCCTTTTCCCTACCTGTCCTTCATGCCTATCTTTAATGGCAACAAGGACACCCAGGGGAGTTGGAGTCGGATCCTACCCTACAGGTGAGGTGGAGGTAGGGCCACCACTGTGGCTGGGACACAATGGACCATAAGGGCAGGTGGAGCGCACCCCCCGACACACACACAAGCTCTACATCATTCTTTCTTGCCTGTCAGGTTTGAAATTAAATGCAGTTCATAACCAACCAAAATTACCACCATCTATATTTATATTCCACTTTATTTTATGAACTACTCTTCACATATGTTATGTATAACCCCAAATTTAATCTTATCTTTCCTTGGAGGAGAAATGATATGCAACCAATATCAACCTTTTCTGAGAACTCACTCCACTTGTGGCTAGTTGTCTGCTGGACCCTGGATATAAAATAAAGATGTATCAGGGTGAGAGAGGCTGCGAGACATCCTTTTAGAAATCCCACTCTCAAGTGTCATAAACCTGTGTTCTATGAAAAAAAAAATGTGTAATTCTTCTACTCTTATTATGTATCCAATATACACCACGGTACTTGAAAAAAAAAAGCAAATAGTCACCAATATGCTTTGGGGGCACTTAAAGTGTTTATAAGTATTATACCAGATCTGGCCCTGGGGCAGGGGAGCAAGTACTAATGTCAGTCATTAGTATTTCCTTTTTGGAGTTGGAAATATGAAAACAGAATAAGGTCTAAATGTGCTATCAGAGACAAACTCTAAGTGTTCTTGCCAATCAAACTCAGACTTAAGCCTGACTCAGAGCCTCCTTATTTCTGGTACTGTTCCTTGTGACAACGCCCTATTTGTTACACGGACTGTCCGAGGAGGATTGACTGGTATTTACAACCGACTGAAGGACTATCAAATACATGAATTGTCTTTGGTTCAAATAAGCCAGCACACTGTTAGGATGTTTCTATAAACTGCTGGAGTCTTTCGAGATTAAACATTTGACTGGAGATTTTGTGAAAAGAAAAGCTGGTGTTTCCTGCTGTTCACTGAACTAGAAAATCCTCAAAAACAACCATTTTTTTCTTACTGCATTATAGAACTTGCTTTTTCTCTTCTGTGGCTCTTTCTAGAAGCCTGAAGTGAAGAAGTAACTAAAAATGAAAAAGAACTGGAAATATTTATAGGATGATTAAAACTTTAAAAAAAAATAAAGCAAGAAAGCAATTTCCTACCTGGTTTAGCTAATCTCTAATGAGCCTGAAGCCCATATCAAGTAAGTTATCATTTCATATCAAGGAATCATACTATAAAAATAACAACAAATGCACCAAAACCTCTGACCCACTTCCATTCAAAGGCACAGAAGAATCAAGAAGAATCAAGGGAGTTACTATTCTATTTGAGCCAATTTATCCCAGGCACATATATAGCACATGCCACAGAGATAGCCCAGACACGTGAAGAGATAGCAGTGGGCCAAGAGTCAGGAGGGCCTCTGGCCTTGACTGGGCTATTAACTCTATGAGAACTGGCCACACCTCTGAAACTCTCCAGGCTTTGTTTCTTCATCTGCCCCTTACATATGCCAAGGCTCACCCATCTAAGATCACCTCCTACTCCTTCAATAAGATTGTATGATTCCCCTCCATTTCACACTTACAATCTACAAAGTATTTCACATATATTCTAAATATCTGTCACATAAACCCAAAATGTGTTTTGGTCATTCATTCATTCATTCACTCCACAAATATTTATCCCACATCTACTAGAATGTAGGTACTGTTCAAGTAGTTGGGGTTATAATATTGAATAACACAAAGTTTCTGTCCTCATGTTTTGCTCAATTCCTAGTGGACAGACAGTAAACAAATAAATTTTAAAAATCAGATTGAGTGATGTGTTATGAAGAAAATAAACCAGGCTCATAGGATGAGGGTACCTGGGGGCTTACCCTGGTCTGTGCCAAAGGGCCACTCTGAGGCAGATGAGCCCTGTGGCTTGAACATAATGAGCAAGGGTCGGGTGGTGTGGAAGGTGGTCAATGAGGGAGGCAACAGTTAGATTAACCAGGGGGAATATCGGGTCTGAGTGAGGTTTCTAAAAGCACTCTGGCTGCTCTTTAGAAACTGGGTGTCGGGGGAAAAAGAGAAGGAGCTAGAAGGCTATTTTAGGAGAAGAGGAAAGAAAATATGGCAGCATGGACTAAAGTGATAAGAAGAAGATGCAGAAAAAGAGACAAATTCAAACTATGTTTTAGAGACAGAGCAAGAGGGGATTTTTCAGGCATTGGGTTCTAGAAGCAAAAGAAATGAAACGATCTAGGAAAACATAGAGTTCTGGTTTGGGTAACTAGGTAGATGCTGACATCATCTGCTCACACGACCAAGACTGAGGAAGAAACAAGCTGGGTGCAGAATGAAAGGCTCTGGTTGTCTTGTCTCATTTTTTCACTTGATATTCACAGCTTGTGAGATAGGGTAGCTATTTCTGATTTTCAACAGGGAAAACAGAGAAAACACGAACAAAAGACTTTTTATAAATTAAACATCTGTTGGGTCTTTGGATTCCACATCTAAGATTTCTTACCTCGATTTTAAATAGTCAAAGTCAATTTCAGAGAAGAAAGAATAGAGACCCCGAGATTCAAAAATAATTATTAATTTTACACTATAGTATTTTCTTAAATAAATTCTTATCTTTTTTTCAATGTTCAAAGTTAATTACTATATGATTACGTTCAGTTATAGTCCTCCTATTTTAGGACTGAGCTGTTACCTGGAATCAATTCAGCGACCTGGATTAATATTTTACGTCAGCATTCTGGAAGCTAGATAGCACAACTGGCTAAAGTGTATTAATATGTCTGAGATAGCCAGACCTCCGGAAAGGTAACCAAAGTATGATCAAGGGAAAAAAATATGTTCATGCTCTGAATGATATAAAGATCCACCACTAAACTGGCAGCCCCAACTGCTAGAGCATCATGAAGTGGGAGAGCCGATCCCTCTAAAAATCTAAATGTTAAGTAGAAAAGCACGTTTTCACCCATTTTAAACTGGGACACCAGGAATAATTTCCACAAACACTCGCCAGGAGCACTGGCTTCCCTTGAGCCACAGCATCACCTAAGTGCTCTCATCGTCCGTCACCAGAAACCATTGGCTATAAACAGCGCTTCTTTATGGGGGGGGCGGGGGGCACACAACCTAATAATGGCAGTTTTTTAGATTTCTCAGTCCACAAAGAACAGCCTTTAATCGTGACAGAATCAACAATTTTCTTTCTGAAAACAGTATTTCCTTTTGACTTTCAGACTGGGGCATCATCTACTATACTTCTGTCTATACTAAAAAGATCCAAAGCCCCAACTTTTGCTTTCTCTCTGATACAGAGTTGCCAAATGTGAGTACTATAAAAAAAAATCTGTATAGCAGGGAAAAAATGTACTTATATTAAGCTTCAACACCAAACCTTATGTTGGGATAAATGCCGGAAAAGGAAAAAGGGTGAGTTCCCCAACATATTTTTTTCAATGGGACATACACTCATTTCCTTTTAAAACAAATAAATTAACCAAGTGCTTAAGGAATGACAGCATCTTTATCATATAAAATCTTCAGCATTTGCCTTAATTTCTTAAACGAATAGAAACAATCTTAGGAATGGCCTCCATAGAAACTAACATTCATTTGCTGAGCTCCCTCTGCTGATTTACAGCCACAACCATTAGCTGTTTCACAAGAAAATATTAACAAAAACCTCACATTTGGTTTCTTAGAAACCTAAAACTCCTGGATTACTTTAAGAAATTTCAACTAAGTAGTTAAATACATGCCCTAAAAAGACTAAAGGAGACTGGAACAGACATGCAGTGGTATTTACCAAGTCTGAATTAACACATCAGAATTCAACACTGAGGTCATAACATCTCAGTCAGCTTACCCAACCTTTCTGCTCAGAACCTGAGAGATGGGAGAAATCAATTTAGCTCCTTCAATAAATCTTTTGGAAGACAAATGCAGTGAGGGAAGCATTCACTGAGATATGACAATTAAAATTAAAACTCTAAGAAGAACAAAACCACAATCCGGTTGACAGGTTAATTATGGAATAAACTTTTTAAAGGCCCAGGACAACATCCTAGTCATAGGGTCCTGCTTAAACTTCTCGCGGAGCCCGTTGGACATAGTGGGTGTTCTAACAGTACTGGAGGAAGTACTCCGAATATGAGTACAATCATGTACGCCTTTATGCATCTGTTATCATTTATTTTAACATCGAAATCCAAAAGAGAGAGACCTGTGACTGTCTTTCTTCCACTCGGACACATTGAAATACAAAAGAAAAATTACTGTGGTCCTGATGGGTCCAAAAGTATAGAGTTAATTTGACTAGGACTATAGTAGTCCTGGTAAGGAAAAGAGAAAAGTCCTTTAAGAAAAGGGAAATATTGATTAAGAGGAGTATGCAGAAGATATAAAGATTACTTAATTGTTTCACTGGGCCATGCATGTAAGATGAACAAAATTGTACGTTGCACAGGGAGAAACTTCCAGTGCAGTTGTGAAATACTGAGAAAACGGATAATAGCTAGAGTTGAATGATCAGACAGAAGATGGTAGTCATGTGCACAGAATTCTTCGTACATGCATGAGCAGGAATGCAAGACATGATGATGAAAGATCTGTATTTATCAACTGTCTCTACCTAAATTACGCCAAGCAATTTCTGTCTGACAAAATCTGGGCTATCTGAGGACATTCAAATACAAACTACTTCAGCTTTGCAAATAGACATTTTTCCTCTTATTGGGGAAAAGCCATTTTACATATATCTATGGTTGTTTTTCATGATACTCCACACGCAGCACAGATATCTGAAATAGGCCAATCTCCAAATAACTCTGCTCACCAGCCCTCCCTGTGCGCCTTCCTCATAGCTCTCCACTCTCCGCTGTCCTGGCTCCTCTAGGGACACATATGTATCTTACTGGAAATCTATGGCTGTTAGGGTCTTTATCCTGCCCTCTGATCACTGTATGGTTGTTACGTGACCTTGTTTTTCCACCTAGATTGAAAGCAGAACCTACGGTTAATTCTAGTTTTGTATCATTGCAATGACTAAGGCCAGGCGTATCGGTGAGTTTATTGTTTTCTCTTAGATGCACCATCAGAATCCAATAATTCACCTAATGCTTCTAGGTTAAAAGCAGCTCCTCCCAGAATTTTCTGTAGGCTGGAGATCTCAAAAGAGTGGATTAGCACATTAGTGAGTCATTTTCTAAATTATATAAATTACAGATCCCCATGTATTGTTAACTATGACTGGATTCATTCAAATATAAGTCCTACACGTCTCAGTGTGTAACTGTAACATCACTGGATCAAAGATGGCCTCTGTGTATTGATTCCTAGATTGTTAATTCCTTCACTCACAGGCTAAGATTCATTACCTCAAAAGCTGCTGGTGACAAACTCAAATTTCATAAGTTTAAAAATAGCCCAGGGGCACTTGGGTGGCTCAATCGGTTGAGCATGCGACTTCAGCTCAGGTCAGGCTCTTGCGGTTCGTGGGTTCAAGCCCCACGTAGCGCTCTGTGCTGACAGCTCACAGCTTGGAGCCGGCTTCTGATTCTGTGTCTCCTTCTCTCTTTGTCCCTCCCCTACTCATGCTCTCACTCTCTCCAAAATAAATAAATATTTTAAAATATTGTTTTTAAATAGCCCAAATGATTTTTTACCCCCTCCTCCACACACACAAGGTAGCCCAAAAAAGCAAGTCTTTAGCCATTTAGTCCCTGCCTGCTTTGCATGCCCCACAAAAACGGCAACCAACAGCTCTTGCCTATTGATAATATAGGGCCTTGAGGCTATGAGGCCCCAAGCCACTGCTGCCCCACTGCTGCCGTCCCTTGGAGCTCTGGGGCAGAGACTCCCTACTGTGCTGCTGGGAAACCAAGACCCATAAGCCCCCTCTCCTCAGCTCCTGCTCTCCCCTGGGAGTCCTTTTACCTCCCCCCCCTTCCCTTCTGAGTAGCAACCCACGCCTTAGCATCTGTCTGCACAGACTCCTTCCATGAGGGACCATCCGCAGATGCAAACTTGTCAAGGCCTCGCACAATAAAACGTGTGTGTCCTACTGCTGTTGCCTCTTGGTAGTATCTTTTTCCTCAATTGTCCCCAAATGCCTCAAGTCTCTATAGGAATGCACAAGATTCATTTCAAGGAATGTTAATAGACTTTACCTGAAAAAGATGGTCCTGTGGTAAATTTAGTTTGGAAATGCTGTTAAATGGCTTTCTTTACCACAGGGCATCTCAGAGCCTTCAGTGTATTTACACGCACTGCAAGTCTCCAAGAGGGATGATAAACTGAGTATTTCACAAACTCATTTCACCAGAGAACTATTTACTGGGAGCACCCAGTGAAAGCAGAGGCACAGCCAGAAGTGGCCCCTGGAGGGACGTAGGTGGGCATGAGAGGGGAAAGTCCCTTCTCTGTGTGTCTCACACAGACACTAAATATCACTATCCACTAACAGAAACCAGGGCTGAAGAGAAGAAAGTTCTAGATAAGCCTGAAATATCTTTTCCTGCCAGAAAGTAAAGAAGTACTCTGAGTATGGATGGTGACAGGAAAGGAAAGAGGAAATGGGAGCTTGAAGGGTCTCCCCCTGGATGAATGGAGAATTATTTTAGCATCAAAATAAAGGATGGTCAAGAACAGTTTGGACCCATCAAACAAAACAAGGATCCATTAAATTCATGCTCGTACAAATCAAATAAAATTTTTAAACAGGGGAGAAAGGAAAATTCTACCTTGTAGTGAATGCCAAATAATAAACTACAGAATCAGAAAAGTCCCCATTTGGCAAACATCATAGCAATAATTGATTCTGGCAAGAATCTTCAATAGATGCTAAAATTAGTGGGTGAAAATTTTATGAGAACAAAGTGTCTCCCCACAGAATGCTATTAATTAATCATTAATTAATAAGTACAAAATACATAGAATTTTACATTGAAGAACTGTGACAGACACCACTCTCATCAACTGGTCCAAGTTGATCACCAGGAATGGGATGAAATGGCTCTGTGTCCCTCTAGATGTGAGGCACTGACCAGAACACACTGTTATACCCAGATTTTAATATGGCCCCCAAAAACCAGAGACCGCCAGGGAGGCCGAATCACGCATGCAAAAGCAAAGGGCTTTATTACGAATGTAGGCCCGGCCAGCCTAAACTCAGGCTCACAGACTTCAACAACACAATGGATCCATGTGGAGTGAGCCCTGAACATGGCGGGGCACGGCCTTTTATGAGTTTAGGCAGGGGGAGTTACAGGAAATTGTGACACAGGTACAGATCCAATCAATATAAAATCACATCATTGACAGTAACTTTAACCAATTACAGAGTGGACCCAGAACCCCCAGGTAGGGCGTGACTGGGACCCTCATGTAGGGAGTGACTAGTCTTAACCTCCATCTCTAGGCCCGCCCCCAGAAATGTTAATGGTGTTAGCTGGCCTTCAAGGTCAGAGGGCAAACCTGAATCAGACCTGCATCCTTACAACACCATCCCTTCTGGGGAACTTCTGCCAAAAAATGAGTAATTTGAATCTAATCACGGCAAACACGGATTGAAAGGCGTTTTGCAAAGTAATAGGCCTGCACTCTCCAAATATATCAAGATTACGACAGACAAGGAAAGGCAGAAAAATCCTTCCACACTGAGGGAGGTTAGGGAAACAGGACAACAAAACACAGCTCTCTATCCTGGGTTGAATCCTAGTTGGGGGGAAACAAATATTAAAAACTCAAGGGGCAGCATGTCTGTAACTATCTCTCAAATGATTAAAAAATATACACAGACACAGGCATTTTAGCAAAGAATGATAAAGCAAATGGGGTACAATGTTAACAACGGGGCTCTGTTTTTTATTTCATTCTTGTAATATTTTCATACAGTGAATATTAATTTAAAATAAAATGCTTTTTTAATTAAGCCATAGGATGAGTCCCTCATTCCACATCACTTTGGTGATTTAATCAGTTCTAGTTAGTTGCTCAATACATGTGCTGATTTGACTGATGCGCTTTTCACAGAAACCTGTGTGACCAACCCAGGGATGGGTGATGCCGCCGTTGGTTCCAAGGACAGAGCATGCCCTCTTTGGAGTGCCCTTCCTGGGGCTGCGAGGATCACTACGTGGTGACACTGCTCCCCGCCTGAACAGTCTTCTCACTTGGGGGCCCAGAGACAGCGGGAGCTCTGCTCGTGCCTACGGGCCAACTTCGCTCTCAGGGGCTCCTTCCCAAAATGTCTGACTCCTCCTTCCCAGGAGTTCACAAGTACAGATTTCATAATTTTGCTAAACTTTGCAGGCTCTACAGAGGGTTGCGTCTTCTTAAAGGGTTCTTTTCTGTGTCTCCTTTGAAACCACAAAATGCTTCTGAATAGAGAAACTTTAGAGCTAACATATGGCTTCATCCGATTCTATACAGCATTTAGTGCTTTGGAGGGCATATATTAGGTGCTTTGAAAACACCTCTTGTCCAACATGCTTACCTGTTCCTGTCCTATAAGAATACTAGTTTTCATTATATTACTTAAGTGCTAAGAAATCCTGTGATAAACATTTCAGCAAATTTAACATTTTCTCATTTACTTTCATAATACAATCAAGGATACATAACAAAAATCACAGATAAAAGTAAGAAACATTTTATTTTTTTAACTTTACTTATTTTGAGAGAGAGGTGGGCAAGGGAGGGGCACAGAGAAGGAAAGAGAGAGAATCTCAAGCAGGCTCCCTGCTGTAGCAAGGAACCCTACACAGGGCTTGATCCCACAAACCATGAGACCATGACCCGAGCCAAAATCAAGAATCTGATGCTTAACCGACTGACTAAGCCACCCAGACCCCCCCTAGAAACATTTTAAATGGAAAAAATTATAGACTTGGTAGATGCTAACAAACTTTTTAAAATTTAACCTCAAACATGTTAAGATAATATATCATGTACTATAAATAAATCAGTGAACACATAGTATTTAAAGCTAGAAAGCAGAGACGTTCTAGAAATTGAACCATGGCATCTGACTCCACAATAATTCTTCATGGCTTCTAAAAATTTAATTGCCATTTATTTTTGAAAACAGACTTAAGGCCCAATGATTTTGCTTAAGATCTCAGTAATATTATGTATCAACTATACTCAAGTAGAATTTTTTTAATTCAAAAAATATCTCCATTCTTGGAGTGTAACACACCATAGTACCTTTACTAAGTCATCTCGGCCAAATTATGTCCATTTATGGAGCCTGAGTTTTCTCCTCTATAAACAGTGGATACTAACGGTACCTAAATCAAAGAGTTGCTTAGGCAAAAGTATGGTTGAATCTGTAAGGCAGTTGGCATACAGTAAGAATTTAGCAAAACACATTATTATTGCTGTCGTTATTGCCATGACTAAATAAAAAATGAAGAAAAGGCAGGATCCCAAAGTACATGCATAGCATGATTCAATTTCATTAAAGGGGCAAAATATATATAAAAGTGTGAGTATGTGTGTGTGTGTGTAGTACTCACACATTTATATGTATAAGTATGTGATATATACATTTATACATAAATACATGTGTTATATATGTGGAGAGAAAGTGAGTTCAAGAGAATGATTCATAGAAAAGACTAGAAGAAAATAAACAACCCCAGTGGTCAGCTAATGATCAATGAGTAACAAATCTTTTTTTTCTTATACACTACTATATTCTTCAGACCTTCCATGAACACAGACTGCCTTTGTAAATATAATTCTAAAAATACAATTTTTAAACACCTCATAAAGATGAGCCCTATTTGGTTAGAATATTATAAACAAAAAAATTTGTTCACATTATTCACAATAATTAGGAAAATATGTAATCTCTCTCATTGTTTTAAAAACATTGTTTAATGTTTATTCAATTTTTGAGAGACAGAGAGAGAGTGCAAGTGGAAGAGGAACAGAGAGAGAAGGAAACACAGAATCCAAAGAAGGACCCAGGCTCTGAGCTGTCAGCACACAGCCTGACATGGGGCTTGAACTCACAGACTGCAAGATCCTGACCTGAGTCGAAGTTGGACACTTAATCGACTGAGCCACCCAGAAGCCCCATCATTGTTTTAAAAAGTCTGCTTCCTTCTTTTGCTATATATTAATTAATTATGTTTCATATATTAAGCACGAAATAAGAGCCATTACCCTCTGTAAACTCCACTCGGGCTGCTCACTAGTCCCATCGTGTCCTAGCCTGATCTTCTGTATCTTTCCAATGCTTCTTATTTCAACCTGAATGAAATGCAAAGAAGAAACAACGAACAGAATGTTCAAATGAAGCACAATTTTTGTTTTCTTCCTCTTACTAAATGCATTTTGCTTTTCTTTCTTTTTTTTTTT
>NC_043714.1:6518896-6532145 GCF_006229205.1 Suricata suricatta | reverse complement strand
TCAAGGAAAAGTACCAGTGAGTTTAGAACTTGCTTTTACTCTGAAAATCCTCTCGTGTTTGACTTGCAAGCTAAGACATAGATTTTCAAAGTTCAAGGATAAGAAACAAACCTGCCCACAGTGTATGTGTACTTGGTTAGTTTCTGACATGACCCAAGAGTATTTATTAATCCAGGTAGCATTGTAGAGAACCAGCTTTGGAATCATTTTGAGTTCAATTAGTTTCCTGGCTATTTTAATCTGCACAAAATATGGTATTGTATATCTCTGGATCTTAATTTCTTTATCTGCTGGACAGACATAATGTCTATAGCATACCATTTTCAACTTAATTAAACAAATGTGTATTTAACAGAATAATGTAAGCACTGTGCAAGTCTCCAGGTATACAAAGATTAAAATGATGGCATAGTCACTAGCTTTGAGAAATTTATAGTCTAGAAAGAGAGACAGAGTTATAAGCAGACATTTTCAGCATAACAACATATGTCCAGGACACTTAACTGTGAGGATTTAAAAAAGGCAATATACTACCTTGCTATTTAATAGCTTAAATGATGTCCATTACCATTATTTCTACTATGGGGGCTCATCAACGTCCACAGACTAGAGATATGAATGTAAGTAGGCATTTGCATATTATATTTGACTTAATCATTGCCTATCTATGAACTAGACCCCAAAAGAGCTGGGACAGTCAAGTGACCCAGAAGCCATAAGAATTCCTTTTTCATACCCATTTCCCACACTTCGAAATTCTCTCTTTTAAGGGTCCACCACCACCACTTTCCCCCAGAAACTAGACCAGCCCTGGGGCAGTTACACCACAGAAGGACTATGACAGCACTGACTGGGAGGGAAGAAAGGAGGCTGCTAACCCCCACTTTCTCAGTCCCAGAGCTGGTCTCAGGGGCAGAACGGAGAAGCTAGCTCTTCCCACCAGGGGAAGTAAGAAGTTATTCCAAACTGTTGGCCTAGTTTCTCTTTGAAAGTTAAGCTGGCCAGTAAATGAACTTTCATTGTCCCAAGAATCTATTAGCACATAAGTATAAACCTTCTCTTTACATAAATTTTAAGTGAAAAAATAAAGGACTAACTGAACGGTTAGGATATAGCTTACATGACTTCATGACTATCTTCCTGTTACTTCTGGAGAATGTAACTACCATGCAGTCAGAGGGCAAGTGCTCGGTATGTACGATCTCTTCCAATGTGTACAGCGCTGTGTGAAGGGTAAGGCTCTTTAAAGACTCAAAGAGGTAAAGTGATTTTTCTAAAGATGCAAAGCTGGATACATGGTTCCAAAAGTAAAACTCAGACCCAAGCCCATTTGATCAGAAATGCCACCCTGTTCTCAAAAAAAAAAAAAAAAAAAAGTATTTGTTCACTCTGGAATTGGAAGGAAGGGAAAGAGAATAAAAGATGAATTCACAGTTTGCAGATGATGCCAGTGAAAAAGAAGGGAGGCAATACCCATGGAAGCGAGAATGGATAGGAATGCGCTAGCTAGTCCTAAGTTGAGGTTCTCAGACTACCAAGAGTCCCCCCTGCGCCTCAAGCCCTAGACCAGTGTTTCTCAAACAGTGGTGTATACACAAGTTACCTGGGGGCCTTGTTAAAATACAGGGTTGGACTCAGTAGATGTAGTGCGGGGCCTGAGATTCTGCATGTCTAATGAGCTTCCAGGTGACGGCCAAGCTACTGGTCTGGGTCTACAAGGCCTTGGACTCCTAGGGGGGCTTTCAAGCCCATCCCTGAGTGTCTGCCACGGAGACAGTAGCTTGGAGCTGGGTAAGTCCCTGCCCTCACTTCACAGTAATAGAAGCCGGAAGGAAACATGCTGAGGCCGTGGACCATGTCACTGCAATATCTGTAGTTAGTAGAGCACTTCCTGTCTTCCGGGGACAGAGTCAGAGACACACGGTCCCAAACATTATTTTACAGCAAGCCTTTGAAGTCAGTATTATTAGCTCCCACCAGCTCTTTACTAAGAAGGAAACTGAAGATTGATGAGGATAAGCAATCGGTTCCAGGTCACAGAACTAACGAGTGGTCAATATGGCTTCGAACCTGGTTTCCATGACTCTCATGCCTCTGTTCTTAACCAATTGACCCCATTCCTTATATATCAACTGAATTTTTTAATGTATATATATTTTCTCTTTCTCTTCTACATTTCAAACCACCCTGAAATTTGGGGGAACAAGCCAGATTGCATGGCCTCCATTTTGTGTGTAAAAATAACGCTGGCTAGGAGAACATAATTATGACATAGTCAAAGTCACACCGCGAATACACGTAAGCTAGGACTTTAACCCCGAGCATCGATCTGCAGTCTAGTGTTACCGCTGGGCGTCTCGACCTCAGGTGCACTCTAGAGTCATTTAGGGGAGGTTCTGAGGCCTCGGTGCTCAGGCGGCTCCCTGAATGAAATAAACCACCATCTCTGGTGGCGGAGCCGGGCATCAGGAGTTTTTAGAGCTCCCAGGTGATCCCACTGTGCAATCAAGACTGCGAATCTGTACCCTCCCTTCTAAAATTGGAATCTGGGAAATCTCTTCTGGAAAAACAATCACAGGATTTACCAGCACATAAATACGTACACCACAGGTATATTATGAGTGATACTAGACTTGGGGGGGGGGTGGCCTAGGGATCTAACCACACAAGCCTCCTGGGTTCTAAACAATCATCTTCAAATCATCTTTTGAAACGCATATGCTGTATAAGGTGTGACTGCCTGTGCACTGAGCCGATGGGCTCCTTCATGACTGCATGATGCTTTTCTTCACCAAAACCTAATGACTGTAAAAGTAGAATGACAGGCTCCGGTCTGAGGATGGAGAGATCATTTTGGCATGATTTCTAGGTACAGCAGCCTCACACAGCCTTGGCTTCCTCGTGACTTGGGCTGGCCTTGATCATTCTCTACTCTCCATCCAGCCTCAGGATTCAAAAGGAATATTCTCCTGGGAGAAGGACCACTGTTGAACTTCACTCTTTGGGGGTGAGGATGAATTAGTGACGTGAGATGTAATTGTTTTAAATGAAGTTTGTCCAGAGCCCCGAGGAATTAGGAGAGGCAACCAGTGATGCTAAACCAACGCAGCCCAGTGTTCTCTGAGGCTGAGACACACGCCAGTGGGCATGGGGAGACCTTCAAAATACGGCCTCTGAAGATGCCAAGAAAATGGTCTCACATCCATACTGCTCAGCTGAACAACATCTCAGAGTATATGCAAGTATACAAAAACGCGTTTTCGTTACCAGGAGAATTTCTAAATGGCTTATAATCTGGTTATAATTTGAGTTGAGGCTGATGGTTTATGGAGCCAGTTTCAAAGCAATGGACTAAAACTAACTGTCTTTAAAGAAACCAATTTTTGGGAGGAAACAAAAAGGAAGAGAAACCAATTTTCTTCTACAACTTTCTTGGCTTTTGTAAGATATGTAAGGAAAAGACTGTTTCCTTCAAAGATTACAATAGGCATTAGGATAGCTTGTGGGGATTTTCACAGACCAGAGATTTTATACAGGACACACCCACACCCACTCCCCCTGGCTCCCCTAAATCACACCCTTCTGTATTACAGAAATAAATTTAGGATATTCAAAAAACAATATTACTACCAATATTGTTTACCTGAAATTCATCCTCCTGTCTTGGAAGGAAAAGCTGCTCTGGGCTGTCCTTGCGAAGACTTATTGGCCCAGTGACTCCTTCATCTCCATACACCCGGAGTGTGACGTTGGCTTGAGTCCCTGTATTTCCCGTCAGCACTAACACCTTCCATTCATCTTCTGAGAGAAGAGTCTCACCGCCTTGGGAAGCTCTGATTTCTTCTAGAGGGAAAAAGGCATTAGTGGTAGATCAGATGCAACATCAGGCTGACAGAATCCTTTGTCACCTAAAGCCCAAGGACATCACAAACAGAGCAGCACAGGGGAGGGCAGGGCGGCAAGGAGCTGCTACAACTCCAGGGAGTTGATTTGTGAGTGTTTCCTCACAGCAAGGCTCCGGCCACCTGAAACTGAACTGGGGAAGTAGACTGAATGCGAACAATAAACACCCGACACAGCCGCCATCTTTCACCGGTCCTCAACACTACATCGCGGACGCGCGCCAGAATCTGCAGTTCTGTCTCCACAGATTTGTCATCAAGCTGCCTGCCTGGCTTATGGATTTTTAGACCAAACTACTGTGTAAAGTAACACAAGAAGTGGAATTAAAACATGTTTTCAGATCAGACGGGAAAATGGCAAAGTGAGGTGAGAGAAAAATTTTCTGAAATATTTCTAGAAAAAAAATATGCTGGAGCACCTGGGTGGCTTAGTCAGTTAAGTGTCCGACTTCCACTCAGGTCATGATCTCATGGTTTGTGGGTTCGAACCCCGCATCGGGCTCTGTGCTGACAGCTTGGGGCCTGGAGCCTGCTTCAAATTCTGTGTCTGCCCCCCCCCCCTTGTGCTCTATCTCTGTCTCTCCAAAATAAATGTTAAAAAGCTTTCTTAAACACCCCACTAGAGAAGGCCATGAAAAGATTTAAAGCTAAAGGCCGAATTTTCACAAACGCAGATGCTTCTGAGGCGCGTAGCACAGGTTGGTCTGCGAGGACGGGCCTCAAGCCACAGGGTTTCACCAGGCACCCCATCAGCCAGCGGCTCCTGGACGGCCGCTCCATGTTCATAAGAGATGCTTAGGAAACTTAGTCCCCAACTACCATGGCTGTCTCTTCAGCCTGCTGCCTCGTCTAAGGAGATGCTGGGGCACACAGTGCCATCTCCCAAGCTACTCTGCACTGGTGACTGCACTGCCCCCAACAGCAGCACATTAATTCTTAACTGAAATGTCATGTGGAAATATCACAGGCTTAGGTAATGAGATCAATTTTCTCCTGACGAGTGGTGGAAAGTTCCTCGAAGCCATGACTTCCTTGACTCTTCCTACCTTTAATTCTGTGGTTTGAAGCTCCAGGGAAGCCTAGGCAGCACCCAGGATCTCATCAACATGCATCAACAATGACGACCACAAGCCACACAAGTCCCTCCGGGAGTCCCCATTACCTGTAGTTTTGTCTCCCCATGGTGTCAGTTACCTGAGCTCAACTAAGGTCAAAGTGGATGCCTGGTCATATGGTCAATAATAGACTAATGTTAGCTCACAGTGTCTGTGTCCCTCCCCTCACTTCGTCTTGTCACCTCCCATCATCACAAGAAGAAGGGTGAGTACAGTACAAAAAGATATTTTGAGAGAGAGGACATTCATATGACTTTATTAATTATAGTATATTTTATAATAATTCTGCTTTATAATTATCTTTAATCTTACTGTACCTAATTTATAAATTAAACTTCATCATCATAGGTATTATTATAGAAAAAATCATATGTATAGGGTTGGGTATTATCCACGGTTTCAGGCATTGCTGGGGGTCTTGGGACATATCGCCTGCAGATAAGGAAGGGCTACTGTAATTATTTCCTTCTGTAACAAATTTTAAAATAAAAACTATACCAAAAAATGTTCATGCTAAGAAAGAACCAGCCTTCATTTTCTAAAGTTGCCACCTCTTTACTCTCCTGGGTAATCTCTGTCATTGTAACGGCAGGCATTTCTCCTTCAATTGTAATAATAATTAGCATTTTTTTATTTTTAACATTTATTTATTTTTGAGAGACAGAGAGAAACAGAGCATAAGTGGTGGTGGGTCACAGAGAGAGGGAGACACAGAATCCGAAGCAGGCTCCAGGCTCTGTGCTGACAGATGTGGGTCAATGTGGGACTCGAACTCATGAACCATGAGATCATGACCTGAGCCAAAGTCGGACACTTAACCGACTGGGCCACCCAGGTGCCCCAATAATTAGCATTTATTAAGCTCCTACAATAAGCTAGGCTCTGTGTTGGATGCTTCCTGTTCACTTCACACTCCATAAGTCAAATTATGATATTCATTTTAAGTTGAGGGAAAGGGGGGCAGCCCCAATCATATAATAAGTAAATGATGGAATGTCTCACTCTGAAGCCTCTATACACCAGGCTGGAGGGATGCATCTAGCCACAGGGAACCAAGACACATTTTATTCTGTGCTAAGCATGGTCCTAAAAACTTAATGTTCAGTATCATGTCAACCTTATTCAAACCTTATGCTAGTTCTATGAGGTACTGTCCCCTATTAAACAAGAGAACAAACTGGGCCTCAGAGGTTAAGTATTTGGCCCAGATTTATGCAGGCAGTAGCAAAAAAGAACTGGAAAATTAGGTTTGAATCCCATGCCAGGCTGGATGTAGTATCGATGGTAGCTGCCCTGGAAATGAGCACAAGAATTGGTCCAACAAAATCTTATAATCTAATTTTCAAAATGTAAATATTACATGTGAACACCTGTCTTCACTGCTGCTTCTGGTTGAGCTTGATCAAGGACCTCACAAACACATTTGAATATTTCAGACCCTAGACAAGAGGGCAATCAGATCTCTACTGCTGAAAACTTCGTAGCACATCATGAGAGCCAGAGGGTAATCCGTGATCTGGGTTGGTAGGACAAACTGCTTAGGATGCTAATCCTTTGCTCAGTACTTTATGACTATCTGAGTCATCTAAGAGGATCATTTTTACTCAATTCAAGAAAATTTTATTTGGTTCCTATTATTTGCTGGGCACTGTGTTAGATTTATGGCTCTCTAAAAATGGCACAGATTAAGAGTTTGAAAGATACATGAAATAAAGGGGAGTCTCTCTCACCTCAGAGATACACACTACCTGGTAGGGAAGACAGACATATAAACATTGGGGTTTTGAACATGCAGACACATTCACAGACAACAAAAGAAGTCCTACGAAGTTCAGCTATCACAGAATAATGAGTGTTACCTGTGGAGGGCTGGGCAGTAAAAGCTCCGCGGAGAAAGATACAAGGGTGAATCAGAGTTCTGTAAGGAGAGGAAGGGAAGTGCATTCCAAATAGAGGGAGCAGCCTGCCCGACATGTACAAAGGTTTGAAATGAAGAGCTGAACGTGGTGCAAAGTGGTTAAACATGATGTCACATGAGATATTAAGGGAGAAAAGGAGAAACAGTGAGATCGTGAAAGGCACTGGGCAACTTGGGATTGGCACACCCGTGCCCACACAACAGGGAGCCAGTCAAGATTCCAAAGTGCGATGGTGATATGATCTGAGTGTTAGAAAGATCAGTGTGGGGGTGCCTGGGGGCTCAGTGGGTTAAGCATCTGATTCTTGATTTTGTCTCAGGTCATGATCTCATGGTTCATGAGATCAAGCCCAACACTGGGCTCTGGGCTGAGAGTGTGGAGCCTCCTTTGGATTCTCTCTGTCTCTCTGTCTCTGCCCTCCCCCTCATACACACTCTGTCTCTCTTCATTTCTCTCTAGAAACAAATAAACTTTTTTTTTTTAAAAAGGAAAGATTAGTGGGGCACCTGGGTGGCTCAGTCGGGTAAGCGTCCAACTTCAGCTCAGGTCACGATCTCATGGTTCATGGCCCTGCATCAGGCTTTGCTGACAGCTCAGAGCCTGGATCTTGGAGCCGGCTTCAGGTTCTGTGTCTCATTCTCTCTCTGCCCCTGCCCTGCTCATGTTCTGTCTCTCTCAGTCTCTCAAAAATAAATAAATGTTAAAAAAAAGTTATTAATACAAGAAAAAAAGATTAGTGTGACACAGTGAGCTATCTGTAGCAGGGAGGGCGCAGGCAGGAAGGCCAGCGAACAGACACCGAACACTGAATAGTGAACAAACAAAGCTTAGAACAGGGTCAATAGACCACCGTTACTTGGTTTTAGTTTTCTGAGTGTTCATATGTAAGTACATACACATTCATGCACATGTGTGCATGTGTGCATGTGTGGTTTGTCTGCTTTAATCTGAAAACATATTAATGTTCTCTAAAACCTCTTCTCTTTTTCACACACATAACACATTTACACAGACGTAGCACATCACCGGCATACATTTAGGTTACAAAAGTTGATGATTTAATATGGCATAGTCTATACTATAGAATAATGTATCAAAGTTTATGCTATCAATTAAATATGAATTCCATCTAATGTCCTGATCTTTTGGAAACAAACCAAAGTCCATTAGTCTCAGACCCATAAATGTATCCATTTGAGAACCATAAAAGCATTTGCTATTGTTGACTAGAGGTTTAAAATATTCTAAACTGGGAGAATACTTGAGGGGGACTTGGGATTAATTGACAGACTCTCTCAGGGTCTCCCCGAATGAAATCTACAGTGCCTACAATGTATTCAGATGACGAAAAATGTCCTCATAGGGGTGACAGGACACTTTAATTAAGCACCACCTAGGTTAACTCGGCCCAAAGGGTGGGGGCGGGGGGAACCCTAAGCTACCATTGCTGGTCTCTTAAAGCTCTAGAGAAAAAGAAAAAATTACAGAAATAAAATAACAAATTAGCTGATTCTAATAGTCCGTAGGTTCATCAAAGATAAGGTCCACTTACGGCACCTGGGTGGCTCAGTTGGTTGAGCGTCCAACTTCAGCTCAGGTCTGATCTCACAGTTCATAGGTTTGAGCCCTGCGTCAGGCTCTGTGCTGACAGAGTGTTAGATTCTGTGTCTTCTTTTCTCTCTGCCCTCCCGCACCCATGCTGTCTCTCTCAAAAATAAAATAAACTTTAAAAAAATTTTTTGAAAGGTAAGGTTCACTGAAAGCATGAATCACCATTAGACTGTGGGCATAAAAAGACAAATTGTGTAAACTTCTGTGTACTTTTTCAAGACAGTGTTTGAAAAAAACTGATTTAAATCAATAGTAAAATGTTGGGGCACCTGGATGGCTCAGTCCTTTCATTGTCCAACTCTTGATTTTGGCTCAGGTCATGATGTCACAGTTCATGGGATCGAGCCCCACCTCAGCCTCTATGCTGGTATGGAATATCTATACAATGGATTATTTGCAGCTATTAATTATTTTATAAATTATTTAATATTATAAAATACTCCTAATGCTTACTATATTCTACTAGCTGAAAAGAAGATTACAAAGCTGTATACCCAACATAGGCTATATATGTGTATAATTATTTAGAATGGTAATAAGATGATATAATTTTAACTTTTTTCCTTTATGCCTTATGTGCTTTAGTATTGTTTTCTTCAGAATAAACTTAATTTACTGTGACTGCTTTTAAGTAAGGCTTAAACTTGGTAACAGATTTCACATTTTCTTTGTCCAAATATTACTTTTTGTTTTTTTTAAGTGTTGGCATCTAAAGAGGCTTAAAGAAACTTTATGCAGGGCACCTGGGCAGCTCAGTCAGTTTAGCTTCCAACTTTGACTCAGGTCATGATCTCTCTGCTTGGGATTTGAGCCCTGCATCGGGCTCTGTGCGGACAGCTCAGAGCCTGGAGCCTGCTCCAGATTCTGTGTCTCCCTCTCTCTCTGCCCCTGTCCCTCCCTCTCCTTCTCTCTCTCAAAAAGAAATAAACATTTTAAAAAATACTTTTTAATTTTAAAACAAGAAAGCATGTGCTATGGCTGAGCATCCGGCACAGAGAGGGCCTTGCCCGGTAACGCAGTGAGACACCACCAGCAGGTGCAGGCCGCGGTGGCCGCCACACTGCAAGGCTCAAGTTCCCCTGGACAGAACGGGCTTCCCTCATTTTGACAGTAAGACTTCAACCACATTTATCTTCCTGGGCCTCAGTTTTCTCATTCATAAAAATAAGTTACATTGAAGATATCTAAGGACAATTTTGGTTCAGAGCATCAAACTGTAAGGCTTCTCTTTTTGATTCAAATGCTTTTATATGAATGTTTCCAAACTTATGCAAAAACAATTTATATTCCCAATTATTTTAATAACTTTTAAAATATGTATTTCCAAAGTACTTATGGAAGAAATGATGTGGTGCCTTAGATTTGCTACAATCCAGTGGGGGCAGTGTGGGACATAATGGGAAGAACCGTAACTAAAACAAGACTACTCATATGTTGGTAATGAATCTGGGCAGTGGGTACATGGAAACTCATTATTCCATTCTATTTTTGTGTATATTTGAAATTTAGTATAAGTTTTAAATTTCTTTTTAAAAACAGTAAAATTCCTTCCTCAAACTGCCCCCCTTCCTAACAAAATGATTATTAAAATTCAACTTAGCCCTAAAGGAAAATCTTGCAAATTTAATGGCCTTACACCTCTATTTACTACTACAAAAGTACAATCTATTGAATACGTAGTCTTAGAAGTGCTAAGTCTGTGCCTTTCTTTGATGTATATGAGAAAAAACATCCACATTTCTTTTTAATAAGCAAGCATTTTGAATACAGAGGACAGGTTTATCTTATCTATAATACCTAATCCTCCAAACTATTTAAAACTTGCCCTATCCTGGAAGTAGACTGACAAACATAATCTCATTCTTCAGGAGCCGATAGTTGTTTTTGAGATCTTTAAAATATGAAATAACATTGCTAAATTATTTTTCAACTAACATGTATTTTAACATAACATCTGAATGGCTAATGTAACCCAAATCTATCTAGCTTGACAGCTAAATTGCAAAACCAAAAGGAAGGTATTTATGGTAAGAAACAACTTTTAACTACTGCAGATGTTTGAGAGGTAGAAAGAAGACAACTAAAGAGACTCATGATTTAATTACTCAATAATGAATGGGAATGTTCAGGTAATTTTCATATGTGAAGATATTTTTTTCCTATTTAAAGTCATAGATGTATAAAAGCTATTTCTACTACAATGAGAGAAGGCAACATTTAAACAAATCATGGGGATTTTGTAAACGGCATTTGCATTAGGAGAGCTTTATCATCTGAGTTTCCAGGGTTTCATGTCCAAGTCCAAAGTCTGTGCTATGTCAATGATATAAATAGCTTTTTAACAAATTAAGTTCAGTCTCCCTTTTCTGAGTATTTGGTTCACTCTCCATTTCTGCTATATTATAATTAACTACAACAAAGGACTTGTTCCTACTTAACCCATCCTCCACCAACTCCATTCTGGTAATCAGTTTATTCTCTACAGTTAAGAGTCTTTTTCTTGTTTTGCCTCTCTTTTTTCCCCCTTTACTCATTTGTTTTGTTTCTAAAACTCCACATATGAGTGAAGTCACATGGAATTTCTCTCTCTTTTACTGACCTATTTTGCTTAGCATAATAGTCTCTAGCTCCATCCATGTTGTTGCAAATGGCAGGATTTCATTCTTTTTGAAGGCTGAGTAATATTGTAATATTCCACTGTATGTATGTGTATATACACACACACACACACAGCATACCTTTTTTATCCATTCATCAGTTGATGGACACTAGATCTGTTTCTATAATTTGATCATTGTAGCTAAACATTGGGGTGCATGTATCCCTTTGAATTGTATTTTTGCATTCTTTGGGTAAATATCTAGTAGTGCAATTGCTGTATCAGACAGTAGTTCTATTTTTAACTTTTTGAGGAACTTCCATACTCTTTTCCAGAGTGGCCATTCCCACCAATAGTGCAAGAGGGTTCCTTTTTCTCCTTGCCAATACCTGCTTCTTGTGTTGTTGATTTAAGACATTCTGACAGGCATAAGGTGATATTTCATTGTACCTCTGATTTGTATTTCTCTGATGATGAGTTATAGTAAGTATCTTTACATGTGTGCATTGGCCGTCTGTAGGTCGTTTATGGAAAAATGTCTATTCGTCTATTTTTTCATTGTATAATTCATTTTGGGGGTGTTGAATTTTATAAATTCTTTATATATTTTGAATACTAACTCTTTATCAGAGGAGTGCATTTGTTGTGTTGAGTACCAGGTTGTGATGAGTACCATGAGGACATGTTTAATCAATATATTGTACACCTGAAACTAATTTAATATTGTATGTTAACTAATTGGAATTGAAATAAAAACTTCAAACAAACAAAAAAGGACTTATAAGTCTTTTTATAATGAATTAATAACTTAAATTTTATTTTGTGCCTTTATTCTAACATGCCCTGAATGTTTCCTACATCTCATGTATCAGGTTTTAACTGTATATTTTTGTGCAATTGTTAAATTTTTATTGGGCTCAACAGAGTGTAAACTTCAAAAAGTTAAAGACTGAGTCTGTTTCATCTATCACTGTATTTCCTTAAATCTGACATTTGGTAAGTACAAAATTCCTATTTGGTAATTCATTAAATGAAACAATAAGTTGAAAAAGATTATATTTATCATGAGGCCTAATTTCATCATTTTTGAAAATTACTCAATCTTTCTAGCTTCATTCTTTTTTTTTAATAGTTTATTGTCAAATTGGTTTCCATACAACACCCAGTGCTCTTTCCCACAAGTTCCCTCCTCCATCACCACCACCTCTCTTCCCCCCTCCCCCTTCCCCTTCAACCCTCAGTTCATTTTCAGTATTCAATAGTCTCTCAAGTTTTGCATCCCTCTCTCTCCCCAATTCTCTTTCCCTCTTCCCCTCCCCCTGGTCCTCCATTAGGTTTCTCCTGTGCTGTCTACAAGAGACTCATTTTCGACCTGAAGATACCTTCAGGTTTAAAGTAAAGGGATGGAGAATATCTATCATGCAACTAGAAGCCAAAAGAAAGCTGGAGTAGCCATACTTGTATCAGACAAACTGGACTTTAAAGTAAAGGCAGTAACAAGAGATAAAGAAGGACATTATAGAATAATTACAGGGTCTCTCCATCAGGAAGAGCTAACAATTATAAATATCTATGTGCCAAATTCGGGAGCGCCCAAATACATAAAACAACCACAGACAGAAACAATCTTATTGATAAGAATGTGCTAATTGCAGGGGACACTAATACTCCACTAACAGCAATGGATAGATCAACCAAACAGAAAATCACTAAAGAAACAATGGACCTGAATGACACATTGGAACAGATGGAACTGATAGATATATTTAGAACTCTGCATCCTGAAGATAGGAAATTCACCGTCTTTTTGAGTGCACATGGTACATTCTCCAAGATAGATCACATACTGGGGCATAAAGCAGCCCTCCATAAGTATAAATGAATAGAGATCATACCATGCACAGTTTCAGATCACAATGCTATGAAACTTGAAATTAACCACAGGAAAAAGTCTGGAAAACCTCCAAAAATGTGGAGGTTAAAAATCACCCTACTAAAGAATGATTGGGCTAATCAGGCAATTAGAGAAGAAATTAAAAAATATATGGAAACAAATGAAAATGAAAATACAACAATCCAAAATCACTGGGATGCAGCAAAGGC
>NC_043714.1:6489890-6518796 GCF_006229205.1 Suricata suricatta | reverse complement strand
GAGCTTTCCCCCTGAGATCAGGAACACGAGGTGTCCACTCTCACCACTGTTGTTTAACACAGTGCTGGAAGTCCTAGCATCAGCAATCAGACAACAAAAGGAAATAAAAGGCATCAGACTTGGCAAAGAAGAAGTCAAACTTTCCCTTTTTGCAGATGACATAATACTCTACATGGAGAACCTGGCAGACTCCACCAGAAGCCTTCTAGAACTGATCAATGAATTCAGTAAAGTTGCAGGGTACAAAATCAATGTACAGAAATCAGTTGCATTTCTATACTGAAGCAGTGGAAAGAGAAATCAAGAAACTCATCCCATTCACGATTGCACGAAAAACCATCAAATACCTAGGAGTAAACCTAACCAAGGATGTAAAAGACCTATATGATAAAAACTATAGAAAACTTATGCAAGAGATTGAAGAAGACACCAAGAAATGGAAAAACTTTCCCTGTTTTCCCTGTTCATGGATCGGAAGAATAAACATTGTGGAAATGTCATTACTACCCAAAGCAATCTACACATTCAATGCAATCCCCATCAAAATTGCACCAACATTCTTCTCAAAGCTAGAACAAACTATCCTCAAATTCGTATGGAACCACAATAGCTTCATTCTTAAACTTACACCATCCAATCCTTAAAAATTTAACAATGACATCAGATAAGGGGTTAATCTCCAAAATATACAAAGAACTGATACAACTTAATAATGGAAAAACAATCTAATAAAAATGGACAGAAGAATAAATAGACATTTTTCCAAAAAATATTCAAATGGCTAACAGGTATATGAAAAGATGCTCAATATTACTAATCAGAAGGAAAATTCAAATCAAGACCAATGAAATATCACCTCATATGAGTTAGAATGGCCTTGATCAAGAAGACAGGAGATTAAGTGTTGATGAGGATGTGGAGAACTGGGAGCCCTCGTGCACTGCTGGTATTTAAATTTGTAGCATCACAATGGCAAACAGCGTGGAGATTCCTCAAAAAATTACAAATATGCCATATGATCTGGCAACTCCACTTCTGAGTGTGTATTCAAAGGAATGAAAACAGGATATTGAAGAAATATATAAACTACCATGTTTATTTCAGCATTATTCATAGTACCCAAGACATAGAAACAATCTAAATGCCCATCAACACGTCAATGGATACGGAAGATGTGAAAACCATAAGAAGGAAATCCTTCCACTTGCAACAACATGGATGGACCTGGAGAAACTTATGCTGTGTGAGGTAAGTCAGATGAAGAGAAATACTTCGTGAGATCATTTATATGTGGAAACTAAAAAAGCTAAAATTACAAGAACAGAAAGATGGTGGTTACCAAAGGCTTGGAGTTCAAGGGTGGGAATAGATGTCTAAGGATACAAATTTGCAACTAGTATGTAAATAAGACCTAAGGATCTAATGCTTAGTGATGATAGGGGACTGTTTTGTATAACAGGCACTAAACTTACTAAAAGACAAGATCTCAATTATTCCCGTTACAAAAAAGGAATATAATTGTGTGATGTGATAGAGTGCGCTGTTGCAGATTGCATATATTACGTATATATTGCACAGTGCAATATGTAAGAGTATTAAATCCACATATGGTACACCTTAAATTTTAGAACATTTAACAATGGTAACATTTTTAAGATGTTTTTACCAGAACATACAAATATTTATGAGATACATAGAAGCTTTCCTCTTCAGTATTTTGTTACTCATAAAAAATGTATTTCTAGGGATTTCAGCTAGTATGATATTTTCAACCAAGTCAAATTTTACTTGAGGTGGCCGTCCCAGATTTAGGTGTCATTACTTCCTGACACAAGACTGAGTTTTCCTTCTGTGAAAAATTTTAACTAAGCACATGTTTCTCACGCAGTGTGAGATATGTCACACTGTTCCACGGATTCAAGATATGACACGGAATATAAAACGGGGCCTGTTCCAATGCAGCAAGAATCAAAAGGCTAATTTCTCTTCCCTCTGGTTGTTGTGATAGTATCATAAGGTTGTCAGCAAGAGACATCTATTTTCTGTTACTATCTGAAAGAAAAGAGAGCACACTCAATTACTAATTTTCAAAAAGTACTTTTTAAAGGGTAACATCATAATTTATCTGACTCTCAAGATGGGATTAAAAACAAGGCCAGAGACAGCAGTCCGGTCTTTCATTTTACCCAATGATGACTAGCTTCTGATGCACAGAACTTGTCAGGGATCATTCATTATACTTCCCAGTCAGAGAGAAAGCAATACATTTAAGAGCAAGAAAATGATCAAACAGAGACAGAAACTAAAAATTCAAAACTCTGAGAACTCTGAGGCCTACAGCACTTTATCCATGCCTCAGTTTCTGTATCACAGAAACAGAAGAAATGCTTTTGGTTGTTACTTAGACTTTCGTGAGTATTTGCTGTTATTCATAAAATATATTCATAAAATATTTGGTCTGTGACAGTCCAATATGATGTCATAACTTAATAATTTCTTCTTACCAAGTCACTGTTCTGGATGAACATTTAATTCAAGATAAATAAATACATTTTCATATACATGTATTCTTTGCAATATAAAATCAAAGCATAAAAAAGACAAGATAACAGCTTAAGAGCAAGTTCATACGTAATAAAGTAACTATATTTTAAAAATAATTTGGTGTTCTTCCTGAGGTGGCCACAAAGAAGCAGTGCAGACAAACAAACCAAAGGAAGGGGAAAGCTATTGCTTACTCGCAGCTGAAGAAAGTAAGGAGCACTTGGCCTCGGATTCTGGTGGTGTTTCTTGCTGATTTTTTGACTCATGGATCTTTTCCTCCTCTTGGCTGGGTGTTGCTGACATACTCGTTGGGTTTTCTCTGCCAACTGAAATTAAGATTTTAAAAGATTCCATCCTCTCAAAATCACTTGTTTTTTCTCAGAAAACTCACCATATGTTCGGCTATGCAAGTTTAAGTTTTGCTATTGTCTCCATTTCAATGCCTAGTCAAATCTTTTCACTCTGCATTACACAGTTACCAGAAAATGACTTTTTATTCTGAGCAGCAGGCTGTGCATGAATGGTATTCCTATAAAATTTATTCACTGCTTTGTAAATCCAAGCAATAATTTAACACCACAGTCTGAACCAAATAACTTATTCACGAAGTTTTTCTTATAGATTCTAAACAGAAACTCCTTTGATAATTTGGTACTTTGCCTTCCTCAGAAAGGGAAGTTGACTAAAACATCACTCAAATAATACTTCATGTTACCTTAGTAAAATCTGAAAATCAAAGAAGCATATCAAAGAAATGTATATGTATGTATGTATACATGTGTGTGTGCACATATACACACACATATAAATGAAGAAAACGTTAGTTATTTTTATTCCTTTTATTTAGAAGTAAGTGTTCTGGTGTTTTGTTCACAGATAGATATCTCTTCAGCCTATATGAATAATAACTCCAATTTTATAGCATATGCTAGTAAGTGCTATTTGTGTTTAGGATGTCAAAGTTTGAGTTCTTTGTGTTGCATTCTTAGGCATCAGTCATAGTTAGAGACCTCATGAGCAATAAAAAAATTATATCGATGTCTGATTCTACACATTAATAAATAATAGCAGCTACTTTGTAATAATACAATTGCAGCCAATGGCTTAAGATAACCCATAAAATACATGTTAGCCGGAGACGGCATAATGCTCTCATAAGTATGGTTAGCAGAAATCAGCAACACTTAATCATAGGGAGTTATGGCCCTGACTGTACAACACTAGAATGTGAAGAAAGGCCCATGATCATATTGTCATATATATCATTTTAATTATTTGAGGTCATACAATATAATTTCAGAAAATAATACTCTTTTAAACACCAAACCCTGTAAAACGTAAGTTTTTCTATATGGTTTCTTTACAATGTGATGCTTAGACACTGGAGATTGATGCTAATAAAGGAACTTTAAAATATTAAAAACAAGATAAGAAATGACTAGAAATATAGTCCAGTGGGCAAATGTACACTTAAAGAAGAAAAAATAAAAAAGATTCCTAAATATAATGTAGCATCCATTTTCTTATGATCCATTAAGGGACCCACAATTAAGGGACTATTTACAAATAATGGAGAAATCCAGGATTTACAAAGAGAAAATAAACTGTCTCCCAGTCACTGCCATAAGCATAAGAATCAATCAATGCATAACGCGCCGTGCTGACTTTGAGGAGGTTACGCCCAGGGGAAAACACGGACAAGGACCTCTGCTCTACACTGACGGGAGCTGTCATGTACAACACGTGCGCAGGTGCCCCGCACAGCACGGGCTGTACAACAGTGAGCCCACGCAGACTTGGAAACGGGAATAAGCATTTCTTATCTCTCTATTCTCCCACACTGGCTTTTCAAGATTCTACCTCACCCTCAAAATGAATGTCAATAGTTTTATAACACAATAGTTGTCTTAATAGGGGGATATTTAGGCGCTGGAAGACATTTTCTGGAAAGGTCATCTAGGACGCTCCTGTCCTTCTGTACAGAACACTGCCCACCTTGCCTTTGGGCCACATGGGTCACAGCTGGAGGTCCAAAATTCAGGTACCAAACAGCCATCCCGTGGATTCGCAGCCTACTCCGAATTGCACTCTTACTGGTGCGCTCTCTGTCTCACGTTCACAATTTAAAAAAGGAATGTGAAAATTCCTGGGATGAAGGTGCAAGAACAGGATCGTCTAGCTGGAAATCGAGTTAGAAGATATGCATTCTTGATAGCTGGGATTGAATGATTAACTTGTTTACTTCAGATAGCATCTCAGTATACCCAACAGTTTGGTGGGATCCCGCTCACCCAGACAGAAAGGCTCTACCTACAAAAAGTGAACTAGTAAAAAAATTTTGGTTTATTAAATACCAGCTATTTTAAAAAGGTAAAATGGGGGCACCTAGATGGCTCACTTGGTTAAGTGTCCTACTTCAGCTCAGGTCGTGATCTTATGGGTCATGAGCCCAAGTCCCGCGGCAGGCTGTGTGCTGACAGCTCAGAGCCTGGAGCCTGCTTCAGATTCTAGGTCTCCCCCTCTCTGCCACACCCCTCTGGCTCATTCATTCTCTCTCCCTCTCTCTCTCTCTCTCTCTCTCAAAAATATAAATCTTAAAATTTGTTTTAAATAAAACAAAAAGGCAATATAAGCTAGAACACAATAGCAATGTGTTATGCTGTTACAGCATATATATTTAAATCCATAAAATCTATTTTATTATCTGAAACATATTTTTACCATATTCTTCTACATAAGATCATAATGTACATATTCAGAATCTGATAATCAAGTATATGACAGAATTTCATTTGTATTTTGAAACTTGAATGATCTTAACTGACTAGTGTGAAGTGTAAATGAATTTTGCAAACATACTCTAATAAAAACTTCCATAAGACATGAACCTGAAAGAAATTCCTCATATTATAACAATAATTTAACATCTGAACCACATCTTCAGTCCTGCATTTTTTTCAAGTTACTGATACCCAAGCCTCATGGTTTAAATATATAAGGTGGCTAATACCATTAAACCAGACTTTAAGTAAAAGGAGGCAAACTTTAGGCATAATTTAAGTCTCAGTTATGACACTTATAAAACTGGAACATGGGGCGCCTGGGTGGCTCAGTCGATTGAGCGTCCGACTTCAGCTCAGGTCATGATCTCACAGCTCGTGGGTTCGAGCCCCGTGTCAGGCTCTGTGCTGACAGCTAGCTCAGAGCCTGGAGCCTGCTTCGGATCTTTGTCTCCCTCTCTTTCTGTTCCTCCCCTGTTCACACTGTGTCTCTCTCTGTCTCTCAAAAATAAATAAACGTAAAAAAATTAAAAAAAAACTGGAACATATCCACTTCACTGTTACCTAATTGTTATAAAAAATAAACAGCGTATTAAAGTTAATGGAGGGGCACTGAGTGGCTCAGTCTTCATTTCAGCACAGGTTATGACCCCAGGGTTGTGGGATCAAGCCCCACATTAGGCTCCACACTGAGCGTGGAAGCTGCTTAGGATTCTCTCTCTCCCTCTGTCCCTCTCCCCCACTGGCATACTCTCTCTAAAATATAAATAAATGAATGAATAAATGAATAAATAAATAAAGTAAGTAAGCAAGTTAGTTACTTAGTTAGTTAATGGAAAGTCACAAGTTATATTGACCCAACATTCTTTTAGGAACTCCAAGAACATTGTGCTTTATTATATAAAATTATAAGGGTGAGTTTATTATCTGGAACAATGGAAATGAATACACTTCCTAGTAATCCATTGAGAAGCTTCTCTGTGGGCTCAGTACAATAACTGACTATGTAAGCACATGAAATCAAATCTCTTCACACTTTCTCCTACATACAGGCTTCATAGTACTGTAAATGTAAATTCATGATCAAGAGAAAAAAGATGTTTTGCTGCACAAGCCAACTATTTCAGCTAAGTGGCAGTAGGAACAATGACTTTTTATTATACATTCTCAAGACACTATTAATTAAACCAAATTCTAACCAAATTGTAGACAAAGAAACCAAGTTAAAGAGAAGTTATGTGATTTGTCCTAAGCAATTAAAAGAGGGATGAGAAGATAATTCCCCAAGAATCCATCAACTCTATTTCAATTATAAAAGTTATACCATGATGAATCAGATCAGAAACTAATGAAACTGAAAACAGGAAATCAATAGAGAAAATCAATGTACCAAACTCTGAGTCTTTGAAATGATCAATGAAATTAATAAGTCTCTTGTCAGGCTGAGAAAAAAAAAGGATGAAAAAACAAAAATAGCCAACATTAGAAATGAAGCAGGACATCACTACAGATCCTATGGACATTAAAAGGTTATAAAGGAATACTGTCAACAATTCCATGATCTCAAATTTGATGACCTAGATGAATTGGACTAATTCCTGGAAATCTGGCAATTTGCCAAAACTTGTACAAGAAGAAATAGACAAAATGGATGGTCTTAAATTTATTAAAGAGGCTGAATCAATATTTAATAATCTTGTAAAACAGAAAGTACCTGGCCCAAACAAGTTCACTGGTGAATTTTATACCAAAAATTTAAGGGAGAAATTATACCAATCCTTTACAGTCTCTACAGTGGATAGAAAAAGAAGGAATATTTCCTAACTCATTCTATGAGGTCAGTATTGCCCTAATACCAAAAACCAGACAAAGACATCACAAGAAAAAACTACAGACCAATACTTCTGATGAACATGCAAAAATCCTCCACAAAATACTAGCAAACTGAATCCAATAATTTATAAAAAGATTAATATAACAAGACCAAGTGGGATTTATCCCACATATGCAAGACTGGTTAAACATTCAAAAATCAATTAATGGAAGGATTTTTAGGTCACTGAAAATATTCTTTAGATACTCTACTGATGGATATATGCCATCATGCATTTGTCTAAACCCGTAGAATGTACAATACCAAGAGTGAACCAAAATGTTAACTATGAACTCTAAATAATTACGATGTGTCAACGCAGGTTCATCAATTGTCATAAACATTTCATCTAGTGGAGGATGTTGATGTGGGAGGCTATGCACGCGGTGGATAGGAAGTATATGGAAAATCTCTATACCTTCCCCTCAATTTTTCTGTGAACCTTAAACTGTTCCTAAAGAAAAACTCTTAATATTGCTGAAAAAATTCACCATAAGAAGCTCTTCCTTTCACTAATAATCATAACCACAGGGGTGCCTGGGTGGCTCTGTCGGTTAAGCACCAACTTCAGTTCAGGTCCTGATCTCACAGTTCGTGGGTTCAAGGCCCACATTAGGCTCTGTGCTAACGGCTCAGAGCCTGGAGCCTGCTTTGGATCCTGTGTCTCCCTCTCTCTCTGCCCCTCCCAGCTTGTGCTCTCTCTTTCTTTCTTTTTTTCTTTTTGAAAACATTTTTTTAATGTTTATTTATTTTTGAGAGACAGAGTGCAAGTAGAGATCATGACCTGAGTCGAAGTCAGATGCTTAACCGACTGAGCCATCCAGACACCCCACTCTGTCTCTCTTTCAAAAATAAAATAAACATTAAAAAAAGTAATCCTCATCATAACCACAAACACTTGTATAGCACTGACTGAGTACCAGGTACTATTATAAGCATCCTACATATGTTAACTCATGTAATTCACACACCAGCCCTGATTCAAGGCACTCCTCATCCTCATTTCACAGAGAATGGACGTCTGGTACAAGTGCTATGAGAACAGAGCCAGCAAGAGGCCTAACCAAGATGTGAATACTGGTAGTCTGGCCGCAGAGCCTGGGAGCCTGGGAGCTGTACTTTCAAACCTCTAACTGTTTGGTGGGTGAACCTCGCCAATAACACCGTCATCGTAGGGCAGAGCCGTGACCCCCATGTGATTGTGAGCCCTGCCCCACCAACCAGTATATAAAGACACTTACTTCAAGCACAGGTGCTTCTAAGGAGGCCAGGGCCATGCGTTCAAAGGTACATGCTTGGGGACAACAGGGACCTTCCCCAGGAAGGTCTTCACAGAAGTCTCCCGAAATGTAACCTTACTATGATCTTTCTAAAATGATCTCTTCCCCTATCCAAGTCCCTTTACAGCTAGGAGCACCTGACAATTTTAACTCTACCTTCTATGAAGAAAAGTTAATATTTAAAAAACAAAAAAGGCATGGAGCTGGGCTGCTCTACCTCTGTACTAAAATACAAACACAACTCAAGAGTTTCAAGGAAATATTTGTTGTTGGGCTTGGTATACAGTGGGCTCAATCTATCATATACATGTAGTATGTATGATAGATGGTACATGGGATACATGAGTCCCAGATTCTGTGAATTATATATGTATGTATATGTGTGTGTGTGTGTGTGTGTGTGTGTGTGTGTGTACTCATGTGTGTGGGATAGATAGATAGATAGATTCTAGTTAGAATATAACTTTTAAGTAAACATTCTGCTGTTCTTCTCAAAACGGTCTTAAGATAGGAGCCCCTGGGTGTCTCAGTAGGTTAAGGGTCCGACTTCAGCTCAGATACATATATATAATGTGCCATACATACATAATGTACTGGGCTAAAACATCACATCAGTGCAAAGTGGTATTATAGTCACCAGTACAGGTTGAAAATAATCAGTGAGAAGACATGAGGCTAAGAATTTCAAGTTTCCATTTAATTTGAAAGTCTAGAAGCCTTCAGAATAAGCCCTTAGAGGTAGCAATCTTGATAGAGCTGAAGTCTATAACTTTACAGTATGTTTGAAAATCCTCCATTCATTGTTTTAAGTGAAAGAGGTACTTGCAATAAATGTCTAGTATTCACTTCAAACTTCCATAATTCAACTAACAGACAAAATTCCACGATTTCCCCCATGGGTTAATCCAGATAGGAACAGCTTGTTGATCACAGGAATTTACACCTAATAAGTCTTTTAATGTTGGATATTTTATTGTTTAATTTTTTATTCTTATAAACAGTGTTGGGACGATCATTCGTGTACATACATATTTTTGCACTGATCTAAAATGTTTACCTTTACATCCTAATAAGGATGACCTGTGAGATCTCAGACAGATAAGTGAAAGCCCAAAGTTAGGGCAAAAGGAAGCTCTCTGTATACCCAGGGCAAAGGGGAGCCCGTAGGCACACAATCCTCTACAGGGTTAACTAGAGCCAAAACATGCTTTTCATTCCTGAGACCGCCAGACTCACCAGGGCACATTCAGATTTAAAAGAAGTCTACTGTTACCAAAATTGAATGAACAATTCCACTTCAGAGAATTTATGCTAAGAAAATATTTCAGATCATTGCAAAAATATGTATGTACATGAATGATCATCCCAACACTGCTTATAAGAATAAAAAATTAAACAATAAAATATCCAACATTAAAAGACTGGTTAAATAATTTGTAGTAAATGCATTAATGAAATTCACTTGGAAATAATGGTATAAATCTATGAGTAGTGATGAAAATCATATTTTAAGTAAAAAAGAAGAAAAAATTGTTATATATATGAATGACAGAAACGCTGTTTCTTGCTAAAAAATATACTTTCAGTATACTTAGAGAAGATAGAAACACACACTTTCATAGGAAAAAATCATGAAAAAATATACATCAAAATCTAGATAGTTTTTTAATCTCTGGATAGATTTCTACATGAGTCTATTTTCAGAATTTTCCACAATTACATGCATTATTTGTATAATGAAAATAAAGTAGAAAAAGGAATTATATAAACAGATTACAGATGTCTATCAATCAGGTTAAATCAGTGTAGCATCAAAAGAATTAGTCAGGGTATAAGCTGTTCATTTACAATCACTGGGGATATTCAATTCTTTTTCCAAATACATTATCAAATATAAAAGTGAAGTGTCAACAGACCACAAGAAATAATACATCTATTTTCCAAGGTGAGATCATATAACCCATGTTTCTCGGTGTGTGGCATAAAATAACGGAACACAAATGGCAGGTACTATTGCTGAAACAAGAACTTGCACAGACATTGACTTGCTTGGCTCCCCCAGCTTTGTTGGGGAGATGGGGAAGGCATTACCGTCACCCCAGTTACACCTACCCAGCTGTCCAGTGTGAGTGGGCTCAGCGGAGAGCACACAGCCGGGAAACAGAGGGAAAAGAGCATCCGTGCTCTAGCCACAGAACTGCACTGCAGCGCTTGCAAAAAAAAATGACTTCTTTTCTGTTGCTTCCAATATCTTAAGCGGGAAACGTGGCCTTTTATTATTTCTCTCTTACGTACTGCCACAGATTATTTTTTCTCATACCCTCTTTTTTCTAATTGTTGCTGTCTCTGCTCTCTCCTCTTTCCTTCCCCGCCCCACTGTCCCTTCCTTTCGCCTCTCCTTTCCTCTCTCGCCGTCCAGCGTGGCTGCTGTCCCCTGCTAGCTATTTTTCACTTTTTCTCCTACTCCGCCCTGTATCTTCCTGCTTACTCTCAAGTCATCTGTTCCCCTGCAGAGGGCTGGAGACAGATGGCACGCCCGTTTTGTTGAGTAGGAGTGCCACTCTGTGCCAGTCTGTGGAAAAACAGAGGGTGGAGGGAGTGGCGCTATGGATGGCAGTGAGTTAAGGTGTACTAGTCCAACAATTTGCAGAATTTTAAATATGGCAACTAAAGGCTGGGGAGGAATTGAGGCACATAGCACAAAGAACAGGGCCAGACATACTAACATGTAAAATCAAGCTCTTATTTAAACTATATTCAATAGGATATTATATGTGTTTACATATGTGTATATATATACACACAATATATATAATCATATACTATATATCATATGTATGATAATGTGTTTTATATGGAAATACACATGTAGACTTTGATAAGCAAAGAGAAGTTAAATAAGAGACTAAGAAAATCATCTAAATAAGCCAAAATCCATGGGACTACATCAGGCAAAAATTAGACAGCAAACTAAATTTGCAGATAATTTAAGAACACAATGGAGTTACCTTATTGGCTTTTGTGTTCCAGCAAATAGATTCTAAGTTTAAACTGCTTAAATTAAGTCTTCAGATCCTCGCTTCAATTGGCTAGAGAATCTGAACTTAGATAGGAGAGAAACCAGTTTCAAAGCATTCACATTTCTGTCCTAGCCTTATACTTTTTTTTCCAAGACCTATTTTTAATTCAAATCCCATTTGTAATGATCTTCCTTCTATCTCATTTTATACAGTTAGCATTAAAAATTAATAGCAAAGAAGCTGAGAGTATTTCTAACAGCCCCATCCCCTCACGGTGTATGGAGATACCATTAAATAACAAAATACACACACACACACACACACACACACACACACGTACAAACACATCTTAAAACTACGAAGGAGCTTAATATAGCAAAAAAAAGTTTTGATAAATGAGCTTCATAATTTTTTCCACTGTGTCTGGAATAACAATTTTTAAAAAGGCTTATAGAGATCTGCTTAGTAAAAATGTGATGAAATTATCAGACACAAAACTATCACAAAGCAAACCAGAAGAGCATTCCCAAGTAAACATACATTTGATGACTTGTGGATAGAAGAAGACATTCCCATTCTTGGTATAAATAACTGGCTTTGCACGTCCATCTGACTGAAGTCCAACAAATAGCCCCGGGCTATTCGTAGATTCCAGGCTTATGGATGCATTTTCCAAATTCTTCTTGATTTTGAAATGACAGTCGGTATGTCCTGTACCCTGTGATCAATAGAACATGATTTCAGAAATATAAGCAAATACCAAAGGGCAGAATTTAAAATGAGTCATTTGACAAGAATATAATTTTGCTTCATTTTCCAACCTCAGGACAAATACAGAACTCTTTGCATATACTGCACTATGCAATTCACCCTGTTCCAAAGATCCAGAAAAAGAGAGCGCGTGTTTGCTGAGGCCAGGGCGTACGCCCCGGACAACCAGCTCTAAGCACCGGAGGAGCCTCAGTGAAGGAGAGTGCACTGCAGGCTGCATTTCATTTCAGAGTTATTAACCTGCTGGTAAACAGAGAATACTAAAATGTGAATTTTCCTTCTGAAAAATACTCTAAGATACTGAAAAAAAATGGGTATTCTCACCATGAGTCCATTTATATTTAAACATAAACCAATCTTCTGTGCTATTCCACAGTTTCTGAATTGAGTTTTTACCGGTAAACAGAGTTCACATAAATTACTCAAAGACTGTGTGGCAAAACATCCAAGAATTAATTAGGTGCTTAGGCATAATCTCCATACCTTTCAGATCATCAAAATCATCTCTCTCCTTTTTAAAGGTATATATCACCTAACATTAGGAAGCATTTCACCTTTTTCACAATTTAGTACTTTAAAAAGTTTTCTTATAAGATTTAGGAGTTCTAGAAAATTTTTGTGAAAATGAATTAAAACTTTCAATGCAACTATTGTTTTATTTGTAAAAGATATATGTATTCTGATCTCTACCCTCAAACGTGAACTTCTTTTGAGGGAGAACCAAGTTGACTGTGGTCTATTTCTCTCTCACAATATAAATATGGCTTTACCAACTGTCTTCTTGTTATGGGTACAATAGAACTCTGGCTTTGATTTGTTCATAGCCAAATAGAGCACATAACCACACATACAAATAATTAATAATAATAAATGTGTACAGGCCAATAGGATAGAGATGGACTCCTTGGGTTTAGGGAGACAAAAAGGAATTAAACTGCGGAGAATCAGGAAGGGCTTCCTAGAAAGAGTGAAGCGGAGTTAAGTGTCCAATAAGAACTAAGCTAAGTGGAGGAAAGTGAGGGCTGGGAGGCAGTGAACCCAGGCGCAGGGCAACGTGAGCAGAGCTCAGTGGCAATCAGCAGTGCGCTGTGTGATGAACAAGCTTCTTGACGTCCTCGAGCAACAGAGGCAGGAGGCTGGATTCAGAAAGGTAGTATCAGTGTGCGTGCGACATAGAGAGTCTAGCCTTATCTCAGACTGTGACAGTCACTGAGGAGTGATGTGGACAGATCTCAATTTACCTTCATGAAATTTCTTTAATGCCCCTTTTAATGCCCCTCTGATACTCACTATCTACCCAGGAAGTCACACATCCTCTGCAGTTTTCTGGCAATGAGTAACAGAATCTTCATTCTCTCCTGTTCTTCAAGTACGTACCCTGGAGCTCCCTTTTATTGTCTTTTAGAATAGACCTTTTAAAAAATGTTTATTTATTTTTGAGAGAGAGTGAGTGGAGTAGGCGCAGAGGGAGAAGGGGTCAGAGGATCTGAAGTGGACCCCAAGCTGACAGCAGCAAGCCCAATGCAGGGCTTGAACTCATGAACCACGGGATCATGACCTGAGCCAAGGTCTGATGTTTAACTGGCTAAGCCACCCAGGCGCCCCTTTAGAATAGACTTTATATTTTAAAACAGTTTTAGGTTTCCAGGAAAATTTTCAGAAGACAGTTCAGACCTCCCCATGTGTCTAAATCTACTTTTTCCTATTAACATACTGCATTACTAGAACACATTTGTTATAGTTAATGAAGCAATGCTGATACATTATTAAGTAACCCTTCATTGATATTTCCTTAATTTTTAATGAATATCCGTTTTCTGTCCAGAATCCCATCCAGGATACATTTATATTTGGTCACCGTGTCTCTAGACTCCTTTTGGCTCTGGGAGTTTCTTATATTTTCCTTGTTTTTGATGACTTTAACAGTTTTGAGGAGTAGTGGTCAGGTATTTTGTAGGATGCCTCACTATTGGAATATGTCTGATGTCTTGCTCATGGTTAGACTACAGTTTTGAGATATGGGAGCAAGACCACAGGAAAAGGTGCCATTTTCATCACATCATATCAAGGGTGCATGCCTCCAACATGACTTATCTCTGGTGAGGTTGACTGAGATGACATGCCTAGGTTTGTCAGGTTTTCTACTGCAAAAAGTCGCTATTTTTACATGTGCCTCCCCTTCCCCCTGCCCTTCCCATACTCTATTCTTTGGGAGGAAGTCACTATGTGCAGCCCAAACCTAAGGGCAGGAACTGTGCTTCACCTCCTTGCAGGCAGAGTATTTTCTATAACTTACCTGGAATTTGCCATAAGAGATTCATCTCTTTGCCTCATTTATTTATTAAATCATTCATGTATATTATTATGGGCTCATGAATATTTATTTTATACTTTGGGATATAATCCCACACTACTTTGTTGCTCAAACTGTTCCAGCTTTGGTCATTGAGATCTTTTGGTTCTTCATAGGTGAAGTGTCTCTTAAAGTGAATGTGTGTGTGTGTGTGTGTGTGTGTGTGCATGTGCGTGTGTGCACGCGTGCTCACTGTTTTGAACACTTTCTTTTCTCAGGTCCTACAAGAAGCTCCAGGTTCATTTTGTTTATTTCCTTCCCCAGCCCTAGAATCAGCCATTTTTCCAAAGATGCCTGGAATCTGTTATTAGAGAACGTTCTTAAAAACCAAGATCTGAGCACTAAGTCTGCTTATGGCTACTGGGATGTTGTTTCTAAACCCTCTCATTAAACAGAACAAAAATAGTATGTTTTACTAATTCATGTATATGCACAGATCTGTAAATATTTCTATATGCAACCATTCACTTGTATATTAAACTAAAGTGAACTCACACTGATGTGTCCAATTCTAATGGATTGCAAATGGATCATTCTAGCTTCCTTTCTTGCTTATCTGTAAACTCCCACTCCAACAGTGAGAAATTTGCCCTCCTTCATCTTCTACCATCTACATAATTGTTCCATTCCAATACCAATTTACGATAGTATCAGACTGTTAACCAACTTTACCAACCAGAATACGATGCTTATGTGCCTTTCTCATTACCTACTCTGCTCATTTTCAGACATTCTTAGGTCAGGACCTTTTCCCCCTATCACCTTCAGAAAGGTTGTTTCATACATTTTCAATACAGTTAGATTCTCTTGTCATAGTCTTCATTCTTTTCTGGGACTCCCAAATCTCGTAAATGATTTTTGTAATTTGCACACATTCATGTTCGTTCATTGCACAGTCCTATGGGTTTTGACAAAGACTTAATGTCCTGTATCTACCACTATACATTTTCCAAAATGTCATATAATTGGAATCATATAATATATACCCTTTTCAAATTGGTATCTTAAACTTCTCAATATACACATAAGTTTTCTCAATATCTTTTCATGGCTTGATAGTTCATTGCTTTTTATTACTGAATAATATTCCCTTGTACAGATGTACCAGAGTTCATCTGTTTAACTATTGAAGGATGTCATAGTTGCTTCCAGTTTTTGGTGATTATAAATAAAGTTGCTATAACCACTTATGTGCACATCCAATTCTGTGAAATGTGGAAGTTCTGTGTCTAGATTTTTTATTTTTGCATAGGGACATCCAATTGTTCCAGCAACATTTGTTGAAAAGCCTGTCCTTTCCCCATTGAAATGCCTTTGTTCTTTTATCAAAGATAAATTGTATCAAGGAAAAACTGTATTTATGTGGGTCTATATCTTAGCTCTCTTTTCTGTTCCATCGGTCTGTCTAATCTTCAACCAATACCACACTGTCTTGAGCACTGCAGCTCTATAGTAAGTCTTGAAGCTGGGTAGTGCCTATTCTCCAACTTGTTTTTCAGTATTCTGTTGGCTAATCTGGTCTTTTTGCCTTGCCATGTAAACTTTAGAATCAGTTTGTTGATACCCACAAAGTAACTTGCTGACGTTTTGATTGAGTTTGTGTTAAATCTGAAAACCAAGTTGGGAAGGATTGACAACATTCTCCCAATCCATGAACGTGGAATATTTATCCATTTATTTAAAATCTCCTTGATGTCTTTCATCAGAATTTTATATTTTTCCACACATAGATCTGATATATAGCTTTGTTAGATTTATTCCTAATTATTTCTTCTTTTGGTGTGAATGTAACTGATACTGTATGTTTGATTTCAAATTCTAACTGCTCATTGCTAGATATTTAAGAAATAATTGACTTTGGAATATTAACCTTGTATATTGCAGACTTGCTGTAATCGCATATTATTTCTAGAGGATTTTTGTGGATTCTTTGGGGTTTTTTCACATAAACAATCATGTCATCTGCAAACAAAGATAATTTTTTCTTTCATAATCTGTATATAGGTTGTTTCCTTTTCTTGTCTTATTGTATTAGCCAAGACTTCAAACACAATATTAAATAAGAGTGGTGAGAGTGGATATCCTTGCCTTCTTCCTGATCTTAGGGGAAAGCACCTAGTTTCACACTATTATGTATGATGTTAACTGTAAGTATTTTGTAGATATTCTTTATCAAGTTGAGAAAAACTCTCTATCCCTTGTTTCCTGAGGCTTTTTAGTTTTATTTTCACCACCCCTATTCAATCAGCCATGAAGATACACTAACTATTCCACAACAATATCTATCAAATTTCACCCAAACTTCAGCTTCATTGTTACTTCTCAAACTTCAGACTCATATCACCTCATACCTTGATCACTAAAATCACTAACTGAAGTGAGGATAATATTTGTGGATTATTAATAAACCAACATGTTTTCATTGATATTTGTTATAAAACACTCCCATCTACTAGATCAATATGCTCACTGTGTCATAGGTAGGTAGAATCCAGGTCAAAACAAATAAATCTTTGTTCAACTTTGAGTTTCCAAACAGAAGAATTTTAATAAATTTATACCAAATAAGAAATCAGAAGGAAAGTATTTTTTATTTGCAAAATGAAGCTTTATTGAGAGACAAAATAGTTGCTAAATGAAATTCCAAAAAACTGGACTTCATATATCTACAGCCAAGACTGTAGGACTGGACATCATAGAGTTTAGATGATGAAGCCACTGAAAAGGTAGATACCATAAATAACATAGTAGAAATTTTCACCCCCCAGAAAGAACAAAAGCCTATCTGGTACCAGGAAGAGAAGTGGGGTAAATGGGCTAAAGAGAGACTGGATGTCCTTATTCAAACCCCATTTGGGGTTAATTCTTGGTATAGCAAATATATAAGGGGTAGTAAAATATTTATATATTTTAGGGGAAAATCTCAAGAACTGAGAGACTATCCCAAGAAATTTACAGATTTACCCTAGAGCATCCCAGTATTCAGCACAGTACCAGAGTAACATAGCACCATCCAGAAAGTGAATTAAAATGTCTGAGGGAAGAGTCTTAGAAGATACCGATATAGTTTCATGTCATCTCCACAGCCCACATGGAAATATCAGGAGATCCAGAAGCTATATCATGTCCCAATGGCAGACTCAAGTACTGAGAAGACCAGTGACCTGGGAGAGGGCTGAACTTGGTACAAGTAAGGAACAGAGTTCAAAGTCTTGAGACCAAACCATATACAGATCTCAAGCCCCATGATACTGCCAAAAATGTTCAGACTGGAATATGAGCCTCATTTATATAACATTGAGATGTCCAGGGATAAACCAAATCAGCTACACTATAATAGAGAGCAGTGTGGGTCTGAAGAAGTGTATGTGTTTAGAGCCCCTTTCCCATGACTTTTTTCCAAAGCTTTCTACTCAGGGTCCATTCAAGAATAAAGGAAAAGAGAAAAAAAAATAAAAGAAAGCCTGACTTATTATTGATCTGTGAGGGACTAATCTTTGAACTGGATGGAAACCATGATATATAAACATTATTTTGGCTGAAAAAAATCAATCAATCAACTGAACTAAGCATACTAGAATTACCAGTGTATTTTAGGGCAAACTCTGAGCTTCTGACTCAAACTATTTCATATATTTCAATGTTAAAAATATTTCATATTTCTTATAGTTATTCCTGCACACTTTAGGTTCTCCATAAACTAATCCATCTTTTACATAGAGGCCAGACTTAAGAACTTCAATATTATTACCAGCCCACCATCTCCTCAAACTTAAGACAAATATCCTATTAAAAATGGATGATATTACATTAAAGATCTCAAGCAACTAGCCATGACACACAATTTAAAACCCTTCCCCAGACATATCTCTTTCCTTTTCAACACTGAACTTGATACTTAACCTCCATTACTATACTTTCACACTGTGGTGTAATTAATCTGTTTACATTCTTCTTTTAGTCTTCTAAATTACAAGTTCCCTGAGAGCAAGGGGTATGTCCTACTGTACCTACTGTATCATTAGCAATGAACACATTTTCTGCCTTTCAGTAGAAACTCAATAAATGTTTAACTCTTAAAACAAAGCTCTTCTTTACAAATTACTTGTAATTTGTTCGTATAATGTCTTTCCCTCTCTTTTTTTATAATGAAAAATGGGATTATTCCCTGTAAATTCACCATTCCAGGTGATGGAGTTCAAGGCACACTACCCCAAAATAGCGCACATTGGAATATTGAAATTTCAAGCTGAAATAATCCATAAAATGGCTGGGGCAGGAAGGGTTTTCTGACCTTCCCCTCAAGTAGGTCACAAGATGCTGATGTGAGAGGTGCCTTCCTCCACCAGGAGGCAAGGAACACGCTTATCTCTAAGGACAGAGAGATGCTGAGAGAAATGAATAGGCTTGCTGTTTCCCAAGTGCACAATACTTAGTTTATACCCTATTTGGTTCTATCCCATTTTTCTACAACTCTGCACTCTTCATCAAAACTAGCATTAAAACATCCTAGTTTAACTACTCCTTCCAGTTTTCATTTCCTTAAGAAGACCCTGTGTCATGTATAACTTCTATTAAACAAATATGTATGCTTTTCTTATTGGTCTATCCTTTGCTAGAAGGGCCCCAGTCAACAACTTCGGAAGGCATTAGAAAAAGATATTTTTCCCCTCCTATACAGGAAATTTTTTTAACATTTATTTATTTTTGAGAGACAGAGAGAGATAGATCATGAGCAAGGGAGGGGCAGAGAGAGACACACACAGAGAATCAGAAGCAGGCTCCAGGCTCTGAGCTGCCAGCACAGAGCCCAATGTGGGGCTTGAACCCACAAACTGTGAGATCATGACCCTAGCCAAAGTCAGGTGCCAAACTGACTTAGCAACCCAGGCCTCCCTAGGAAATTTCTTTTGACTCACCTACATATCTCAAATCAATCTGCTTCTCCTGAGCTCTCATATAAGCAGTTAAACTATAACTTGAATTGGATTACTATTTTGCTATTATAACCTAGATCACTACCTGTACATATTTGTTTCCTCCAAAAGGTTGTAAACACCTGAGGATTAATATCCCTTTTTTGACTCTCCAGTAGTTACAATTAGTGAAAAGAATAAAAATAAAATTTAATATACCTAAAATAAAATTTAACAAAACTAAATTTTAAAACCTTTAGTGTTTCCTTTATTCTCCTTTTCTTCTTTCATTGAAAAGTCTCTGTTTTAGCAAGAGCACACTGTACATATTGTATGTTAGCCAATTTTACAATAAAATATATTTAAAATATTTAAAAAATAAAATTCTCTGTTTTAAAAGAGGCTCAGTCTTTAAGCATCTGACTGGCTCAGGTCATGATCTCACGGTTCATAAGTTTGAGCCACATTTCTGGTGAGCTCAAGCCCCACTTTCCATGAACACAAGCTCCACTTCCAGTAAAAACATGAGCCCCACTTCAGGTGAGCCCTGCTTCTCTTTCTCTCTCTTCCCCCCTTTCTCTGCCCCATGCTCACTTGCATCCTCTCTCTCTCTCTCTCTCTCTCTCTCTCTCTCTCTCTCTCTCTCTCTCTCGGTCTCTTTCTTTAAATAAATAAATAAATAAATATCTCTGTTTAGACACATGAAAAGATGCTCCACATCACACATCATTAGGGAAATACTAATCAAAACCACAATGAGATACCACCTGACACCAGTCAGAATGGCTAACATTAACAACTCAGGAAACAATAGACATTGATGAGGATGTGGAGAAAGGGCCAACAGTTTTGCACAGTTGGTGGGAATGCAAACTGATGCAGCCACTTTGGAAAACAGTAGGGAGATTCCTCAAAAAATAAAAAATAGAACAACCCTATGACCCAGCAATTGCACTACCAGGTATTTATTGAAAAGACAGAAAAACGCTAATTCACAGGGGCACACACACCCCAATGTTTATAGCAGCACTATCAACAATAGCCAAATTATGAAAAGAGCCCAAATGCCCAAAGAGCCCAAAGTGACTGACGAGTTGATGACAAAGATGTAGTATGTGGAATATTACTTGACAATCAAAAAGAATAAAATCTTGCCATTTGTAACAGTGTAGAGGGAACTAGAGTATATTATGGTAAGTGAAATAAGTCAGAGAAAAAGATATCATATTGCACTCATATGTGGAATTTAAGAAACAAAACAAATGACCATAGGACAAGGGAAGGAAAAATAAGATAAAAACAGACAGGGAGGCAAACCCTAAGAGACTCTTAAATACAGAGAACAAACTGAGAGTTGCTGGAGGGGAAGCGGGTGGGGGGCTGGACTAAATGGGTGATGATGTGCATTAAGGAGGACACTTGTTAGGATGAGCACTGGGCATTATATGTAAGTGATGAATCACTAAATTCTACGCCTGAAGCCATTGCTACTCTATATATAGTTAACTAACTTGGATTTAAATATTATAAATAAATAAATTCATTAGAATGAGCACACCCAAAAAGTCTTTGTTTTATGCCTAATCAAAATACAAACTGATTAATGAAATGCTGATGGGAAGTAAAAGAAAATATGTGGGTTCTGGATGTAAAAGGGTCATGTTGTATTTTGTGTGTCTTCCTGCGTATCAATAACATGAACCAACTAGACAAAGCCTTGTTAGGATACTGACGCATGCTCATACCACTGCAAGCTAAAACAACATCTAATATGCCTTTCTCTCTATCTGGTTTCTTTGTAGGAGGACATTTCCTCCAAAAATACCACCAACTGATATTTTACCTTCTTCTTCATTATTTGTTGAGCACCTATCAAATGTCAAACCTTGTTGAGGAGTTTGGGGTATTTTAATAAACAAAGTCAATAAGAATCTCTTCTTTATGGTGCCCACATTCTAGAAATTAATATACATTCTATACACTACTATTATTAATGATTCTCATCAGCCTTCTCTTTTCCAGGATGACTCACTCAACAATTTATTCTTGTCTTAAAGTGTGTTTGCTCCTGAGGGGAACAAAATCTATGTTGCTGTCCTCAAGCCCCTCTGTATATTCTTTAAATCTCTTTCATGCTGTAAAGATCAAAACTAATGCACTGACTATGGTCTCCAATGAACAGCAAAATGTAAGATCACTTTCTGGAAAATTCAAACAAAATAACTAACCTTACAATTTTAATAAAAGTCTTCAAATTTCTTTGATTAAGTAAAACATGATTTCAACTCCCAGTTTCCAGTTCTGCATGTAAGAAGCTCAGAAGTTACTACTTTGTCTTAACAAATAAAAAGCTAAACAAATTAAAAAATGAACAACTCCTTTTAGAACCACAAGAGGAGTGAGGATCCAGGTACGTTGCTGTCCCCAGGAGTACGAAGACAAACAGCAAACACAGGGAGTCCCAGCTCATCAGAGCAGAGACTCCAAGCAGGAAGTCATGAGGACGCCATGCCCCGGTAGGGACACCTGAACTATAGTTGATGAATTGCTCAACTGGGCTTCGGTGAGGACAATTCTGAGAGTTAAAACTCCAAGGAATTCCAATCAGAGACAGGCCTTTATGCTTTGTGACTTTATCTCCAAGATCTCAACCAGAGTCCCACAGTGAATATCAAAGAATTCCCTTGTACTTCTGACAGGGGGAGGGAAAGATGAACCATTTTTAAATACACACAGCACTTTGTTCTTCTTAACAAGAACTGCCCACAGGAAAAAATAAGTTAATTAGAGCCTCAGCTTTTGGAGTTTTATCAGAGCCTAAATGGCCCAGGGAAAGGGTACCCACTCTACTGATCCCAGAACTGAGAAGCACTTGTGAAGTTCATATTAGAGGACACAGGCTCATTAAAATCATATGATCTATTATTATGTACATAAAATTGAGTCTTTCACTCAATTTTATAATTTTCAATCCACTGGTCTAGCATTGTATACCTAGCCCACCTGTACATCTATACAACTTCTTAAAAACATGAATTATCTTTAACTTTTTAGTTATGTACATGTGTAGGAAAGAGGCAAAATGAAATATATTTGCAATGAGAGAATCCTTCCTAGTTTCTGCAAACTAAATTCTTGCCCGTGAACAAGGACCTTGCTAGTGTGGGAGTGTCTATGTGTGTATGTGTCTTTGTTTGGTATCCTGGCCAGTTTGTTTTTCCCAAAGCTTTTACATCTCCTTTTTCCTTTACATTGATTCTTAGTGATGAATTCAACCCATGTTTTGAGACTTGTTTTCTTCTTCCTTTCTTTATTTTTTAATATTTATTTTTGAGAGAGAGAAAGAGACAGATCATGAGCGGGGGAGGGACAGAGGGAAAGGGAGACAGAGAATCTGAAGCAGGCTCCAGGCTGCTGTCAGCACAGAGCCGGGTGTGGGACTGAACCTTCCAGACCTTGAAATCATGACTTGAAGCAAGGTAGGACACTCAGCTGACTGATCCACCCCAGGCACCCCTGAGGCTGGTTTCCTTCTTTAAATTAACAGAACAAACTGCATATTTGTTGCTAACTTGAATCTTTACCACATCAGGTGATTTATTCCTACAGTGTAAAAATTTCATATTAACAGAAACGTTTGTTCTAGAATCAGCATCATACTTGATGATAAGTATGTTCGCCTCTAAGAAATTATTTCAGGGGTGCCTGGGCAGCTCCGTTGGTAGAGCTCTGGCTCTGGGCTTGGGCTCAGGTCCTGATCTCAGGGTTGTGAGATCCAGCCTTGTGTCAGGCTCTGCCCTGAGCATGGAGCCTGCGTAACATTCTCTCTGCCTCTCTCGGCCCCTCTCCCCAATTCCCTCTCTCTCTCTAAAATAAAAGATAAAAAAGAAATGTTTTCAAATATGCAATGGCAGATATACTGGAAACATTAACGCTCTTATTCAGTTCAATTTATATGGTGAACATTTATTGAGTAGCTTCTAGGACTGAAGCACTATTGGGTTTTTAAGGTATAACAATAAGAGTATGCATTACCATTTACCTTTGAATTCATCTTAAACCCCCTTGGAGACTGTAAGCCTGCCTTACAATAGCCTCAAAATACAGGCAAAGGAGAATAACTAAGACAATTATTACCATCTGTTTTCAAGTGTAAAGTCATTCCAGCCTAATGATTTCTGGTCAGATACAGTAAAAGTAAAAAATAATATGCTTGATTTTTATGCATTAATACAGTATCTTTTGAGCAAAAAACCTATCCATTCTGACTAAAAAGACCTACTTACCAAACTTTCAGATGAAGAATTTTAGTCAGACACCCACATCAAAAAGTCACTAAATATGTTATCAATAAAACACTATATGGAGACAGCAGAAAGTAAAACAAATGATGAAAGTTCTGTGGAAGCTCTTCTCCATCAAAATCTCAAAGCAAAGTTTAAGCATCAACGTTGTTTCAATGGAAAACGCCACCACGTGGTAGCCGCAGAGGCCTCCAACCTTCAGGCACTTACATGGGGCTGCTGTAGACACCTGGGACCCACAGGCGGAGCCCAAACTAACCCGGATGTCCCCTGCCAGTGTGGGGGGGAACCACAGCCAAGGGGCCAATCCCAATGAAAAGCTAGAATTGGATTGATGATCTAGATTGTGCCTGATGGATAAAAGTGTTAAATTTAGAATAGAAACTCTTCGATCCTGGCCAATCTTTTAGTAACTACACAAAAGGAGTTATTCGTTCATTTACATGGATTAGTTTGGGGTCAGACCTGCTACTGTTGTTGTCTTATCTTATTATTTGTCTTGCTCTATGAGTTTAGGGGTTAAAGGATGTCATTACAAATATAAGAGAGCTAGTCCAGCCTTTGCTACATAAGAGACACTCAAAAATATTAGTCTTTCTCCTTTCTGTTTTCTTTTCTGATCCTCTTACAATTATTGGGAAATTCACCTTTGGCAAGAACAGTGGCACATTTTCTAGAATTTACATAGTATTCAGGAGCCTCTGGCTTCATGGAAAGTCTCTTTAAAATTTCAAATTTTTTAACAAAAACTTTCCAATGCAATAATTTTTCCAAGAATGGGCTTGGAATTTCTAATAGAAATACCAGGAAGCTAAATACCTCTACAAAATGAGCTTTGATTTTAGGAGGCAAGTGAACAAAAGTAACAGATCTATAAGTATGTCATAGGTTAGCAAAAGCTTACCTTAACTGGAGATTTTTACCAATGTTTAAAACAAAAACAGTAACAAGATATCCTCTGCAGTCCTCAAGAATCACATACACAGGGCACCTGGGTGGCTCAGTCGGTTAAGCGTCCGACTTCGGCTCAGGTCATGATCTCATGGTTCATGGGTTTGAGCCCCGTGTCGGGCTCTGTGCTGACCGCTAGCTCAGAGCCTGGAGCCTGTCTTCAGATCCTGTGGCTCCTGCTCTCTCTGACCCTCCCCTGCTCACGCTGTATCTCTCTCTCTCTCTCTCTCTCAAAAATAAACAAAAACATTTAAAAAATTAAAAAAAAAAAAGAATCACATACACCACACTCTTTGTGTGCTGTGGTGGGGGGTGGGGGGACAGCAGTGTTTGATATTGAACTGGTACACACTGGTAAAACCATGCTCATAGTTTAAACACTGAAATGCTTCCATTTAGATGGGAAATAGCTGTGGTCTGAGCCTTTGCTGGTGCTCTGGTGCTCCAGCATGAGACAGCTTAGGAGGTCATGGCCCACTGCTGGCATGGGTGGCGTGGGGGGAGAGGACTAGATCCTAGCGGAAGAAATGGCACCCTGATGACATGGCCAGCAGTGCCTCATCCCCATCATGGACCCCCAAGGCTCCCATGCTCCTCTCTTCCTTTCAGACCTCCTCCCCCTTTCTAGTCTCTTCTCCATTTACCTCCTGCCTCACAGGCTGGTGTTGTCTCACAGGGACACGGCCTAAGAGGAGTGTCCCTAAACCCCTTGTCAAATGACATGCAATCAAGATATTATACCCAAAAGGCCTAGTGAATCTCTGTGTTATGCTCTATAATGGTCTGAATTTCTTTTTTTAATGTTTTAAATATCAAATTCCATGTAATCAAACCATTTATGTTCCTTCGCCTTTGTCAACAGATCTTACCAGGTTCCCCACTTGGGCTCTGTCCAAAACCAAACAGGACAAATGCCTCTGTTTTTTTTTTTTTCCAAGTTAGGAAATATCTTTAGGAAGAAGTGATACTTGGGTTTGAAACTCAAGAAGATGATTGCCTGCCTCAGTTCTAAAATGCACAGGAAATTCTGAACTTCGCTTTTATCCCGAGAAGTCTCTCAGGGAGGGGAAAGAAAGCACAGGCTGAAAGGACGCAATTTTAGACTCAATCACTCACCTGAGCTGTCAATGAGATGGTTCTAGGGAAACTGCTGAGGCAGGAAACTCCATGACTGTGCTGGAAATCACCCCCCCTACGTGCATAGCCCCTGCTCTCACATGGGGGTCAGCCCACCCTTCCACCTTGGTATCACGAACCCTCCAAAACAGGGGCGTAGGAGGTAAGCTGACCCACACCGATTCCTGGCTCTGACACCAGCTGCTGGGCTCTGGTAACCCAGAGCTGTGTAACCAGGCCCCCATTCAGTTTCTTCATGTGAAGAATGAGCACACCAATAGTTTCTCTGGGACAGAACACTCTACCCATTAACCTGAAGTTTCTACCCATCTTCCAGTGCTCACAGTTCTTTCAATCGAATACCCAGGACAGCTTCCATTCCCTCAGCCTAATCACACACAGATGAGTCACTCAGCACAAACAAGAAGAAAAAGAAGAAAACAATGGTAAGTGCTTAGTGTAGGGCAGAAAAATTCAAGATTCTGCTGTACACTGGCAGAGAAAATGTGCTCACGTGGAGGGCCACCATAAGCAGCGTACTGGGAAAGAGGTGGACGAGGAAGGGCTCACAGAGGCTGGAAAGGGAGGAATAGAAGAACCATGAAAATCACCATCCAACTTGAGGATGACACAGCACTAAACGGAAGGTGACTGACAAATGAGCTCTCCCCTTGGCTGATATCTAGAGAAGATACAAATTTCCAACGTTGGTTCATCTCCTACTTTCAAATGACATTTATCATTGCTGCCACAAACTCTCCCTAGCAATTTAAAAACACCCATCCCCCAAAACATGTGTCATGAAGTGATACACTCTCTGTGTCACGGTTCTGAGCACTTGCATGAGCCCCGAGAGCAAAGACTTGTAGGCTTTGTGGGTGCTGGTGATATGAAAGGAAAGTTACTTCCTGATGTTCCTCCTAAAGGATGACTGAGCATCAGATGAAATCACATGCTCAGTTAATCTGGCCGTAGTAGCCATGTTACCTGTTTTTTGTTTTTAAGTTTATTTCTTTATTTTGAGAGAAAGACAGAGAGAGAAGGCACATGCACAAGTGGGGGAGGGGCAGAGAGAGAGGGAGAGAGAGCATCCCAAGCAGCTCTGTATTGTCAACACAGAGCCCAACGTGGGGCTCAAATCCACAAACCATGAGCTCATGACCTGAGCCTAAATCAAGATTCAGATGCTCAACCAACGGAGCCACCTAGGTGCCCCAAAAGTAATGTTACCTGTGTTTAATCTTAATTAGCTCACTTACCAGTTTGCTGTAGCATAACACCCTGTCTGTTAAGCATGGATTCTTCTTCTGTGAAGTTTCACAATGTTTTTGTGAGCCAATCCAGAATGCTAATTAAATATGTGCAGGCATGTGCTTTTCTCCTTGCACTCGGAACATCAGTGCAGCTCACAGACACAGACCTGCCAGTCTGCATAGACACAGAGGCCCAGACCACGATGAATAGCCTAAGACTTCCTCCTTCTCACCACCAGAAGCTCAGGCAAACACTACCGCATAAATGATGTCACACGGGTAAGGAGGAAAGGGAGTGGAAGCACCCCAGAGTTTATCTTAAAGATACAGCTTAAGCTAAATTGTTTCAAACAAGAAGAGAGGAACAAAGCAGTCAAGTTAAATGTGTGATCTTACACGGCCCTCAGTCCAGAGAAGAATTATGATATCTAAAAGGTGTTATGCTGGTTGCCTTCTATGTCGCCTCCTGAGTCAAGACGTTAAAGAAGAACCCCTAATATTTAGAATTTAAAATTACTTCCTTAATGAAAATGCAGGGTGTCCATTGTTGGAAATTCAGGCACCAAAAGCAGTAGGGAAATACTGTTGAGCTGGGACTTTCTGGAGCCTTGGTTCTCAACGTATGGTTTGCAGGCCAATATCATCAACAGCTGAGAGAGTGTATTAGAAACACAGACACACAGGTCCCACCACAGTCTATCTGAATTAGAATCTGCTTTATAATGCAATCCCCAGGTGATTTGTGCACACATTACACTTCAGAAGCAATGTCTAAAAGGTCAGAATCCCTCTCTAATCATATAAAGCATGTGGCTGCCCTTCCAACTTTTCAATAAGTCAAGAGGACCACCATAGATTACATCCAATTTCTAAAATATTTATGGGTTAAAACTAAAAAACACTACATACTCAGAAAGAGCCTTTCTCATATCTATTATTGGCAAATATTAAACATTTGCTGAGAGAAATACAAGCATATGCTTACTATTCCATCACAGTGGCCATCCTTAATCCTCAGGTACATCCCTGCATTTTTCACACTTTCAAACATGCAAATTCCGGAGCTGATTTTATGCACTTTCCAGTAGGACTCTTCAGACTGGCCTCCCACTCCAGTGCAGCTCCCATCAGGCTGGAGACACAGGGCTTGGCATCGGCTCGTAGCAAGCAGAACCACAGCACTGCTATGAAACACACCCTTCAGAACACAGAACAGAAGGCGGTAAATAACAAGCTCATGTTTTGCTAAAAGAAGATGGCAATAGAGTTCATTCTTTTACAGAAGTTGTAGTGATCAGAATCTTACCAGAAACGTGTTGCCTAAAAATGAGCAAATTAAGGAATAACTTAACTACTATGCAAAACTATACAAAATTAAAGGAGGGTCTCTGACTGAGTCATTACAATTTATAATTATTATTTATTGAGAATAAGATGTCAGTATCAGATGGTATGGAGATTTTAAAAAGATATAAAACACAAACACTTCTCTTAAGAAATTTATAATCAATATAAACAAATCATTATAGTATTAATACGAAGCAGAATAAAAACAGTGTACTACACATATACTTGAATTATAGGATGCACCATACGAATATTAAGTCAATATATATATATGCAGGAATAAATGAATAAAAAAGATATCAAATACAACTATTTTTAAGTAAATCCTAAACAACCAATAACTTAAGAAGATGTAAAAAAAATCTTGAGAGTTAATTAGAATACACTAATACGGTAGC